>NC_142070.1:67605000-67934166 GCF_059756535.1 Pantherophis guttatus | reverse complement strand
ATGGGACAGATTGAATGGAAGCTTTAGTGATCTGTCAAGTTGCTTAACAGATGGCAAACACTGAAGGAAAGGAGGGAGAACAGGACAAAACAGGAGGGGCTTCTCCCAATGCTCTTGCTAAGACAACTGCTCCCTTGTGCTTTTTCTGGAAAAAAAAAAAGGACATGGGTAAATAAGGTTTAAGATTACAACCTTACAGAATAAGGTTTACAACAGAGTTGGAAGGGACCTTATAGGTCATCTAGTCCAACCCCCCCTCTCAAGCAGGAGACCCTACACCATTTCTGACAAATGGCAATCCAATCTTTTCTTGAAAGTCTCAAGTGATGAAGCTCCCACAACTTCCGAAGGCAACTTCTGTTCCATTGGTTGAATGTTCTCACTATCAGTAAGTCCCTCCTCATTTCTAGGTTGAATCTCTCCTTGGTCAGTTTCCATCCATTATTCCTTGCCTGGCCTTCAGGTGCTTTGGAAAACAGCTTGACCCCCTCCTCTCTGTGGCAGCCCCTCAAACATTGGAAGACGGCTATCATGTCTCCCCTGGTCCTTCTCTTCACTAGACTAGCCATGCCCAGTTCCTGCAACCGTTCTTCATATGTTTTAGCCTCCAGTCCCCTAATCATCCTGGTTGCTCTCCTCTGCATTTTTTCTAGCATCTCAACATCCTTTTTTTTATATAAAAGTTCATAAAATGAAGCTTGAGGAGCAATGGTACACTGTAAGGGCATGACTGTGAAAGTGACCAATAAACAAACTTTCAGTTCTCTTGTCCAAAGGCACCCAGAAGAAGCAGCTGGAATGGAATAGGTAAAATTATGCTGATCCTCCTATGGTGTATTGCACAACACATACACACAATACCCAAGGGAACTGGACCTGAGAGCATCAACCAGTCAGGGCAACAGTGTAGTGTTCAAGAATTAATAAAAGTAGTAAAACAGTAAAGATCTGGCTCTAAGAAACTCATTATCATCTGAAGCATCAAAAAAAAAAACCCTCCCCTGTAATATACTTAATAATGGCAGAATCGGAAACATATATAACTGGCAGAACCCAACTTTCCTTCCCAATATAAATTGACCTTTTGTGCAGCCCAGGATTCAAACAGTCTTTCAAAAGAATATCAAACTGGTGTTCAAATAACACATTTAATGCTCTTTTTCGGGACCAGAAAACCTACATTTAAAAGAAGCTTGACAAAGGGTATAGAAAGCACCAGGGAGGCTTCCATACACAGATACTTCTGTAAAAAGCCAGATGTTGGCTCCCCAGCCCAAAGGACCTTGGAAGGAATGCATCAAAGGCAGGGCATGGGGAAGACATCGATTTGAGGAACTAAAAGGGTCTGGCAGATCCCCCTTCCCCATTGACTATGTCAACAACAACTGATGATGAAGGAAGTAATGAGATAGGTCTTATCAGGAGAAGTGGGAAATAATGGATATCATAGAACTTTAGGCTCAGTTATTAGTTGGGATGAGACAAAGATCATACATGAGGACATTGCATAAAAAAGCAGTTACAGGTAGTCCTTGATTTACAGCCACAACTGAGCTCAAAATTTCTATTGTTAGGTGAGATATTTGTGAAGTGAAGTTTGCGCCATTTTATGATCTTTCTCACCACAGTTGTGAAGTGAATCACTGCAGTTGATTAAGGTTGTAATGCGGTTGTTAAGTGAATCTGGCTTCTCCGTGGACTTTGCTTGTCAAAAGGTAAATCACATGACCTTGGGGAGACAGCAATGGTCATAAGTACGAAGCAGTTGCCAAGAGTCTGAATTTTGATCACATGATCATGGAGATGCTACAAAGGTCATAAGTGTGAAAAATGGTCCTTAGTCACTTTTTTTCAGTGCCATCCATTATAATTTTGAACAGTCACTAAATGAATTGTTGTAAGTTGAGGACTACCTGTAGTATATTCATTAAGGAAAGGAAGAACCCCTCTGTGAATCCCCGTACCTGCCTGGTATTTAAACCTGAAGAATTTATAATTTCTAGATCGAAGGAGTGATAATCCTTCAAATTCTGCGCAAGATCAGTAGCATCTTCTAATATCTAAGGTAAAGGTTTCCCTCACACATATGTGCTAGTCGTTCCCGACTCTAGGGGGTGGTGTCATCTCTGTTTCAAAGCCGAAGAGCCAGCGCTATCTGAAGACGTCTCTGTGGTCATGTGGCCAGCATGACTAAACGCCAAAGGTACACGGAACGCTGTTACCTTCCCGCCAAAGATGGTCCCTATTTTTTCTACTTGCATTTTTTACGTGCTTTCGAATTGCTAGGTTGGCAGAAGCTGGGACAAGTAACGGGAGCTCACCCCGTTTACGCGGCCCTAGGGATTCGAACCGCTGAACTGCGGACCTTTCGATCGACAAGCTCAGCGCCTTAGCCACTAAGAGAGTTGGAAGGGACCTTGGAGGTCTTCTAGTCCAACTCTATCCTGCTTAGGCAGGATACCCTACACCACTTCTGACAAACGCTTATCCATCATCTTGTCAATCTCAGTCAAAGTAGAATTCTTCCACTCTGTGCCAGCTCCACCCTCAACGCTTCGCAATTGTCTTTTTTATTATTATTTTTTGGGGGGTGACAGGAATAAAAAAAAAATCACTCTTCAAACTTTTCATTTCCGTCTTTTTTTTAAAAAAATTAAAAAGGGGGGGGCAGGCAGGGAAAGCATCCTCTCCCCCAAATCCCCGCGAGTGGCATTTTCACTCCAGGATCGAAGGCAAGCCAAGTTAAGCAGGGCGGTGGATTCCCAAACATTTACAATGACAGGTTTGATGCAAATCCTGCAGGAACGGCTCATCCATCCATCCATCCCTCGAGCGATCGATCCCCCCGGCGGGAGGGTGTGAGCGGAATCTAGTTGATCTCTCTCTCTCGCCGAATTCCCTTCTGTCGGAAATCTGTGTGTGTGTTGCTTGCGCGTAGAACTCCACACTCGTCCGGAGAGTCAGCATGACATCACAGCGGCTCCTTTAGTCCTTGAAAACCTTGAGGGTGATTAGCTGAAAGGAACGGGCGGCTTCTGCCCATCATCCTCCTCCTCCTCCCAGCCGCCTCTATAATTCCTATGTAGACATGGGGGGTGGAGGGGTGGAAGAGAGAGAGGCAGGGAGGGGGAAAAAAGCATAGCTAGGCAAGGCGAAAGAAAACAGCCGCAGCAGCAGCAGCTGTTAGACGGGTGATTAAGTAATTCTCCTAGCCCTTCTTCTTTTTTTTTTTTCCCTTTCCCCTCTTCACAGCTTCTTCTTGCTGTGCCGAGACTGCTCCCTGGTGTAATTCCGAGGTCCAAAAGAAAAAAAGAAAGAAAAGAAAACGGCATTTTTGGTTTTTTTTTCCTCCTCCAAGGCGTGCTGGTGAGAATGAATGAGCGAGAGGCAGGCAAAAAGGAGGGCGGCTTGAATCCTTCCCAGGCTGACTTGTTTTGAAAAGAAGACAGGGCATAGCGGTAAAATGTGACCGCGCTGCTGAAGGAAGGAAGGAGTTCGGCGGAGGAAGAGATGGAGTAGTAGGGAGGACCTTCCAGGGGAGAGTTCTTTAAAGTCGCGGTGGGCAAAGGCTGCCGGAGAGCAAACACGCGGAGTGAGTGAAGAGAAAAGAAAAAGGAAGGAAGGAAGGAAGGAAGGAAGAAAGGACGAGAAAGAAAGAAAGAAAGAAAGAAAGAAAGAAAGAAAGAAAGAAAGAAAGAAAGAAAGAAAGAAAGAAAGAAAGAGGAAGGAAGGAAGGAAGGAAAGAAAGAAAGAAAGAAAGAAAGAAAGAGGAAGGAAGGAAGGAAGGAAGGAAGGAAGGAAGGAAGGAAGGAAGGAAGGAAAGAAAGAAAGAAAGAAAGAAAGAAAGAAAGAAAGAAAGAAAGAAAGAAAGAAAGAAAGAAACTCTCCTACAGCACGTTACTTGAAGGCATCGAGAGAAGGCATCGCTTCCCCTCTTTTAAGACCGTTACTTTTAAACGAGCATCTCTCTGGGTAAGCTTATTTTGCAGTTTTGCACAGGGACGTGGTGGTTTAAAGACAAGTTGCCACACGCGACTCGGGATGGATTTATTTGGACCCGCCCTGCCTTCAACTCCTCCAGGGATAACTCAAGTAAAGCGGAAGGCTTTTTTTTTTTTTTTTGAAAGAAAATAAAAGAATGAACAAAAATTTAATAGATAGATAAATAAATAAATACTGGGGAGCTGGGATGGAGGAGTGGGGGGTGGTGGCAGCTCTGACGCTCTGCATTTAATTGTCAGAGACGGAGTTTTCCCCTCCAGCTGATATAATAACAGTGATCATAAATATATTTATTTTTTCCTATAGCGATCATGAATTAAATATGTCTTTTTTTTCCTGTTTTGATTACTTGTCTGGGTGGACTCTGAGGTTCAAAATGTAGACTTACTTATCTTAGCTGCAAAGGAGAGAACAAAACAGAGTCTGGGAGAAATCTTGAGAAAATTGAATAAAGTTGCATTTTGTGTTGGTTGTCCTATCACACAGCTGAATGAGCCACATTCCCACCCAGTTTTTAAAAAAAAAAAAAACAAGCAGGTTTTTAAAAAGTTATGTTTACCTGGAACAATAACTATGTAAATCTGTTTGCCTTGATAACTGAGCCTGGTAGGAAAGCCAAACAAGCATATTTATTGGGGTTCCACAGGTTATGTAGTTAAATAATGACTGTATGGGATGTTGAGAGAAACTGATGTTCCATGTTTGCAACTTAGCAAATGTTTAGACTGTATGAAAAAAATGTTCAAGATTTTAAGAAAAAGTATAGTTCTCTCATTATACAAGAAAGCAGATATTGTAGCAGCCTGGTCTTGGTTCAAGTAGTTGCTGCCACCGTTAGAAATTAAAGTAAGTAAATAAATAAAATAAGATTGGCGGTGATGTTCCTAGAATGGAATCTTGCTATCCATAGTCAGTCTTGAAGACTTCTAGAGAAATTGTGTTTCTTTGTATGCTAGTCTCCCATTCTTCCAGAGAAACTACTGAACAAGTATAAAATCCAAATAATGTAATTGCTTTTAATTTCCTATTAGCACCGCAGCCTAAGTTACATGTTGCACATCAGTCAGATGTTAAGTTTCAATGTTTCTCAAATAATGGGACTTATTTGTAACTGACTGGCTACAAGGATGGCTTAGAAGCCTCTCCCCCCCCCTCCAATATCTCTTTCTTAAACAATGAATTCTTGATCCAGGACTCTGAGAGTTACTATTTCTCTTTGTTAATCTGTTTGGAATACAGTCTGTGACAGATTAATCACCTACTCTGAAGAAATTCCACTGTGTTGGAAGAGGACTATAGTATAGTTCCAAGTTTTATCAAAGTGAAAAGCAGTCTTTAACTTTCCAATTCCTATGAATGACTTTCCAATTGCTATGAATGTAGAGATTCTATGTAAATGTTGTTTCTAGTTGTATTCAACATTTCTGCCCAAAACTAAACTTGCAGCATACTGTGCCACCAGTTCTTAGATTTAGAGCTACTTTTAGATACTCAACACAAGTTTATGGTCATTAGAAAGCCAAACATTCATATTTTAGCACCACCTGACACAGAGTGAGTGCATCTCACAGTGCTACTGAATTGCTATCGCTATCTCATCTCTATGGCAGAATTAAAGTCTGTGGATTAGTCTTAAATATAAATTATAATGGCCGAGTCACGCGCTACTAGCTTGCCATTAACTCCCATTTATCTTTATCAAAATTATATCTTAACAAGTGCTCCTTAAAATAAACAACTCATAACATCAGCAGCCTCCAATAAGCACTTCCAGACAGTCTAGATGCTGTCACATCATCTGGATGGTTTGATAAAGTGGTCATCAGTTTCCTTAGTTTCTGTTATGATGCAATGTTTGGAAAATCTATTTCAAAGTAAGTCTTAAAAATGGATGCAAGAAACTAACAATCTCTTGTCGTAGGTAAAAGTAAATATAATTCCTGTGGCATGATTTACCTGCAGGAGACATGTCCTCGGTCACTGTTGCAGTGGCAAAATGTCTATTACGACAAGTGTTGACCAATTACACGTTCCATAACTTTCCACTATGTGTCTCTTGGGAACTTGTGGACAATAAAGGTCATAGTGGAAAGATGTCCACATTAATGTTCTACTCAGTAATTAGATTAGTTTCATAAGGTTAGTATTTGTATTGTTTCACAGGGACTGTATAGATTTGCATATATGCAGGTTAAATTATTGTTAAGGCAGAAGTTTAAAGCATATTTGGAAGACCCAGCAAACTTGATATTTGTTTGTTTGTTTAATTTATATGCCACCTATCAATTTGGTATGATTTCCTTCAAATAACATGATACAAGTCGTATCATGCATTACTTAAGATTTTAACGTGGAACCATTAAGCACTGTGCTGTCCACAGTGCAGACTTTTTTAAACAAAACATCCAATATTATTAATTAAAATGAGTTTTTTTTTCTCTCCTGGAAAATTCCTCTTAGTGTTTGAAAACTTTTCCAAATAAAATAAGAATGTGTACAAGACAAATATTTCTGTTTCCATAGAAAAATTAATTTATTTTAGGTCTTCCTGTTTGCAAGACATCGGAGTATTGTTTTTATTTTGAGCCAGAGTACTCCTATTGTGTCTAAGAAGTATTTGACCCCCAGGTATCTCATTGGACATAATTATTAAGGTCAACCTTGGTGGGCTGAGTTGATCTTTTCAAAATTTAACCTAAATTTTAAACAGCGTATTACATACTGTACTGAAAATTTAGACCCTATGAAGAAATGGGAATCTTCATTAGTATAAATATATTTTGGATTATATACTAAAAATAAATCACTGCCTGAAAATAAGGATTTGGCTGAATATTCTCATTCTCTCTCTCTCCCTCCCTCCCTCCCCCTCTCTCTCCTTCCCTCTCCCTCTCCCTCTCTCCCTTCCCTCTCCCTCCCTCACTTTTCTCTCCTTCCCTCTCTCACTCCCTTCTCTCTCCCTCCCTCCCTCTCTCCCTTCCCTCTCCCTCTCTCCCTTCCCTCTCTCCCTTCCCTCTCCCTCTCTCCCTTCTCTCTCCTTCCCTCTCCCTTTCTCCTTCTCTCTCCCTCTCTCCCTTCCCTCTCCCTCCCTCACTTTTCTCTCCTTCCCTCTCTCTCTCCCTTCCCTCTCCCTCCCTCTCTCTCCTTCCCTCTCCCTCTCTCCCTTCCCTTTCTCTCTCTCCCTTCCCTCTCCCTCTCTCCCTTCCCTCTCCCTCCCTCTCTCTCGCCTTCCCTCTCCCTCTCTCCCTTCTGTCTCCCTCTCTCAAGCTACTATGGCTTGCTCACAAACTATAGTTAAAATAACAATATCTTAACACAATGTGCAACTGCAGTCATTTTCTTAATAGAATGAATCTCTCTGTAGGAAAATACACATGAATTGTGATATGTAAAGTTTGGCCTGAGGGTCTTTTTTTCTGGCATTGCAAATGCAAAGATTAGACAGTTTATACAGCTGGATTTCATTTAGTTTGTCAATTTGTAGATATCATTATCTTTTCTTCCAATTGAAAATTTAGTTACATAGTATGGCAATTGCTAGTAAAGTGTAATTGTGTGTTTATAGATAATATAATGTTCCATTTGGATTTTTGAAATACAACAGACAGTTAAATTTTTATATAGCTCAGGAAAACAGGGGCTGTCATTTCCTATTTTCAAATTCGATAGAGCCTCAACTAGCAAAATCAAATACTTAATGGCTGGCTGGGAGCCAGACCAGACGGATATTGCTGCTGGAAAGAATGATATCTGGGCTGAATTTCATTAAAACATTATGTAAAAGCATGCTATTGTACCTGAGCTTAGTCTTGGAAGAGTTTATATTTCATATTGGCAAATCCGTCATTTCTGTTAATGAGAAGGTAGCATGGTTTTATTCAGTAGGAAAGGATGAAAATATTCTACTTTCATGATACAAAAGACATGCAGAACAGTATATGCCCATGAAAAAGAAAGGAAGAGCAAATTCCCTTAGTATCATTGTATACAAAAGTAGAATCTAACCCATAAAAAGAGACAGTGAAAAATATGCATATGATGCCTACTAAAACAAAACAGGAGAAAAGTTTTAACAACTATTTGTACACAGTTGCAAGTACCTTGCTTTTACATTGCTTTACATTCAAAAACATTAAGTCTTCAGATAGGTTATTTTATTCCATAGGTTTCCCAGGAAAACATGTTTAGATGAGGGCAGGTCCACATAGACTGCTCCTGCTTTAGTGGTTATGTTTTGTATAGTTGTAAATACGGACAAATACAGTAAATGGGGACGTGGTGGCTCAGTGGCTAAGATGTTGAGCTTGTCGATCGAAAGGTCGGCAGTTCAGCAGTTCAAATCCCTAGTCCCACATAATGGGGTGAGCTCCTGTTACTTGTCCCAGTTTCTGCTAACGTAGCAGTTCAAAAGCACGTAAAAAATGCAAGTAGAAAAATAGGGACCACCTTTGGTGGGAAGGTAACAACGTTCCATGTGCCTTTGGCGTTTAGTCATGCCGGCCACATGACCATGGAGACATCTTCGGACAGCGCTGGCTCTTTGGCTTTGAAACGGAGATGAGCACCATCCCCTAGAGTCGGGAAGGACTAGCACATATGAGTGAGGAGAACCTTTACCTTTATATGGACAATGTAAGGGAAATCTTGAGCTCAGATATTAGTATCTGTACTTTCAATTGAGTTGGGTAGGAAATACACTTTTTTCTTCTTTAGCTTTCCTCAGATATTCCCAAGAATAAGGTCTACAGGTAGTGAAATAGGGAAAAAGTTATTCCCAAAACTTTTTTGTTCTTCTTTTGCCTCACAGAACTGTATGAAATGTTTCCCCTTGTAAAGAAAATTATAAGGGAATTAGTTAGTAATACTACTATGGTAAGGATTAAACAATTTTTTATCCATAATACATAAGTTCTGTTTTTCTGAACATAGTAAAGTGGAATTGACTAGGTTAAGTAGAAGTACCTTAGAAAGCAAAGATTCATAACACATTAGGCTCTTAGGCAACAAAGAGCCATATAACCTGCACCAACTCAACTACCCACAAATAAGTTATTTATATTTTTGCTGAAGAATTTGGACTGTTTCCACATATTCATTTCCAATAGTCTGGGAGCTGCTTTTTTAAGTGGTGATGCATTAATAACTCGCCTGCAAGTACAATTCCTAAGGAGTGAGAAAGACCTATTCAATTACTGTATTTATGGAAAGCCTCTGTATTTTTATGAGTTGTACTATGCGCAAGTGAATTCTTTGAATATGAGGAAACAAAACTTTATATAGGAACTGTTGTACTGAATTTACTTAGCAAATCCCTAATTCCAACCTACTGGTCAATATTACTTTGTGCATAACTATAATTTAATTTGTGTGCATAAAATTCTGTATATTATATAACAGGTCATATATTCTTCAGAATAATTACTCTAGAACAGGGGTGTCAAGCTCACGTCATCACGGCAGCATCATGTGACGTAGCGGTACTTTTTCCCCTTTGCTAAACCTGGCATGGGCATGGCCACCTCGTGACACATCCAGCCAGTGGGCTGGGAGCTTAACAGCCCTGCTCTAGAAGTTATAGGGACTTCTACGCACTTACAGTCTAGACAGTTGAGAGGCACCCAATATTGCTATTCTAAGTAGACTTGGTAGTTTTAGACAATTATACTCAGAACTTTAGCACTACAGGGAGGTCTGCTGATCATGGAAAGGAATGTGAGATAGCAACAGCAATAGCACTTAGACTTATATACCGCTTCATAGTGCTTTTACAGCCCTCTCTAAGCGGTTTACAGAGTCAGCATATTGCCCTCAACAATCTGGGTACTCATTCTTCAATCCTTCCAATCTCGGAAGGATGGAAGGCTGAGTCAACCTTGACCCTGGTGAAATTCGATCTGCCAAACTGCTGGCAGCTGGTGATCAGCAGAAGTAGCCTGCAGTACTGCACTCTAACCACTGCACCACCGCGGCTCATGACAATGAGATGATAATACTCAGGGGTGGGTTCTACTTACCTTTATTACCGGTTCGTACTGGGTCACGTGCACTTCTGCACATGCGCAGATTGTCATTTATGATGTCTGGGCAGATGGGCAGATCCTCCTGCCGATTTTACTACCGGTTCTATAGAACCGGACTGAACCGGAAGCAACCCACTAGTGATAATACTATTGATTCCTGGTGACAGAATCTTACGCATACAGATGTATCTACTTATAAACCATTGAGTGCAGATACTCTGAACAATTATTGATGAACTTGAAGTGCAGTTGCTGAAATCAGCTCAGAACATGGCACTTAATATTGGATCCCAGATGATATTGGCTCTCAACCCCTATCGATCTATCACAGCAGTTGGGAGTTTTGGGAGGTCGTCTACGAAGCTAAGATTGGAAATCAGTACTTGGAAAGAGACAACTTGGATGTTAACTGTTTATTAGGTAAAATGTGTCCATAAATTAAATTTCAGTGAAAGACTGTGATTATAGATCCACCTGATGAGGATTCTTCACCTTGGTTACAACTGTAAAAAAATCATAACTTTTAATGTCTAGCTGCCTATAAAAAAAATCCTGAATCCTTGAAAAATCAGAGTGACTATATTTCTCTCTAATGTTATTCTCATTGTTTTTAAGAAATATTTATGTCCACAAATTTCTTCTGTCAAAGTAGATCTCAAAGTTTCTTGAGTATTTTTATGGTGCCTTATTCGCCGGAATTAGACTGGGACATGTTCTTAAACTGTTTAGCCTTAGGCTGGGTCTGTCTTTTATCTCTGATCAGAGCAATGATCATGATAAACAAGGATGCTCACAACTTTGGTACATAAGCAGGATAGGGTCCTTCTGCCAATGCCTAACTGCCAATGATACATTGTGCATAAATAAATATGTATCTGAATATGCAAATAATTTGAAATCTAAAATCAGATCCAGAAGCCAAAATCAGCTTTTTTTCTTTCCCTAGTGATGGGATTGGCCATTCAAATCTCTTTGCTATTATGCAGCTAATATCTTTGGCAATGTACTGAAATACCACTTCTGTATTTAGAAATAGCAGTTAGTAGCAAAATGTTTGTGCAAGCTTCACTAATGGGAGAAGGAAAGGAGCACTATCTCCTTCAATTGTTTTTATACAGTTTTGTGGTCATAATATGGATTGGCTAAAGATGTTTAGTCTAAAGCAAAGCAATATCAAATGTGTTGTTTTTTTCCACTTTAAGCAAATCCTAATAGAAAAGCGATAGAGAACAAAGCATCAGCTTTTGAATGCCATGAAATGTGTGAAGGAGAACATTTGGCATCCTTTAATAGCACCCAAGAGTGTGCTGGAAAATGCAGCAATCCAACACAGTGTTGATACACTGAGAATGACTTTATCTTTCAAAGAAGTTGAAAATGTAATAGGGTGTGGTGAACATAATCAGTGGCAGAAGTAGTGTGCAGTAGCCAGAAATTGAGTAACATATCTCAGAAAGCTTAAAATGGCTAAATGGGTGTGAGGCATTCTGATTTACCTCACACAATATTTCTAGTCCTGGAGGAATAATTTACGGATATGTTTATCCTTCAACTCAGCCAATTTTCTATTGCAGGAATTGGTTTTTAGTTCTGAAGGGGCAAAATACATACTGTATTCTGTTTTGTTAATCACAACAATGATGCAACATATAAAGCCCTAAAACTGGAGGAAAGCTTGTTGACTGGTCCCAGTACAATTTAGGAAACTGAGACATTGAGTATTCCTCAACAGTTGCCATTGGTAGTTATTGAAAATGGACTCCAAACCGCTCAATTTTACTCTTATTTAAATAAAATCTATTCTCTGTAATTTAGACCCATGAGAATAAGGCTGCTTTCTTTCTCATATGTCATCATTCTTCAGGGTCCTATTTAGTCCAGAGGTGGATTTCAGCAGGTTCTGACCAGTTCTGGAGAACCGGTAGCAGAAATTTTGAGTAGTTCGGAGAACCGGTAGT
Organism: Pantherophis guttatus; assembly: GCF_059756535.1. NCBI lineage: Eukaryota > Metazoa > Chordata > Lepidosauria > Squamata > Colubridae > Pantherophis > Pantherophis guttatus. The sequence continues at coordinate 67,922,186 of NC_142070.1, read as the reverse complement.
AAAAATTCTGACTGGCCCCGCCCCCATCTATTCTCTGCCTCCCAAGTCCCAGCTGATTGGGAGGAAATGGGGATTTTGCAGTAACTTTCCCCTGGAGTGCGATGGGAAGGGAGATTTTACAATAACCTTCCCCTGCCACGCCCACCAAGCCACGTCCACCAAGTAATGCCACACCCACCAAGCCACGCCCACAGAACCGGTAGTAAAAAAATTTGAAACCCACCACTGATTTAGTCCCTGATTAAATGTTGAAATATTTCTCTTAAGAATTATTGATCTTCTCTCTTCCTTTCCCTGAATCTGTTTACATTTTGTTAATTTTTTAAACTATAGTTCTTCAACCAAACAAAATACTTTATATAGGGTACCGTCCTAGTGCATAATAAAGTAGAACTGTTACTTTTGGGGCTTGCAAATTGTGCTGATGTTGAAGAAAACTGAAACTGTATTTGCCTTGAAATAACTACATTATATTACTGATGCATATTCAACTTCATATAATAACCAGTATCTGAAAATTATTAGTTTCAATCTCAATTCCTTTTTATATGCACTGTTGCCAGCTCTGGTACAATGCATCTGTTCATGATTATTATTTTCCTAAATGTAGAAGTTTGTATTAAAATGATTGATTTTCATTTCCTTTCATACTCAGACCAGTTTCCTGTTTGGAAATAAAAAAGTTTTTCCCCCCTGTAGATAATCAATATTTTCCATATCAGGAAAGTATGAGTTTATATATCTCCTGCTATTCAGATTATAGTTTTACCAAACTTTAAATTGTTGCAGGCCAGCTCATCTTATGATGCATTCAAATGAAACTAAGTTCAGCCTTTAATCATAAATTAAGATTGGGAAGATGGAATGGTATGCTAGAATATGCCATATTGCCGCGTTAGGAAATGAGTAATGATTTGATGAAAACAAAATACCTTTATTTGTTAGGTAGTACGTCTTTGCATTGAATGTATAGATGTACATTTGAGGACATGGGTCATACATCTTATTTCCCCATTTAGTTTAGGGGACAGCCAGTTTTAAACATGAAAAGAAATAGCTTTGGATCACGGTGTTTTTGTAGAGTGATGTTTTTTACAGAATGACAAGCTTGGGTGTGCAATAAGCTCTGAGTTGTACAGTAACACAGTAATGAACTACTAATGCCTTTAGGGACAGAGATTTTAACAATTCTTCTTTTAGCAGCCTCCAAAACCATTTCTGACCTAAAATGCAGTATCCATGCCTTTTTGACACGGGATTCATTTAAAAACTGAAATGTAAGCTAAAAACCAGAAAATTCAGTCCTTGCTCATTTGGCCTTTGTCCACATCTAGCCACTGTGACACACACACATACACACACACACACAGAGAGAGAGAGAGAGAGAGAGAGAGAGAGAGAGAGAGAGAGAGAGAGAGAGAGAGAGAGAGAGAGAGAGAGAGGCAGGCAGGCAGGCAGGCAGACAGACAGACAGACAGACAGACAGACAGACATTTTCAATATAACCCTGGTTATATTTGCCCACCCCCTCACAAGTGTGAAAACACAGTTAACCTACTTCTTAAGAGAGCAGAACTTCATAAATACATGCTGATTTTATCTGATTTTATTTTATTTTCCGTTAGAGAAGAAATAAGTAACTAGTGCCACTGGAAGTTTGGTCTTCTGGAGAAGAAACAGAGAAGAGAAAAAGCAAAGATAAAATGTGGCTGCAAGTGCTTATCTCTCTACCAGTTCTACAAGATACGCATACATACAAATGCCACATCCGATCTGCTATTCCTCAATGTTTAACTGCCAGCTCAAATATACTGTATTTATACTATTAATCTGCAGAACTAATGTAAAAAATGTAAAAAACAACAACCATGCATTCATTTATATAGATGTTTCTTTTAGATTTTTAGTTTTTGTGCCCCAAAATATGATTTACTACTAAGGTTCAGAACCAGATTTTCCAAATCATTTCAATATAGACACCCCAAATAGCTTTTAAAAGTTGAAGTGCGACAAAGTGGTATTATTTCTGGAAATTCAGGAAACTATACATAATAAAGAGGAATTCAGTTTTTTATAACTATAAAATAACTAGTGGATTATGAAGAGTTGCAGTCATAGTGCCTTCCTATTATTAGACTATTATGAATTTTTAAAAAATATATTTATGGGCCCTTTACTTTTCCAACCATGATAATGGTAAATATGTACAACATATGTACAGGAGCCTGAGTGGCGTAGGAGGCTAATGCCTCCTACTAAGGCAGCATTTAACATCCAGCTGCCTGCAATTACTGCTAGTTCAATTCTCACCAGGCTCAAGGTCAACTCAGCCTTCCATCCTTTCTAAGGTGGGTAAAATGAGGACCTGGTTTGTGGGGGCAATAAGCTGACTTTGGATAAAATATACAAAAGTATGAAGGCTATTGCTTAACACATTGTAAGCCGCCCTGAGTCTCCGGAGAAGGGCGGCATATAAAAATAAATAAATAAATAAATAAATAAATAAATAAATAAATAAATAAATAAATAAATAAATACTGTAATATTCTAGTGTACTTTACAAGTGATAGGCAATAAAATTCATCCAGTGATTCACATATATGTATATGTTTATGTTCTGTATCGTATAAAGGTCTGCAGATTTTTTAAATTACTAAGATTATACGATATACTTCAAATCTGAAACATTTTAAGTGCAAAACAACTTCTTGAGCTATAATAATGTTCCAACTATGCCACAAGTATAATCAATTTAGGACAAACCTCGCTTTGAGATCAACCCAGCCAGAAGGAGATCCTTTTGATAGTCAGGACAACCAGAACAAAATGCTTCAAACTATTTCTGAACTCAGAAAGTGTTCAGATTTAAAATACTTTGTATTCCCCTAATAATTTCTAAGAGATGAATTAAAGACATTTTTAAGCCTAAGAACCTAAGGAAGAGCCTAAGAATCTCAGGAAACACTACTACTCTTAGAACATTTCCCTTAAATTTTGGTACAATGAATGTGTATAGATGTTGCATGAACAACACTTCCCTTTTTATGTCTCATTTCTAATGGGTATGCATCATGCAGAATATAGATAAATCCTATAGAACAGGGGTCCTCAAACTTCAAACCTCAAGCATAGCTGGCTGGAGAATTCTGGGAGTTGAAGGCCACAAGTCTTAAAGCTGCCAAGTTTGCAGACCTCTGCTATAGAACATATAGTCATTCAGATTTTGGACACCATCTCCCAACAATCTTGGTCATGGGCTGTGTTGTCTAAAGTGATGGTTGTTCAGCTCCAATTCAGGTCCAAAAGGAAAGAAATTTATATGACATCACAATAAGCACTAGATGGTATCATAAGTCATATTCCGTAGTATAATAAGGTTAATTCTTCTCAATATGTCGTTCTCCATGAACAATACATCATAAAAGAATATTAACTTTATTTTGAAACATAGAATTTTAAGGGAAAAGAGGCAATTAGAATCAAAGTATTATTTTTTTATCAGAGATACCATTCCTCCTGTTTTACTTGGATTTTCCAAAGTTGTCCAGTTACCAGCTGTTCTCCATAAAAACCATTGAGCCTGTGTGCAAATGCATGTTGTTGTTTGAGACTCTGCATTTGCATTTCCTGTTCCCTTTTATTTTTTTTTTCACAGAGCAACCTTAATGTTGCCTTAATGCAAGTCTCTTGGCTGCAAGAGGGAAGCAAATAATACCTCAGAAACTTGATTGTGTTGTTGGCAGCCATACAAAAACAGCAGTAAACGTAATATATATGGACTTCACCAAAGCATTTGATAGTGTCTCACAAAAACTTACTTGGAAAATTCAATTAAATCGAATTGGCTCGGAGCAATGATTTGACACATGGTCCAGAATGGAGCCAAAACTCATTTTCAAATCCCGATGATACATTTTAATGTATTGACTTGTAATGTCTTGGGGATTGTCTAGGTGCTTGGCCACAGTTTTGTTTAGTGATTCAGCTTATGCCTTTATTACTTATTAGAGGTTCAGAAGAGGAATATTTGATTTGCAGATTTTAAAAAATATGAGTACAGACATTAAAAGGAATCATGGGACCGAGTATTTTTGATAATAAAAGCAATAAAGGTATTGCACATTATGCCAAATTTTGCTTGTCAGTTATTGGTATCTTGCAGTAAACTTCAAGCAACTCACTGGCACAATTATTCAATTACTTAAAAGGTATAGTCCAAAAAGATTTCAGTGACGTTAAACTCTAAATGACGTTCTGGTATTTGGGAGTATAATTTTATGTATAATTTTGTATATGTAATAAGAGGAAGTTCTATAGAACACAACAAGATTATTATCCTATTCACTTAATCAAATATCTTATTCAAAGGGATATTTAGAAAAGTGCAATCCACAAAGAGTCAATGCAATTAAACTCTTAACAGCATTGTAGTAATTGGGAGTTGTGCAGATTATAATTTTATGCATATAAGAGGAACCTCTGTGCGACACAGTTGTACATTATTATACTATTGGGCTAGGTTAAATATCCTATTATTTGTGAAGTGGCTAGTCTTTTAAGTAGATTGTATTCTTCAATCCAATTTTTCAATTCATCTTCAGATACCAGAAAATGGATTTAAAAGTTTGGGGTTTTTTGGTTATCGGTTATTGCTATATATATTTAGACTGTGCCCAGCCGGAAAGCTTTTCTTTTTTTTCTTTCTTTCTTTCTTTCTTTCTTTCTTTCTTTCTTTCTTTCTTTCTTTCTTTCTTTCTTTCTTTCTTTCTTTCTTCCTTTCTTTCTTTCTTCCTTCCTTCCTTCCTCCCTCCCTCCTTCCTTTTTCCCTTCCCTTCCCTTTCATTCACTCATTCATTCATTCATTCATTCATTCATTTTATTGAATCAATTTATTAGCCACTTCATTCACTAATGGAACTTTAGGCAACATGAAAGGAGCAAAAATTAGAGACAGAAATGCAATAATAGAAAGCAAGAAATACGTCAAAATTGGGGGGGGGGCATCATAAAAACAATTAAGAACTAAATTTGTAAATAACATTCCCCAGATGTTGTTGAAAAAGTCAGGTATTTTAAGCTGTTTTGAATCCCAGCACACATGAGCTAATCGATTGGAGAATCGTAATACATACATTTAGTCCTCAAGTTATGACCACAATGGGAATCAGAATTTTCATTGCTAAGCAAGGCAGTTATATGAGTCACAGCCAATTTTATCACCTTTCCTATTGTTGTTAACTGTAGTTATCACTGTAGTTGTTAAATGAATCATGCAGTCTTTAAGCTAATCTGGCTACCATCGTTGTTGGAACCCAACTGGGAAGATAGCAAATTGTGATCATATAAGCTTAGGATACTGCAACCATCATAAATGCATGCTAGTTGCCAAGCACCCAAATTCTGATCATATGATCATGGGGATATTGTAATGGTTGTAAGTGCAAGCACTGACTGTAAATTACTTTTTTCAGTGGTGGTGTAATCTTGATTGATCGCTAAATGAATATTGTAACTTGTGGATTACCAGTATAGTCATAACTCTTAAAATACTACTTTACTTATATATTTGTTTCTTCAAAGCCTACTTTTCCATAAAAAACCATGGATACTCTAGTTAAATAAATCAAAGCAGTCTTAATCAAATATTTGTATACTGTAACAGAACTAGTGGTTATTGCTGGTGGATTGGTGCTACATCCCTTCCATACGGTCATTAAATTATTTGAATTTATTAAATTATTATTAAAAAATGGTAAAGGAGTCCCTGCGGATTTTAGTCAGCTAGTCATTGCCAACTATAGATGCTCATCTCCATTTCAAGGCCATTGAGCCAGTGTCATCCAATCTATTTAACTGCCATGTGGCCAGCATGAAGTCATGGAGCATTGTTACCTTCCCACTGAAGTGGTACTATTTATCTACTCGCATTTGAATACTTTCGAAATGCTAGATTGGCAGGAGCTGTATTGAGAACGGGAGATCACTTCGTTGTGTGGTGCTCAGGTCTCAAAACTGGGCTTTCCATTCAACAAACTCAGCGTCTTAACCACCGAGCCACCACACCGCCATTAAATTAAATGGATTGTTTTTTAAAAAAAATCAATTATGCCAAATACCTGATTTAGAAATTACTATTTAACAAATGTTGAGGGAACCAAAAGTGGTATGTATTTTTTATTTAAAAAGTCTAATTTTATACTTTATAGTGGTTTTCATGTCTTCGGGAATTAGATTATAGTTTTTCTTTTTTTATAGGACTTTTTTATAAGCTCAAGGCAGCAACACTAATTGTCTCACTAAACATTTTCAGCATGTAATAAAAGGCCCATATGTGTCTATGGATTTTATATTTTGAAAATAAATTTGAAAGCCTTTGGAGAGATCCAGTTTAACTGCTTTATTAGAAGTACATAATCAGCTCCTGAAAAAAGTAGGGTTTTCTTTAAGAAGGGAATATGAGATCACAGGTTAGGAAGGCTCACAACTTCAGTATTCTTGAAATTGGCTGTAGTATAGTGATAGCAATCTACTTCCATATCCTGTTGCACATCAGCATTGGAGAAGGCAATATACCAAACATGATTCAAAATATTACTCTAGTGCAATGTAACACAACATAGTCATGGCAATTTAATTATAATCGAACAAACTATTTTCTGGATTTGTACAATAGACAGATCCATAAAGCATAGAACCATAATGTCTTGGTTTGCAGAATAGCCTAAGCACTGTCAAATAGATTGGGTTTAACTGTGAATACAACATGAGAGCTAAATAAATATCAGGGGCCACACTAGATTCATAACCAGAAAGTCCTGCATTTTCTAACCCAGTATTTTCTCATTCTGTTCCCTTTCTTTATTCTGACAATTGCTTTGATTTGGTACACGACCCTCTTTAAGGTGAGCCAACTCCTCCTGGGGAAGGAGGTGATTGAGATCCACCTGAAGGGGCCCACTGAGGAATTTGAGGATTTTCTTGAAGACAAAATCACTCAACTTCGTTCCCAGTTAGATGCCGGCGTGGTTGCTGGTCTGGTGGAAGCCCCTGAGGCAGGTCCCCGCCCTGTTATCTGGGAATAATTTGACCCTGTTGGTCCTGAGGATGTGGACAGGATCCTAGGGAATATGCACACAAGCACCTGTGTTTTAGATCCATGTCCCTCCTGGCTTGTGAAAGCTTTCCAGGAGGTGACAGACAGTTGGACTCTGGCGGTGATTAATGTTTCCCTACAAGAGGGGGTGGTGCCCAGCATTTTAAGGAGGCTGTGGTCCACCCACGTCTTCAGAAGCCATCGCCAGACTCCATCTAGTTGGATAATTTCTGACCTGTCTCCAAACTTCCTTTTTTGGGGAAAGTTGTTGAGAAGGTGGCCATGCAGCAGCTCCAGAGGTTTCTGGTTGAAATGGATTATCTTGACCCCTAACAGTCAGGATTCAGGCCTGGATTTGGGACAGAAATTGCATTGGTTGCACTTTTGGATGATCTCTGGCGGGAGTGGGATGGGGTAGTGCATCCATCCTTGCTAAACTTAACCTCTCGGCGGCTTTCGATACCATTGACCATGATATTCTCCTGGGGAGGCTTTGGGGGATGGGAGTGGGAGGCCTTGTGCTATCCTGGTTCACTTCCTTTCTCTGCAGCCGCTCTCAGTCTGTGTTGATAGGAGGGGAGAGATCCAGCCCTTGCCCACTGCTTTATGGAGTTCTGAGGGCTCAGTACTCTCTCTACTTCTGTTCAACATTTATATGAAGCCATTGGGTAAGATCATCCGTCACCATCGACTGAGATATCACCAATATGCTGATGATACTCAGCTGTAATGTCATGGCCCATGATGAGTTAGGTGATGCCATGTTCTCTCTCTTGCAGTTAAGGGCTGGATGGGGAGCAATGGGTTGAAACTAAACCTTTGCAAGACTGAATGGCTCTGTGTTTGGGGTTTGTTGGCTCAGGGAGAATTGTCACCTTTGATCTTGGATGGGGTGGCACTACCCCAAACAGACCCTGAGCTAATCTAGGGGTTTTCCTGGACTCACAACTCCTGCTCAAAGAGTTACTTCCTTTCCTGGACCAACTCACAGTCACTCATGCCCTAGTCACTTCCTGTCTGGACTATTGCAACACGCTCCACATGGGGCTGCCCTTGAAGAGCATCTGGAAACTCCAGTTGGTACAAAATGCAGCGGCCTGCATGATTTCGTGCAGACTCCAGTGTGCACATGTATCACCTCTCCTGCGGGAGCTGCATTGGTTACTGATTTGTTCCGGGTGCAATTCAAGGCGCTGGGTGTCATCTTTAAAATCCTTCATGGCTTTGGACCAAGTTATCTGAGGGACCTTCTCTTGCCGGTCACTTCTACACTTCTATCAGAGCGGGGAAGCAGGGAATGTTGTGGGTCCCGTCTGGGAGATACACCTGGTGGGACCCAGAAGAAGGGCCTTCTCTGTGGTGGCTCCCTCTCTCTGGAACATCATTCCCCCAAAGATTTGAATGGCTCCCACTCTAATAATCTTCTGGAAGGTGCTGAAGACCTGGTTCTGCCACTGGGCCTGGGGAACCCAGAGCGGTTGGAGCCCATTAAATGGCTCATGTGATCTGATGTCGCCGGGGCGGGGAGTGGGAGGTGGAGGTGATTTTGTTATATTGTACTATATTAATTTATTTGATATTTTTTTTAATGTGGTTTTATATTCTGTAAGCCACCTTAAGTTACCATGGGTGAATAGGCAGCAATATAAAATGAAGGAAGGAAGGAAGGAAGGAAGGAAGGAAGGAAGGAAGGAAGGAAGGAAGGAAGGAAGGAAGGAAGGAAGGAAGGAAGGAAGGAATGATAGTTCAGATGAACAAAGAAGGCTTATCCAAATTAATTATCTGAGTAATATATACTCAGGGTACTTACGAGACCGCCTTCTGCCACCAATAGCCTCTCACTGCCCAGTACGCTCCCATAGAGAGGGGCTTCTCAGGGTGCCGTCAGCCAATCAGTGTCGACTGGCGGCCCCCAGGGGGAGAGCCTTTTCTGTGAGGGCACCCACCATCTGGAACGAGCTCCCCCCAGAGATACAGAAGATTCCGGATCTGCGCACTTTCCGCTGTGCCCTCAAAACATTCCTGTTTCAGCAGGCCGGCCTGGCCTAACTTTCCCTTTATATTGCTTTTTTGATTTTATTTTAAACTGGGATGTCTTGAATTATCTAGGACCAGAGTGTTTAGTATATTTTAATTGTTTTTTTTTTAATTAACATTTGTATTACATGTATTTTTATCGTTCGCTGTTCACCGCCCTGAGTCCCTTAGGAATAGGGCGGTATATAAATTTAATAAATAAATAAATAAATAAATTATCTATGTTGTGCAGCCTTAGAGAAACCAGCCTTGAGTCTTTAAGTTATCATTGCTAAAATGGTCTCTATCTGAGTTGAGCTTTTTCAGATTAAAAAGAAAAAACCACTAAAGGCAATTATTCCCTTTTTGAACCATTTACCTTTTGTTATAAAAGGAAAATGTTTAAGCTGTTATATTCTTCATTTTCAAGCTTAGTCCTGCATTAAAGAAGTGTGGAGTTTGTTCATAGTGTCCTTTGTTACGGGCCTACATCTGATGCACTGTTGTGTATGCTAGGCAAGAGTGAACCAATATCTTGAAAGGAAAATGTCATTCTAGTTTTTGTAATGATTTAATGAGAAATTTCTGCAAAAGTGAATAATAGTCATTTTTTATTTGGCTTTTTAACAATGATCAAACTTTTAACATGGACAGAAAGTTTATAAATAGAGTATGAGTCACATGACTTACTGAAAATAATTAAAGCCGTTTTCTATCTTCCATGTAAGAATGACTCCTTCTTCAATTGATATAAAGTTAATTAGACAGACGGACCAGTTTAAGATTCTTTTCCTAGTGAAAGGGAATTTTCTTGACTTTGCTATGGTGATAAAGGGGTAGTTTCACTGTGTCTCTTAGCAGTTTTAACTTTTCCAAGGTTAATTGATTATGTGCCCTCAAGTTCTTTTTGACTCCTATTTAGTTTACAGATAGATTTTGCCCATGACAATGTTTCGAACCTGGACTGTCAGGTCTTCTAATGGCCCAGCCATGGCCACCTTGCAGCTTCTGCTTGTTCCATCAACCTTTTCTTCTCTTTTTAAAAATCTTTTTCAGCATTAAACACTTCTCCAGAGAGCTGTGACTTTGCATAATGTCTCGAAAGTAGGATAATGTAAATTTGTTCTTTGTCCTTCAAGAGAGAACTCTGGGTTAATTTGCTTGGTGATCCATCAGTTTGATTATTTGACTGTCCATGCCATTCTCAGGAATCTTTCTGATCACCAAAGTTCAAAACTTAAATACACTTCCTATCCTGCTTCTTCAAATTCCAGCTTTCATTTCCATCAAGTAAGTCATACTATGACTTACCCAATTCTGATCGTTGAAATCATAGACACATCATGAAAATTCAATTAAGTATCCAAGGTCTTCATGACTGTTATACAAAGTGGTATTCTGTGGTATATTTTTGGACTAGTTGTTCCTTTACTGTTGATGGTTGCTCAACAATAGCTAAACAGACACTGTCCACCAATTTGATATCTGCACTGTTTTCACTGTCAATTCCAGGGTGGATTTGATTTAAAGCAAGTCAATTTAAATCATGATTTAAATCACTAGTAAAAAGGCTTGATTTAAATCAACTTGATTTAAATCATAATTTTTAAAGAACAACTGTCATCTACAACTACATGGCATGGGCCCGGGGTGCCTGCAGGACCATCTTCTGCCTGCCTCCCACTGCGTTGTGCACTCACATAGGACTGCCCTCCTCCTGGTGCCATCGGCCAGACAATATCGGCTGGTGGCGCCCAGGATGAGGGCGTTCTCTGTGGGTGCACTGACCCTCTGGAATGGGTTAACCACGGGGCTCTGGACGGCCCCCGACCTCCGTTCTTTCCGCTGTGACCTGAAGACATGGCTTTTCCAACAAATTTGCTGATCTGATGGGCGATTTTTAATTGGGAGTTTTTAATTGATTATTTTAGTAGCTATTTTTATTGTTTTCATCATTTTAATTTCTGTGAGCTGCCCCGAGTCCTTTGGGAGAAGGGCGGCATATAAGTATAAGAAAAATAAATAAATAAAATAAATCTCTGTCCCGCAGCAGCTCTTCCTCTGGCCCACTGTTGACTCACCAACAGTCCCGTTTACTTTAATGGGACGGTGATGCGGCAGTGATATAACAAGGTGAGGATTGTGCTGGGCAGCAGGTGAGTGGATGCCGCTTACAGGCGCTGCCATGATTGATCTGAAATGACAGGTGCTCTTTAATATTATATTTATAAACTGCTTAGAAGGTTTCACTTTCATTTTTACTGCTTGCCCTTCCTCCTCACACTTGGAGCCTGGTGGTACAGATACATTTCTCTTCAAACAATCATACAGTTTGTCGTGTACATAGATTTGTAAACCAATGGGATAAAGGGATGTTCCTGAACTTTGTTTTATGATTTATCTCATGGTTACTGTGAAATTGTGTGAATGTATTAATGCAGTGCATGTTATTTCAGCTTACAGAGCTTGGATTCATTGAATGAGTTTACCAAAAAATGTAAATATTGCAGAATATACAGCCTCATAACTAAGCTCCATTTCATGCTGAATAAACTAAATTATTAATATATCTTAAATAGAAAACCATTCTTAGATAGATTTTTACTCAAAAGCATTTTGTTAAAATAAATTTGAGAAAAATTTTTAAAAATCTGATTTTTAATTTTTTTTTAAAAAAAATCATCAATTTTTATCCACCCTAAATCTTGCTATTTTTTCTATTGTCATTAATGTGGTTTTCTTTATATTTAATTTCTGTCCCATTTTTTCACTGTTCTCCTTGACTTTTACTACTAGACCTTGCAGATCTTTTGCATTTTTTGGCAGATGTCATCACCATAGTGCAGATTATTGACATTTCTTCTTTCCGTTTTAAAGTCATGATTGCTCATCTTGTTCCAATCCAACTTCTCTTAATATATATTCAGCATGAAGTTTGAATTAATAAGGGGAGAATATATAGCCTTGTTCCGCTCCTTTGAGTGGAACATGGAACCTATGTGTGTCACCATGTTTCCCCCATTTTAACTAAGTTATTATGTAATGGATAACCATTTCTCTGAAGTGGTGTAGGGTTTCCTGCCTGGGCAGGGGGTTGGACTAGAAGACCTCCAAGGTCCCTTCCAACTCTGTTATTCTATTCTATTCTATTCTATTCTATTCTATTCTATTCTATTCTATTCTGTTCTGTTCTGTTCTGTTCTGTTCTATTCATTCTATTCTAATGGTGAAAGTGAAAAAAAATTGGATGTGGAGAGTTCGTTGGCTGTAGAGGTGAAAAACTAAATGATGTTGTTAATTTATTGTCAGCTTCACTTTCAGTTGAAGGGATTTGGGAAGTTTTGATGTTTTGCTGGGACCAAGCTGTAAAGAAAGAATTGCCTTTCTTTACAGTTTTTGCTGAAATGAGATTTTACACATGACTACACCTGTGTCATGCAAACAAGAGGGAAAGGAAAACATTTTGAGGAAACTGGATTTATGTGTATGGAAGAGGAACATTTTTTTTTATTAGATGCATGTACATGGAAAGGGAACAAATAAGTTGAATTTGTTCAGAAATTGAGAAATTCCTTCAGAAAAGTAAGGTTGCCCCTACCGTAAATCTTCATAACTCAAAAGTTATGAAGTTTTCAAACCTATTGTTATTATTTTCAACTTTATATATGAGTTCTTCTAGTTTACAACGTAAGGTTAGTCAAAAGTGAGACTTTAAAATTTGATTTATTTTAATGAGAAACACATTCATTTTATAGTTAATTCAGATTCTGAGTTCTTTTGAAATACTTTATATACCTAGAAATCATTTTCATTATTTTGAAATTACATAATTCAATGTCCATCTGTCAAATTCACATGGAGGTTATCTACATTATCCGTAATTTAATTTTAAACCAGATTTCTTTCTTTCTTTCTTTCTTTCTTTCTTTCTTTCTTTCTTTCTTTCTTTCTTTCTTTCTTTCTTTCTTTCTCTTTCTTCCTTCCTTCCTTCCTTCCTTCCTTTCTTTCCTTTCTTTTTTCTTTCTTTCCTTCCTCCCTCCCTCCTTTCTTTCTTTCTTTCTTTCTTTCTTTCTTTCATAATTTAGTATGAAACTGCATGAAAGACAGGAAATGATAGCCAATTTATATTAAGGTCTTCGCTCTTTTACAGGCTAAGAGTGAGAAATACTGTAAGTATGGGGGGGGAAACTTGCACCATCATTTATGAGCAGTAAAAATATATTCATTTAACAGTAAATTCTAGAATGAGGTATCTTACCTTTTGCTTTAGACTATTGTGATCTCTGGATTATTGCATACCTACTTGTTTTACCACCAGTTCTTCTAGATAAAGGGGGATGCTCTGATATCTATTGTTATTTGGAAAGAAACAGGAATATATTGCCCTCTAGTGTTGAAAAAAAATCCATTTTGGAAAACCAAATGAGGTTTAATTTAAAAATTCAGAATGTGTTCCCTAACAATATGCAAACAATTTTTTGTTGCTTGCTCCTGCAAAGACAACTGATGGCTTGTTTTGGGCAGCACATATCCCTAATGTGATTGTAAACCCAAAGTCTTGCATGTGATTTGATAAACTTCAGGAGTGTAAGTTGCAGTTATTTATCATTGTCACCATCGAACTGCATCCTTGTGTTTTTCTTCTTTGATTGATTTATAATTCAGTATAAAAAAAGCACTGGACACAACTTATAAGAACTTTGGAATATTCAGGCTTGTGCTATCAGTTGTGAGCTAATTAAAAATTTACTACCAACAATGGAAATATCTATTTACGATTATATTTTCTTTATCTCCTTATAAAAAAAAAAAAGAAAATTTAAATGATATCTTAAATATGAACAGATTGGATGCATAGTGCAAAGTTTCCTCAAAAATGATACTCAAAGCATCCTCATCAAAATGATGTGTCAAATGGGAGGTAATCCTTGAACCCTTGAAATATTTTTACTTCTAAATAGAGTAAGGATTAAAATGAGTAGCCTAAATGTCCCTTTACAAATCTATAGTTACAGAGTTGATTAGTTAAAACATTATGGAAATAACAAACACAAATAATACAACAATATAATAATTGTCTCTTTTTGGCTCTTTTATTATACAATCAGATTTATCCATTTCAATGACAATACATTCGAAGTAATTAAAAATTCTATTTTTATGTTGTAAAATAGTTAAAATTACCTAAATACATACTCTAAAAAATAGAGTATTTTACAAATCAGGATTAGTTAATAAAGACACCACAGGAACCAAGTCCAAGTTTCTGATATTTGATAATAGTAAGTCAAGCATGATTTAGGTTAATCATCAAAACCTAAGAGAATACCATGGAGAAGTTTATTCCCACAACACTGAGCATAAATCACATAGATGTGTGATATGAAAGTATTGTATAGTGATTAAAGTGCTGCCCTAGAAACCAGGAGACTGAGTTCTAGGCCTGCCTTAGACCCAGGAGTGAAATCCAGCAGGTTCTGATAGGTTCTGGAGAACTGGTAGTGGAAATTTTGAGTAGTTCGGAGAACCGGTAAATACCACCTCTGGCTGGTCCCAGAGTGGGGTGGGAATGGAGATTTTGCAGTATCCTTCCCCTGCCACGCCCACCAAGCCACGCCCACTGAACCAGTAGTAAAAAAAAAATTGAATTTCACCACTGAAAGTCAGTCACCTTCTCTCAGCCCAACCCACCTCACAGGATGATTTTTGTGGAGAAAACAGGAAGCGGGAGTATTAGGTATGTTTGCTATCTTATATTGACCGAAATATAGAAAAAGAGAATACAAATTTAATATTCATATAACTCTATCTGACTACAAATTGCGTAAATCATACATGCTTATCACTGCATTACTTTTTATTCCACTTCTTATTCTTTAAGATGCTATTTTGCTTTAAAATTATTTCCCAGAAATTATCTTATATAGAGTGTGGCAGTTTTGCATTGATTTAATTATGATCTGGCCAAGAATATAAATGCGAATGTTTCTATTTGATTGCAGAAATTCATTTAGATGGTCTATGGCCTTTTTTTTTTTTGCTTCCTACTCTTCAATTATATCTAAGAAACGATCTCATGGGCATCTCCATTAGATTTTGCTAGTAGTTGTGCTACTCATCCTATCATGAGGGGATCTTTTGGAGGATCTAAATCAGAAGCTGATTTAACTAAATTCATAATTTTAAATCCCACAGACCACTAATATGATCTGCCTAATGACTGGCTGGGTGGGCATGGCTAGATGGTCATGTGATTGGATGGGCATGGCCAACTCGATGATGTCACTCATATTGAGGGGCACCTCACCAGACTCTTCTCACCCCTCTCCTGCCAGCCACTCCTCACTTTCCCGCCGAGGCTCCTTAGGACCCCAACAGGAAGCAGTTGTTGGAGCTAAGCAGCCACCACAAGAAAGAGTTGGCAAAACAGTTGGCTCAGTTCAAATTAGATCTGACCGAGAAGAAGGCTCAGCAGAAGCACCTCACTCAGGACTACGAGCAGAGGGAAGACCTGCAGGAGTGCAAGGCCAGGTTCCGGTGCCTGGAGGCTCAGCAGGCTGAGATGGTCAGTCAGTTCCAGGCCATGATGCAGTCCCACTAGAACAAGGCCCTCCGGCTCCTTGCCACCAGAGGCACTTCCCTCCAGCCTTCACCCAAAGGCCCAACCAGAAAGCTGAAGGAGACACCAAATCAGAATTTCTGCCCCCCTCCAACCCGCACCAAAAGACCCTGAAGGGGGAGACTCTCTGCAGCAACACTGGCATTCATTGCACGTATCCAGCCCAGGGGCCATAATTTGAGGACCTCTGCTTTAGTGTAATATTAAAAAAATGCAAATAATTTTTCTGTGGACCACCAAAATTTTCTCATGGACCAACAGTGGTCCATGGACCACCAGTTGGTGATCGCTGTGCTAGAGGACTAAGGGCAGGGGTGAAATGTAAAATTTGTTACTATTGGTTCTGTGGGCGTGCTTGGTGGGGGGCGGTAATGTGACTGGGTGGGCGTGGCCAACTTTAAAAAAAAAACTTTTCAAAGCATTTTTTCTAATGCTTTGAAAAGCCTTTGCCGATCAGGCAACTCAG
This sequence comes from Pantherophis guttatus, assembly GCF_059756535.1. Lineage (NCBI taxonomy): Eukaryota > Metazoa > Chordata > Lepidosauria > Squamata > Colubridae > Pantherophis > Pantherophis guttatus. The sequence continues at coordinate 67,905,992 of NC_142070.1, read as the reverse complement.
CTGGGATTGTCAGAGAGGGTTTTTAAAAAATACATCTCTGCCGATCAGGCAACTCAGCTGGGATCGTCAGAGACTTTTCAAAGCATTTTTTTTACCACCTCTTCGTCCAAGAGGTGAGTCTACCCTCCCTCTGACTGGCCAGTGAGGGAGGATAGCTTAGGAAAAAGGACATTTGTATGGCAGGGAGGAAGGTGGGAGCCCTGTTGAAACTGAGAGCTTGAGCTATAGTGCCACAGGGACTTCCTTCTTCATCCATCTATCCAGAAGGTCTGAGGGAGTGAAAAGAGTGGTTGGATGGGGGTAGCAGAGCCCTCTGCCCTGAGAGGAAGGAATCTTAATAATATAAATTTCTGATAAATTTATATAAAAATTCAGCTGATGGTTCTTATTATTGTGTTTTATAAAATATGAGAATTATCATGAATTGTGCTTTTATGTAGGATGATAAATATAGGCCCGAAGTAAATAATGAGTGTTTTGGATAACAACTGTAAATGATAAGCATGTTCTTCACACATAAATTTTACCAGGAAGTCATCCCCTTGTCATCTTCTCTCTTGGAATCAATAAAAATGTTCATAGGTGGGATTTATTTTTCTTTTAATAGAAGTTACTAGCTTATTTAATTAACACATTTTAATTGCTGTATGGATTTTCTTAACCTACTCTAATTTCTCAATTTGTTGCAGATAATGCTAAGCGTCTCCTCCATTGATTATTGGCAACTGGTGCAGTCAAAGAACACAGCTTTCAATATAAATTCCCACCTCTTTGGACTTTCAGTATCTGGAATTTCATAGTCTTCACCTTTCCCCCAATACATGAATTGCAATGGTCACATGAATATTTGGAGAGTGGTATTCATACCATCTCGTGGTCTATTTATGATGGCACTTTAAAAGGAAGAAGCCAATTGTTGGAAGTTTGGGGGAGATGAAACTGAAGAAATACACCCCTGCCACAAAACAAAACAAAACGAAGATGAATCTGATCATGAAACTTCGTAGGAGTTTCCGAACACTCGTCATTCTCCTTGCCACCTTCTGCTTAGTGAGCATAGTCATTTCTGCTTATTACTTGTATACAGGTCACAAGCAAGAAATTGCCCTCACTGATACCACAGGAGAAATGGAGTGTGAAGATCTTAAACTTTTGCCCTATAGAACACTAGAACTTAAAACAGTGAAGCCAATCGATCCTACTAGGACTGATGCTACGGTGTTGCTTTTTGTGGAAAGCCAGTACTCTCAACTTGGTCAAGACATCATTGCCATCCTGGAGTCTAGTCGGTTTCAGTATCATATGGTGATTGCATCTGGGAAAGGGGATATCCCACCCCTGGCTGATAATGGCAAAGGGAAATACATCCTTGTAGTATATGAAAATATTCTGAAATACACATCCATGGATTCGTGGAACAGAGAACTCCTGGAAAAATACTGTGTGGAATACAGTGTTAGCATAATTGGTTTTCATAAAGCCAATGAGAATAGCTTGTCAAGTATTCAGCTCAAAGGATTACCATTACATCTTTACAACAATATAGCTCTGCAGGATTGCTTAGTAAACCCCCAGTCTCCTCTATTGCATATAACCAAAGCCCCAAGGGTTAAAAAAGGCCCATTACCTGGCGATGACTGGACTGTTTTCCAATATAACCACTCTACTTATCAACCAGTGCTTTTAACGGAATTTCAAGCCTCCAAATCATTCCCAGCATCGCTTCCAAAGCTTAATCTCTATGCTACAGTGATTCAGGACCTGGGACTTCATGATGGAATTCAAAGAGTCCTTTTTGGAAACAACTTGAACTTTTGGCTGCACAAACTTATTTTTATAGATGCCATCTCCTTCTTGACAGGAAAAAGGCTTACATTATCCTTGGACAGATACATTCTTGTTGACATCGATGACATCTTTGTTGGAAAAGAAGGAACAAGGATGAATGTGAAAGATGTGAAGGTAAGGTGAGAATTTACGAGGTCTTCTCTCTGACAAATTTCTTACCGCCAACTCATCAGAGTTCTGGAATTCTTCTCAATTCTGTATCTTCAGTTTTGCACACATCCTCCTTATAATGACTGAAAGAATGAAAGCTAAATGTTTAAAATATTATTTTTTTTAAAAAATCCCACTTTTTAAACATTTCATCTCTCCCAACTAGGCTCAGAACTTTCTCTTAAGAGCTCCTAGACTGAATTATTTTGATTAATATGAATTTATTCACCATGTTTCATGATGTGTGGAAAGTCAGATCTCAAAAGTACTGTGTGATACATTCATCCACTCTGGCTCTCTACTGTTACTGTACTTGTTGCATTCTGAGTTAATTTTATTTATTTATACTCAGCATCAGATTTATTTTTAACCTTCTGGGTTCCCTAAGATAATTAAGACAGATTGATTGGATAAAACAATCAATTATGTCTGCTGACATAATGTGTCACTATGTTAGCACTAAGCCACCATCAGATTGGTGGGCTTGTAGGTTAATTCTGCATTTCATAGGCCTCAATAGAGAAATAGTTGAAAGAATATTTAAGTAACTGACTTTGTAGCACTCAAGTCACTAGAGTTTGCCTTGTGCTATGTTCTGATATTAAAATGAAAGAAAATTATTTTGGCTAGTATCCTCAGGGATCCCAGAAAAGAAACTGGGAATGACTTAGATATCTTTTGAAGATTAAACATTTACAAGTTTCATAAGGAGTATGTGTGATTAAATCCCCCTTTGGAATTGTCTAAATTTGAGCAAATATCTAGTGAACTATTATTAGGTTAACTACATAAACAATTTATCCAGCTCAGGTTGAACATTTTTTATGAGAAATGATTCCCTTTGAAAATGCTTAGATTATTTTCTAAAATATCATAAAAGAATCATTTTCCTATGTAGGTAATTTATGTATGCAACCTGGCTTCTTCTTATTTATCATTTGATTTGATTTGTATGTTAGCTAAGGCAACACGTGGGAAACATAGATTTCAAAGTCCAGTTGAAGCCCAACATTAATATTAATAAAATAATAGGGTTGAATGTTAAGCAGTCCATTGTTAAATAAACAATGTGTGCTTTATTTAAGGATATATAAAGCATGGCAATTTGCGTACTTTTATACAAGGATTATAAAAATCAGTCTTCTGTTTTCTCATCTTGGTTATCTACCTGGACAAACTTGATCCAAGGAATTTCTGATTTAAATTACCGTGTTTCCCCGAAAATAAAACCCTATCTTATATTTTTTTGAACCCTGAAATAAAAGCTTGGCCTTATTGCCATGCGCTAAAAGCCCAATTGGGCTTATTATCAGGGGATGTCATATTTTGGGAAAACATAATAATAATAATAATAATAATAATAATAATAATAATAATAATAATAATAATACAAACTCATATAGCACTTTCAAAGATATATTAGTGTAGTTATAATTTTAGTTAATTTTAGTGTTATTTTAGTTATATGTTGCTATCAGATTGTATACATAGTCAGCCTTCCCTTAAACTCTCATACCAGAGAGATATAGATTGTACTTTATGAGATGCATGAAGACAAATATGCATGCTTCAGCATCCCATCTGGGTCCATCACTGAGACCAGAGGTTTAGTCTTCCAAGCTTTCAGGCTCATGCTGGAGCCCACCCTGCACTCTAGACTATTCCAGGACTCATGCTGGAGCTCATCCAGCACAGCCCATCCAATGTGTGCTCTTACGCATTCTGGTGAGAGAGAAGTTTCCTGAGGATAGGCTTCAGCACAAGTCCAAAAGCTCAGAAGACTAAACTCTAGTCCTGGTGACTGACCCAGATTGGGTTCTGCAGCATTATGTCATGCTTTTGGGGGATTTATCTATTTTACATCCTATGTGTATTACACTGAGCATCAGGAATCAGTCACTATCTAAGTAGTTTCATCCCACTTGATTTTTACATGGTAATTAGTAATTCTACATAGTAATTCTACATAGGTAGTCCTTGACTTAATGATGGCACTAGGAATAGAATAGAATAGAATAGAATAGAATAGAATAGAATAGAATAGAATAGAATAGAATAGAATAGAATAGAATAGAATAGAATAGAATAGAATAGAATTCTTTATTGGCCAAGTGTGATTGGACACGCAAGGAATTTGTCTTTGGTGCATATGCTCTCAGTGTATAAAAAGACAAGATACATTCGTCATGAATCATAAGGGACAACACTTGATGATAGTCATAGAGTACAAATAAGCAATCGAATCATACTAGGAAACAATATCAATATAAATCATAAGGATACAAGCAACAAAGTTACAGTCATGCAGTCATAAGTGGGAGGAGATGGGTGATAGGAATGATGAGAAGACTAATAGTAACAGTAATGCAGCCTTAGTGAATAGTTTGACAGTGTTGAGAGAATTATTTGTTTAGCAGAATGATGGTATTCGGGAAAAAACTGCTCTTGTGTCTAGTTGTTTTGGTGTGCGGTGCTCTATAGCGTCGTTTAGCAATAGCACTTAAACTTATATACTACTGCATAGTGCTTTAAAGCAGTCTCTGGATGGTTTACAATGTCAGCATATTGCCCCTAACAATCTGGGTCCTCATTTTACCAACCTTGGAAAGATGGAAGGCTGAATCAACCTGTTGAACCTGTCAAGATCAAACTCCAGGCTGTGTACAGAGTTAGCCTGCAATACTGCATTCTAACCATTGGACCACAGGGGCTTAACAATCAATTGCTTAGCAACTGTTCAAAGTTACAACAGACCTCACAAAGGCTATCTACAACCCTGTTTTAAAGTTACTGACACTATAGCACCCTTGCAGTCATTGAGCCTTATGACCAACTGTAGAGATTAGGGGAGATTAGGCTGGCTATAGCATGCATGAGTCAGCTGCAGTTTACAGCTTTCTTCTTATCTAGAAACCTAGGGGAAATCAGGCCATTGGGAGTTTGCAAGCCTCCAATGATCCAGGAGATCCAGCTAGGATCCCAAGATGCAAGAAGTGGTCCATGGGGTGCTTCACAGAGTGGGAAACACCTTGGGAGTCCTGGGACAGCCTGGACCTGTACTAGAACTCCCAGGCCATCCCTTCATCTGAGAGACCCCATGCTCAACTTAGTAAACTGGGGAGGGTAGCAGAGATGTGGCCTGTTAAGTAAGGCAATCACATGACTTCTGACTATAATGGGCAAGCTCCATTATTATCATAATTTATGATCGAATCGCCCCTTTGCGGCCTCTCCGCTGACAGGGATCCCGGTTTGCTCCTTGGTTTTCCACGGAGCTACAGGAGATGAAGCATCAGAAGAGACGCCTAGAGGACCGTTGGAGATCCTCCCATGCCAAACCTGATCGAACACAGCTAAGAACCCATATTAGGTCTTATCTTGTGGCAATGGAAGCGGTGAAACGGGAGTATTTCACCACTCTCATTGCATCTGCAGAAAACTGCCCAGTGGCCTTGTTTCACGTGACCCACTCCCTCCTCAATCTGGGAGCGAAGGAGGATCCTTACAAGACAGTGCTGAGGATTTTGTTCAATTTCTGCAAGACAAAGTCGCTCAGATCTGGACGGGGTTGGACTCTGACTGGGCAGAATCCGACGAAGGAATGGGAGCAAGTCTTGAAAGTGACATCTGGATTGAGTTCGACCCTGTTTCTGTAGAAGAATTGGACAGGATAGTGGGTAGATTGGGAGCGTCCACATGTTTGTTGGACCCATGTCCCTCCTGGCTTGTCGCGGCAACCAGAGAGTGGATCGGAGACTGGATCTGGGTGATTACTAATGCTAATTTGAGGAATGGGGTCTTCCCTGCCGTACTCAAGGAGGCAGTGGTTCGTCCCCTCCTCAAGAAGCCAGCCCTGGATCCGGCCTCCTTAAACAACTTTCGTCCTGTCTCCAACCTTCGCTTTGTAGCGAAGGTTGTTGAGACCATGGTGGCTAACCAACTCCCACAATTCCTGGAGGAAGCTGATTACCTAGACCCGTACCAATCGGGTTTCAAGCGTGGCCACAGCATGGAAACGGCATTGGTCGCCCTGGTGAATGATCTCTGACAGGTCTGGGATGGGGGTTGTTCCTCCATTCTGGTGCTACTTGACTTCTCAGTGGCTTTTGATACCATTGACCATGGTATCCTACTGTGACGGCTCCGGGGGTTGGGAGTAGGGGGCACTGTGCTACAGTGGTTCTCCTCCTATCTCTCGGGCCATACGCAGTTTGTTTGGGCGGGGGGTCAGAGATCCTCCCCTAGGCCCCTTACGTGTGGGGTACCACAGGGGTCGGTTCTCTCCCCCCTGCTCTTTAACATCTATATGAAGCCGCTGGGTGAGATCATTTGTAATTTTGGGGTGAGGTATCATCAGTACGCTGATGATACCCAACTGTATATCTCCACCCTGGACCAACCCAGGGATGCCCTTTCCATGATGTCTAAGTGCCTGGAGATGGTATGGGTCTGGATGGGTAGAAACAGTCTCAGACTCAACCCCTCCAAGACCGAGTGGTTGTGGATCCTGGCATCGCCTGATTTAGTCACCCCATCACTTTTGATGGGAGGGGAGTTACTTAGTCCCTCTGAAAAGGCTCGCAATCTTGGCATCCTCCTTGATTCATAGCTGTCCCTGGTGGATCATCTAACGGCTGTGACAAGGGGGGCTTTTGCACAGATTCGCCTAGTGCGCCAGTTGCGGCCTTTCCTAGACAGGGATGCCATCCGTACAGTCACTCAAGCTCTCATTGTCTCTTGGTTGGATTACTGCAATGCCCTCTATATGGGGCTGCCCTTGTGGTGCACCCAGAGGCTCCAGCTGGTCCAGAATGCGGCCGCACGGGTTGTTACGGGAGCTTTCCATTACTCCCATGCAACACCTCCCCTGCGCGAGCTGCACTGGCTGCCGGTGGCCTTCTGGATCTGCTTCAAGGTGCTAGTATTGACCTATAAAGCCCTACATGGCATGGGCCCGGGATACTTGCAGGACCACCTCCTACCGGCCTCCCACCGCCCAGTGCATTCACATAGAGCTGCCCTCTTCTGGGTGCCGTCGGCCAGACAATGTCAGCTAGCGACCCCTAGGATGAAGGCGTTCTCTGTGGCCGCACCGACCCTCTGGAATGGGTTACCCACTGAGCTCCGGACGGCTCCCGATCTCCGCACTTTCTGTGCTGGCCTGAAGACATGGCTGTTCCAGCAAACTCCCTGATCAACTACGAGGTTTTAATTTTGGGGATTTTAATTTTCATATTGGTTTTAGGTGTTATTGTTGTTGTTTTATTTCTGTGAGCTGCCCCAAGTCCTTTGGGAGAAGGGCAGCATATAAATTTTAATAATAAATAAATAAATAAATAATAAACTTGAGGGCTACCTGTATTTTCCTTTGGAGATTCTGCTAAATCACTTTCTAAACAGGAAGTAAATTAAATAGAATCATTGAAAACCAGACAATCTAAAGGACCAAAGCCTCCTTCAGGAACTTGAAAATTTTTTATAAACTGACATTAGGCAAGTAATTAGATTGGGGAATTTGTGATAGTCATTTCCATTATAATGCTCTCTCTTTCTCTCTAGGCCTGTTTTCTTAGCATCTTTGCTGTCTTAGAAATGACAGGCAGAAATCTATTCTGTTTTCCCCCACTTTACATCAAACTAGAGAACTTCATAGTATTTTAGCTGTAGTTTTTAGCTATTGGTTGTTGTTTTGAATTTTGAGTAATACTATTTTTAAAATATTTTAATATACTTTAGTACGTTGATCTTAAACATGTTCAAATTAAACATGGGGAGAATACGCACACACACAGTATACATTAGCACTATATCATACATCTTATTTATTTTTCTGCAACACTAAACTTATAGTTTGATAGTAAATACATTCATTAGCAAGTTGTAGTAAATGTTATAAAAGTATGTAAGAACTATCTAAGTGGGAATCGGCATATAAGTGCATAATCCCTATCCTGTTTAAGGCCTTAAACCAAGGCCTTATTTGGGCTGTGGAAGGATACAACCAGAAGTGAAAAGCCCAATAAATTTGCCTCCAGAGGAATGAGGTAAAGCTATCCAACAAAGTAAAGCGAATCTGGAATCACTGATTCTGGCCTCCTAGTTTAATTTCAATATTAATGGCATTAATGTTGTTATTGTTATCTCATTGTTGCAGTCTTTGCTAAACTTTAACATCTAAATCTTGCCTATCATCCTATTTTGGTCTTTTTTTATAGACACTTCAGTTGCATTACCACTGCTCTTGAAATTAACTATTCAAAAATAAGGTTTTAGTCTTCTCTAGAAAGCATTTTATGTCCCCTGTTAGATGGAAAATTAATAAAAGGCCAGTTACTAAGTTAAGAATTTAAACTGTGCATGTTCATATTTCCAACTGCTAGATTAATCAATTGAGCAACTCTCTAGAAAGGACACAAAAGCCTCCAACAAAATACTTAAATATGTCTTCGATCAAGACAATTACATTGCTGCAGCAATTAAATTATATAAATCTTAAATTATATTTGTTGTTATATTGTGATCTGTCTATAATCTGGAAAGTAGTCAATCTAAATTTCTAAAATACATATTCCATGCTCCTCACTTAACCTCATATACCCTTACTCAATTAGAGCTTGGTTTATGTTTCTTGAGGCGTTCTAAGAATTCGACCTGGCAGGTTTTGCTGGAATTGGGTTAATTTTTATATTTAAAAAAGGAGTGGGATATTAGAATAACAGAGTTGGAAGGGACCTTGGAGGTCTTCTAGTCCAACCCCCTGCTTAGGCAGGAAACCCTACACCACTTCAGACAAATGGTTATCCAACATCTTCTTAAAAACTTCCAGTGTTGGAACATTCACAACTTCTGGAGACAAGTTGTTCCACTGATTAATTGTTCTATGTCTCAGGAAATTTCTCCTTATTTCTAATTGAAGTTGCTTCTCTCCTTGATTAGTTTCCACCCATTGCTTCTTGTCCTGCCCTCAGGTGCTTTGGAGAATAGCTTGACTCCCTCTTCTTTGTGGCAGCCCCTGAGATATTGGAACACTGCTATCATGTCTCCCCTAGTCAAACTAGACATACACAGTTCCTGCAACCATTCTTCATACGTTTTAGCCTCCAGTTCCCTAATCATATTTGTTGCTCTTCTCTGCACTCTTTCTAGAGTCTCAACATCTTTTTTACATCGTGGCGACCAAAACTGAATGCAGTATTCCAAGTGTGGCTTTACCAAGGCATTATAAAGTGGTATTAACACTTCACGTTATCTTGATTCTATCCCTCTGTTTATGCAGCCCAGAACTGTGTTGGCTTTTTTGGAAGCTGCTGCACACAGCTGGCTCATATTTAAATGGTTGTCCACTAGGACTCCAAGATCCCTCTCACAGTTACTACTATTGAGCGAGGTACCACATATACTGTACCTGTGCATTTTGTTTTTCTTGCCTAAATGTAGAACCTTACTTTTTTCACCATTGAATTTCATTTTGTTAGATAGTGCCCAATATTCAAGTCTATCTTGAATATTACTGAAGCTTAATTCTTTCTACTACTGACTTCTGTTTTTTTGTTTTATTTTTTTCATTTTTCTAATCCCACAGAGATATATGTCTAGTAGATTGGCTGAGCCCACAGGGTAAGGCTGCAGATCAGACATATTTCTGAGTCTTTCCTCAGTCTTCAGATCCTAGCCCTAGGTCCCGCTTTTGGGTACCAGTTTGATAGTATCTCTTGGCACCGTTTATCTCTCAGAGAGATCCTTGCCTGGATCTCCACAATTTTCAATGTATATGAGAGGACTTTTACACTTGTGTATTTCCTTTCAAGTAATTAAAGGGACAAATGCAAGTTGTTTCAAGTTCCTGGCTATGTAACATAGTGGCACATACCGTAGCAATAGCACAGTGGTGAAATCCAAAATATTTTTACTATTGGTTCTGTGGGTGTGGTTTGGTGGGCATGGCAGGGGAAGGATACTGCAAAACCTCCATTCCCACCCCACTCTGGGGCAAGTGAGAGGTGGTATTTGCCCGTTCTCCAAACTATTCAAAATTTCTTCTACCGGTTTTCTGAACTGCTCAAAATTTCCGCTACCGGTTCTCCAGAACCTGTCAGAACCTGCTGGATTTCCCTCTTGCTATAGCACTTTTTTCCCTGCTGAAAGATAATCTGTTTTATGAGGTAAACAAAATCAAGCTTTTTTTCTTCAAAAAAAAATGTAAAATCCCATTGTTTTTGAGGTTTAACTATTAAATTTTTATTTATTTATGTATGCGGTCACCCATTTGCCAAGTAATTTTGGACGGATTGTCAAATTTAAACATTAAGGAGAAAAAAATAGATCAATCATAAAAAGCCAGACATTAAAACTTATAATGTCAGGATCAATTATTCATTAAACTCACTAACATTTGGGTCCAGTGTTGAAGGAAAAAGCCAGGTCTTAAGTGTATTTCTAAATAAAGGTAGTCCTTGACTTACGACCACAATTGAGCCGAAAATTTGTGTTGCCGAGTTAAGAAATTTGTTAAGTGAGTTTTGCCCCGTTTTAGGACTTTCCTTGCGACATTTGTTAAGTGAATCACTGCAGTTGTTAAATTAGTGACGTTGTTAAGTGAATCTGGCTTCCCCCATTGACTTTGCTTGTCAGAAGGTCGCAAAAGGGGATCACATGATCCCGGGATTCTGCAACCATCATCAATATGAGCCAGTCACCAAGTATCTGAATTTTGATCATGTGGCCATGGAGATGTTGCAACAGTTATAAGCAGGGGTGGGTTCTAAATTTTTTTACTACCGGTTCTGTGGGCATGGCTTATTTTGTGGGCGTGGCTTGATGGTCATGTGACAATTCTTTAGGATTTAGCAGAGGTACTGCTCTACCAGGCTTTTAACTGCTCGCAGAGCTGTACCGGTCTACCCATTTGTTCTTGGAGCGTTCCGGTTTACCCATTTGTTTTTCGAGTGCACTGGTCTACCACCACACTGCCTTTTAACACTGATCAGCTGTAGGGTGGCCCTTTGAAGCCCCGCGGCAAGAGTTTAAACAGTTTTTTTCCTTCTAGTCATCAGCTGGGGCTCAGGAGACAGCGAATAGATTGGGGGTGGGGCCAAATAAAAGATAAGAATAACGTGGGGGCGGGCAGCTCCTGACCAAAGAGAACCGGTTCAGTGACGCCATATTGTCACCGCTACCGACTCAGCCGAACTGGGCCAAACCGGGAGGAACCCACCACTGGTTATAAGTGTGAAAAATGGTCATACGTCACTTTTTTCAGTGCTGTTGTAACTTTGAACTGTCATTAAATGAACTGTTGTAAGTTGACGACTACCTGCATCACTAGAGTTGTGGCCATCCAAAGGCAAATATGCAGGATATAGAAATTATAGTGCTGTCCAAATCAAAAGGGGAAAAAGCTGGTAACATAGAAAAAAGAAATCTCCAAAGAGCATACAGTGCTCTGGGTAAATCTCAAGAGGCTTTTGCTACAAATGAAGTAGCAAAGTAACTACTTCCTGTCTAAAGTTTTGAAGGTTATAAGGCAAAAATACAAAATATCAGTTATCCTAAAAATATTCTAGAAGAGGGGGAAATGTACTTTTTGTACTTGTCTTTAAATGCACTCATGGTGCGTTTGAATTCAGCTCTAAAACTTACCATCTACTGCAGCCCTGGTGAGTAAAACAGCTGACGTGCAGCAATCCGCTCTTCCATGCTGATCAGCTGGGCTTCAAACAAAGGAAATAAAGGTAAGTAAGTAAGGCGCAGGGGTGGCCCAGCGAATTGTCAGTGCGAACCAGTTTGGTCCAAGCTTATTATCAGAACTACCGGTTCACCCAAATCAGTCCGAACCGATAGAATCCCACCCCTGGTTAGTACAATACAAAAACAATCCAACAGTGGAAATGGCTTTATAATCCCAGTGAGTGTTGTGGCCCGTCAGCGGCCTGCGTGGATCGTGGCTGATCCCGACGAAGAGGAGGCTGGTGTGGTGTCACACCAGCAGCCTGCGCAGCCAGCGCTCGAGTCGGACAGCGAGGAGGCTGAAGAGGATGTGGTGCCAGAGGCAGAGACTCCGCCAGGGCCTTCAGAACCTCCAGAGGCTCCTTCAAGTGGAGAGAGCGAAGTGGAGGAGTCTCTCCTCAATGCTCGAGCACGCAGGGCTGCCAAAAGGCAGGAGTGGCTACTCAGGAGGAGGAGGTCTCCTCGAGAGTAAGGCTTGAGGATAATTGGCCACTCCCTTAACCTATTTAAGTCACATGCCGTTAGTAAGTTTCTTGCTAGAAACAACTTGTAATTATCATCAGAGCATTTTTGGAAAAGTCTTATCTTGCTTTCTGGGCTGGTTGCCAACCTTTGCCAGACTTTGGTTTATTCTTGCTACTTAATAAATTTGATAAGGACCGTTGGTGTGTGTCTATATCCTTGGGAATCTGGAGCTGGGGCAGAACAATGAGATAGATGTACTGAAAAATGTGGGAAATGCTCCACATATAGCCATACGGATCAGCTCCTATTCTAATGTTATGAGTAAATTATCCCTTACTTCCTAATCACAACGGCAGATTCATAGATTGTATTAAGCATGTTCGTTTGCCTTCTTGACTTAGTGTAATAAGTGAACTACTGTCATTATGCAGGTTGCTGTCAATTGGGACGAGAACTTCTGTCACTAAATGATACAGTCATTAAGTGAGTCACCGTGTGACCAACCTCAACTTTAGAAAAAAATTGCCATGGTCATTTAGTGAATTTCCATTGTCAAAATTTTTGAAGCCCACCCTTGCTTACGATCCATCCTTGAAGTTATAAGCAAAGTTACAAACTGCTTCTTCCCCCTTCATTCATAGTGGACAAGATACTTCCAGGGGTAGGATTCAAAAATTTTAGCAACTGGTTCTCTGCCTGGTTGCTAGGTGGGTGTGGCCATGGTGGGCATGGCCTGCTTGGCCTCCTGCACCATGGCGGGGGTGGCATTTTCGCCCTCCCCAACTTCCGGAGGCTTTCCTCGAGTCTCTGGGAGGGCCTCCCCTGGGCTCCAGAGACCCTCCAGAAGTTGGAAAAGGGCCATTTCTGGACTTCCGGTACTTCTGGTAGGCCCATTTTTTTTTCTTTCAAATCATTTTTTATTTTATTTTTTAAAAAAAGAAAAGAAAAATAGAACATACAAACATCATTCATTCAATCAAGTACAGACAGTACATCGGTCGGTTTGCATCCCTAGTGCCCTCTCCTCTCTTCACAATAACACTACATATCCAAAACTTTATTCTTGTGTAAAATATATCAGTTGTATCATCATTTAAAGTATTTCAGTATTTACTTATATATCACCATTTTTTATTATCTACCCAATGATAAAATAAATCCCATATCAAATAATATTGTTTTTCTTCCTGCTCTCTTATTTCTAATGTCAATTTACTCATTTCGGCACAGTCCAACATTTTCCTAATAATTCCTAATATTTTTCCTAAAAATGGTAGGCCCATTTTTTGTCCTCCTCAGGCTCCGGAGGCCTCCTCTGGGCCATCCCCAGGCTCCAGAAGCCCTCTGAAGGCCAGAAATGGGCCCATTTCCAGACTTCTGAAATTTCCAGGAGGCCCATTTTTCACCCTCCCAGAGCCTCCGCGCAGGCCTTGCATTTACCTGGCATCCAAAATGGGCCACATGGAGACTCCTCGGAGGGGTGGGGCAGGGTAGGCAGGGCCAGCCAGTCCTTGCAACTACCAGTTTGGCAAACCAGATGTAAAATTAGCATCCGGTTTGCCTGAACCGATCTGAACCAGCTGAATCCCCTTCAGGCACTGAAGAAACAAATATCTTTTGGATATCTTCTTTTCTCCAGGCCAGTGCCAGAGTTCCCATTCCCCTGCACAGAAGGGAATTCCATCATTGGACTGGAGAAAGCAGCTTGCATCCCAAAGATCTAAGCTTCTTTCCAATCTTCCTACTGTTAAGAAAGATGTTTGGTTTCCAACCATACAAGCTTTTTTCAGAATTTCTACCCATCGGGGATATCATGTTTCCTAGCTTTCTGACTGGACATGTAATGTTTCTGAAGGGTAGAAAGGCTAGCACAGAGAGCGGAGGGGAATCACCATGCTGGACCAGAGAAAGGATGCTTGCATCTTCAGGATCTGAGCTTCCTTTCTCCAGCCTAGCACAGTGGTTCCCTTCGACATATGGAGGAGAGAGGAAGACCTGGTGGACCAGTAAAACAAAACTCAAATCTTTGGGATCCAAACTTCCAATCTCTGATCTAACATAGGAATTCGCTTCTGCTCTTGGAGGACAGCTGCTTGCCCTCTTTCAGCATGCAGCTTTATGGCTCCTATCTTCCTAACAACCCACACAATCACTTAGCAACACAACTGGGAGGGCCAGGATTACAGCCATTGAGTGGAGCAGAAATGTATACACACCTCATTTAACAACAAAAACAACTTATAACCAACATTCTAGGCCCAGTTGTGGTTCTAAGTCAATAGATATATATAGGCAGTATCATATGGTATAAGAAGGTTGGATACATCATCCCCATCCATCAAATTGTACACATATGCGGAAGAGAAGACAGCTCATTTTATCCCATTACCCATCTCTGTTCTACCGTTACATACAAATAAGGGTTAAAGCTGGAATCCTAAAAAGTAATTTCCTTTGGGACTCTCCATACTAATTATCAAACTAGTTACTAAGTCTGCATTACTATTAATCTTCTCATGAGCCTGGTGGAACAGCAGACTAAAGCACTGTTATTAACTGTTATTAATATCAAGCTGTCTGCAATTACTGTAAGTTCAAATCTCACCAGGCTCAGCTGGTGACTCAGCTTTCCATCCTTTCTAAGGTAGGTAAAATGAAGACCCAGATTGTGGGGGCAATAAGCTGACTTTGTATAAATATACAAAAGTATGAAGGCTATTGCTTAACGCATTGTAAGACGCCCTGAGTCTCCGGAGAAGGGCGGCATATAAATCAATTTTTTTTTAAAAAAATCGTTCCTATCACCCATCTCCTCCCACTTATGAATGTATGACTGTAACCCTGTTTCTGGTATCCTTAAGATTTATATTGACTGTTTCCGTATGACTATCATTAAGTGTTGTACCTTATGATTTTTGACAAATGTATCTTTTCTTTTATGTACACTGAGAGCGTATGCACCAAGACAAATTCCTTGTGTGTCCAATCACACTTGGCCAATAAAGAATTCTATTCTATTCTATTCTATTCTATTCTATTCTATTCTATTCTATTCTATTCTATTCTATTCTATTCTATTCTATTCTATTCTATAATTATTAGTATTATTTCCGGGGCTCTGAAAAATTCTATGCCTTTTTTGCTGTAGAGATACAGATGGTGGAGATGCTGTTATTAAGTCTTCTGCCCTTTTATCTTTTGACTGTTTGGTTATTATTTATAGCAAGATTTATAAGGCTACACAGCTCAACAGCATGATTCTGGGCGGCATACAGCATACAAAAAAAATAACAACCCTCTATCATCTCCTAGACTACCAAGCAACACATCAAAACAACCAAAATTGATATCTCAACCAGCCCCTGGTGCCTGGGGGATTACCAGTTGCTCATGTTTCTTTCTTTCTGTCTGTCTGCTTTTGCTTGCCTTTTGCCCATTTTGTTAGTTAAGTGTTATTGATGTGTGCTGATGTTTAATAAATAACCACCAAACTATATATATGTGCCTGCTCTGAACTGGACATAAGGATTGACTGGGAGCATGCTGGGTGCAGATTAAACTACAAATCATCCATAATAAATTTCCAACATGTGTAACCTGTGGAGAGGCTTGCTGAAGCTTGCAGTTCATATTCAAGAAGCCCCAATGTCTCCTTAAAAGGGTGGAATACATAAAAAGCACATACATAGTTAAACAAATCCTCCCCGCCAAGCCCTTGGCAAAATGTTCACTGCAGAAGCCTCTGGCAGCAATTTATCTGGTTGTTTAATCCCTTCTGGGTCAGGACTCCAGTCCCTTTTTTTCCTCCTCCAACTGATTTATTGATTCTTCCTAGCTGGGGAAAGTTTTTCAGCATCTCTCAACTCCGGCGAAGAATACCAACCAATTTCATGATTTGTTTGCACCTCACAAACTGTCCTTATTTACTTATCATATCCTGCCTTTTTAAAATTTATATTTGTGTATATATATATACATATATTGTGTGTATGTGTGTGCAGAGGTGGGCTTCAAAATTTTTTAGCAAGGGGTTCTCTGCCTGGTTGCTGGGTGGGTGTGGCTATGGTGGGTGTGGCCTAATTGGCCTCCTGCACCACGGTGGGGGGGAGGGAGAAAATGGCCTCTCCAGGCTCCAGAGGCCCTCTGGAGGCCGGAAACAGATCCGTTTTTCCCGAACTTTCAGTAGGCCCGTTTTTCGCCCCCCCCCCCGAGCCTTCATGTGCACCCTGCACTTACCTGCATCTAAAACAGGCCACGTGGGGACTCCTGGGAGGGGAGGGAAGGGATGGGCGGGGCCAGTCAGGAGTGGGATTTGTGGGTCTCCAAACTGCACCGAATTTTAGCTAGAGGTTATCCCAAACCCCTGCGAACCCCCAGCAGCCCACCTCTGTTTATGTGTAAATATCTGCTACTTCTTATTTACTCATGGCTAGTCCTCCAGTTTGCCTTAGTATAAGTCATTATCTCCTATTCCACCTTAAAGTTCTGATCGTCTCTTTTGTTCTCTCTGCATGTGTGCATCCACAGTTATGGAGCTTTTCATTACTTTCCTAACTCTTGAGTTTTCATTCTTCCCTTTTTAATCTTTGGTACAGACCTCCTTTCCCTCTACCAGCACTCAATTCTGGTTTCTTTACTAACACTAAACTATGTACAGGTAGTCCTTGACTTACAACAGGTCATTTTAGTGACCATTTGAAGTTACAACGGCACTGAAAAAAGTGACTTACGAGTATTTTTCATGCTTATGGCCTTTGCAGCATCCCGATAGTCACATGAATTACATTCGGATGCTTAACAACTGACTCACACTTATGACCGTTGCAGTGTCCCAGGGTCCTGTGATCTCGTTTTACAACCTTCTGACAAGCAAAGTCAATGGGGAAATCAGATTCACTCAATAGCCCTGTTACTAATTTAAGAACTGCTGTGATTCACATAACAAATGTGGCGAGAAAAGTCGTAAAATGGGGTAAAACTCACTTAACAAATTTCTCGCTTAACAACATAAATTTTGGGCTCAGTTGTAGTCTTACGTTGAGGACTACCTGCATTAAAAATAATATGGTATCACTTCCTTTATTTGTCTATGGAGATTCTCAGTCATCCAGGTCATGGTTGTACCTTTTTCAAGAGGTAACTGGACTTGCTGGTTTTTCTTTGAACTTTGGGACTTCCTTTATTTTTAGCCGGTGCTTTTCTTAGCACAGAGTCCTATTTCCTCTGTATCTGAACTTTCCATTACAGGCTTATGCAGTCAGATCTCTAGCTGCAAGGTAACCACTTTCTCCTGGCAACCTCCTACCAGTGTGTTCCAGATTAACATTTCTTGATTCTACTGCAGCCCAGGAATCCTACAGTAGAAGACATTGATTATTTTGCCTACACTTATAACAGATGTACTTTTCAGTTTCTTGCATCATTTATGAAGTATGGAGCTGGCATTAAAAAAAAATTACACTTATGGCCACTTCTTTTCCACAAAGTGAGGATTGAAGCATGGAACTGCCTAGAGGCACATCTTAAATATTCTTTGTTCCTTGTGATCAATATCTTATTATTGGAAAAATTAATATTTTGTTTAAGTGGAAATGATGCCTGCATATGTAGCATTTTAAGATTGGTCATAGATATTTTGCTTATAGCTTTTAGCAGAACTTTTAGGATTTTGTCTTTCCTTCCTTCCTTCCTTCCTTCCTTCCTTCCTTCCTTCCTTCCTTCCTTCCTTCTTTCAGATAAGATTGGTTTCTCTAAGAATTTGTTAATCAAATACTTTACAAGCTATAGAACACTTACAAACCATTTGAATCCAGGATGAGGTTCTTTTTTGTTTTCTTCCCCAAAGAACACAATACTTGGAGAAAAGTGACATTTACAATAAGACAATGCTAGTGAGACTTAGAGAAAGATCTGTGAACATTTGGGCACAATGGAAAATCAATATATATGACCTTCTCAATGAGTTAAAGTACCCTCTTCAGCAAAAGAAAGAGAAGTTCAAAAGGAGATAAGGGGAATGGATTTTGCTAAGGAATATTGTATGGCTATGGTTTATATATATTTCAAGAAGTCTAATGATTTTGAGAAAATGGATTTCTGTTGTACAGGATCATTATTACCTGATTGAAATGTTTAGGAACACCCGTGATACAATTTTCAAAGAGTCCATTATTTTAGAAACCATTTGGGAAGATTATTTATTTAAATGTGCTTTCACAAAATCTCACAAACACGGGAGAAAAATAGTGCAAATCTTCATCTACATCTTGATCTTGTTATGTAATCCTTCAAGGGGATTAACTACAAACTAGTAGTTAATCATATGCTTACAGACAATTATATAAATATTATAAAAGTTGCTGCAAACATTTTCTTTTCTTTTAACAACCCCATTACCCCTTGCATCCCTGTAACCTCAGCCTGGATTCAAAAGGTTTGTAAGTGTTCTGCAGCTTGTAAAGTATTTGATTAATACATCCTTGGAGAAACCAATCTTATCTGAAAGCAAAAAGAAAGGAAGGAAGGAAGCAAGCAAGCACAAAGTCCTAAAAGTTCTGCTAAAAGCTACAAGCAAAATATCTACTGAATGACTGATTGAAGCTGAGCATTTACTGATCGGATGCCCTTCCTGATGCCTATGCAGAGCTCACAGCAGATATTTTCTCTTTCCATCCGGGAAGAGAAATATCTACTGCTACCTAGGATTGAACTCACAGCCTCCCGATTGTGAGGCAAGAGCTCCATCTTAGGCCACCATGCCATTCATTGCAAACAATTTATTAGGCTACAGAAAAGAAATCTAATCTCTGACAGAGAAAGAAACAATATAACACACGTCATAGTTTGGATCCAAATTAAATTATTTGACTAAGTAATTTTTGATTAAATGAATTATTTGAATAGATATATAAGGTGAACACTGTATGTCCAAATCCACTTCTCTACGAATTTCATGACCTTGAAACATTTAGCCTGCTTCATATGTTCCAAGCATTGATTGCCTTTTCTTGCTTTTTAAATGATATAAAAGGCCATTAGTCTTTGACACCTTTTGGATTTTTGAAGGCCATTTCTTTTTAACTTTCTCACCCGATCTTTGTTGTTAAAAAGTGCTTTGAACTCTGAAAATATGCTGTCTTTCACTACCAGAAAGAATAAATACAGTATAAGGGTCACAGAGCTCTTCTGATTACATGGAATGAAGTAACCATAAGATTAGAAAATTGTATCCTATAGATCCGTGATGGCGAACCTATGGCACGTGTGCCCACGGGCCATAGTTTGAAGAACTCTGCCCTAGTACAAAATACATCATGGTTGAGCATTTAAATCTAAGAAAAGTCCATTAAAATTTTCAAATTTCTATAATAATAATATGGATAGGGATTACAATGGACGAAACAGTATTTGTGAACCTTGTGTAAAAGTCTAGAAGCCTTTAAGACTAAAACTTCTAAAATAAAAGTGATCTTTTTCAGAATGCAGTAAATTCATTGGAAACAAGGCTTTTTGGGGAAGGAAGGACAACAGAATAACATTTTGTTTGATTAAGAGTTCTGAAGAGAATTTTTTTCCCCCATGAATCAACATATCTGGCATTATCTATTTTATGTGGTTTGATGAGTATTAGCATGATTTCATAATGAATGCTACCAAAGATGTT
Source organism: Pantherophis guttatus (assembly GCF_059756535.1). Taxonomy (NCBI): domain Eukaryota; kingdom Metazoa; phylum Chordata; class Lepidosauria; order Squamata; family Colubridae; genus Pantherophis; species Pantherophis guttatus. The sequence goes on along the minus strand of NC_142070.1, from coordinate 67,886,140 downwards.
GCATTAAAGATGGTTTAAAATCCTTAACTATCTCTGTAACTTGCATGGATCGGTTAGGAAACATGGAGTCTATTGCGAGGATGTAATCAGGAATGCCAACCTTGGTTTTGATTATTTTGGTTTTCTTTATAAATTTAAAAATGAACAAGCTATAACAGCATGTGTACTGCATATTTATTACGCTCTATCAATGGGAATAAAATACAAAACAGAAAAAACATATACCGTATCCAACAGCAGCAACAACAAAAGAAAAAAAATACAAAAAAGAGGGGTGACAAAAAAGAGGGGGGAGTTCCCCACAAGATTAGCACAAATCAATAAGGGAAATTCTTTGGCATGTTGGAAGTGCGAGGTGGCTCCGAGGAACTTCTATCATATGTGGTGGGAATGGCCAAAGGCAAAGAAATATTGGAATCTGATAAAATTGGTTGGAAGAAATTTTGTTAATAAACATAGAAGTCAAATCGGAATTTTTCCTTTTGGGAATGACAGAGGGCAAATACAAGGAAGACATAAATTATCTACTACTGCATAAACATATAAGGTGTAAGGAATATATTATTATATTATCATTAGTATATTATGTATTAACTTAAAGTGTTGGAAGATGCTTGGGACCAGTGATGTCATATCTATGTCCAATGTTTTTAATTTTGAACTACTGCTAATAAAAAAAGGGGGGGGGGAAATGATCCAAACATCCAGCTTTAAACATAAAAAAAAACCCCATCCTGGCTGGATGCTGAAAAGAAAAATTAAAAACCTAATAAATTCTCTCCCCCGACCCCCTCCTTACATAATGGGCCTGTAAATAGTTGTAAACTTTCTCATTTTATTTAACCAGAAAATATATCATATAAACAAATATTTCCGATATGGACATCTCTATCTAATAATCAAATTGATCCAACATCTAACATATATAAAAAGTAAAAGAAAAATAAATAAAACTATTTTAAAAAAACAGTTAACAGGTTAACCCAAATATTACACTAGTCTTCAAATCCCTCCGTTAACCATCTGTTATTGCATGTAACATGGAGAAAGTACCCAAATGGCTTCACAGCGTGTATACTCCTAAGAAATGGAGCTAAGCTGAGAGGTCTGTTTTATACAAATATCAAGGTTAGGCTTTTCCAGTTTCCACTTATGGTCCTTTAATATTTTTATATAAAAATGTCAAATCAATGCATAAACATGTGACACCTGGGCCTCATATATTCCAATACAAACAAAACTAATCAGATTAAATGTTGTTACATTCGATCAATTTGTATAATTCCCATAACAATACAATAATTATTAGGTTACAGTCTATCAATATTCAATTATTCCACCTATTTCTCATTATTACTTTCATTTTATCAAATAAAAATGTAATACATTAATATTCCCTTTATTTCTATCACTGATTCTAGCTTTTAATCATATCACCCAGGAGTGAAATCTAAATTTTTTTGCTACCGGTTCTGTGGGCGTGGCTTAATTAGTGGGAGGGGCTTGGTGGTAAGGTGACTGGATGGGCATGGCCAAGTCAATGTCACTTCTTTGCCCTTTTTTAACCTACAAAACACAACACAACACAAGTGGCTCACCCACAATGTAAAAGCAGCTGTGCTAGACTCAAAATGGCCCTGCAACAAGCAGGAACCTCACACAGCCACAAAAAGCCCAAAAAAACAACTTTCAGACTTTACACACACACAACACAACACAACACAACTGGCTCACCCACAATGTAAAAGCAGCTGTGCTAGACCCAAAATAGCCCCTGCAACAAGTAGGAACCTCACACAGCCACAAAAAGCCCAAAAAAACCAACTTTCACACTTTACGCACACAAAATTCCACATACAGCTTTGTGAAATTTTGTGTGTTTGTGTAGTTAGAGTGAAACACTAAGAAACTCCCAGAATTCTTCAGCCAGCTTTGCTGGGAGTTGAAGTTCACAAGTCTAGGCAGGAAGGCAGGCAGGCAGAAAGAGCTGTTCACTGATGAGCTTGATTGCAGGCAGGGAGATTCAGTTGCTTGCTGATGCATGGATTGCGATCGTCATGTGATCAGCAGCTAAGGTTAGCAAGCTGGAGGCTGGGAGGTGGGGGGGAGAAAAAAAGAACCTTTTTTTCTTTTACATGGCTCTGGCGATCCAAGATGAGTTGCCTGATTAGCAGGCAACTCAGCTGGGATGTCAGAGCTTGGCTGGTCAGAGCCATTTAAAAGGAAAAAAAGGCTCCGATGATCACGGGGCTCAGCTGGGCATGGGGCAGGGGCAGGGATTTTTGCTACCGGTTTCCGAACTGTCTGCCGCCATCGCTACCTACTCACCCGAGCTGGTCCGAACCGGGAGCATTTCACCCCTGATATCACCCTATATTAAAAAGCTTTCACTTATGGTCCTTTTATAGGTCTCACCAATAAGTACAGGAGCAACCACTTGCGATGATGATGATGTCGGAAAAATGAAAATCAGGAAAGGCAACACTTCTCCTTTTGTGCAGCATGCTGACATCAACCTCACCGTTATTCCTGTCCCTACCCTACCTCTATGTTTGTTGGGCGGACCACACCAACCCTGTTTTCAAATTGGGTGGCCATACTGTTCTCTAGCAATCATGAAGGTAAAGGCAGGAATCTTGATGGTGGGCAGAATTACCAATGAGAATATCATTCTAATGCAAGGGTCTCCAACCTTGGCAACTTTAAGACTTGTAGGCTTCAACTCCCAGAGTTCCTCAGCCAGCTGTCTGAGGAGCTCTGGGAGTTGAAGTCCATAAGTCTTAAAGTTGCCAAGGTTGGAGACCCCTGTTCTAATGGATGACCTTCCATGAGATGTATTCTTATTGGACCAAAAAGAAAGAAATAAAAATCTGACATCTAAAGGAAGAATGGCTATCTTTGGCTCCTGAGCTGGTTTAAGGCAGGGTTGAAATCCAGCAGGTTCTGACAGGTTCTGGAGAACTGGTAGCAGAATGTTTGAGCAGTTCGAAGAACCGGTAGCGGAAAGTTTGAATAAATCAGAGAACCGGCAAATACCACCTCTGGCTGACCCCAGGAGTGAGGAGGGAATGGGGATTTTGCAGTATCCTTCTCCTGCCCGCCCATCAAGCCACGCCCACCAAGCCACACCACGATCACCAAGCCACATCCACAGAACTGGTAGTAAAAAAATTTGGATTTCACCCCTAGTTTAAGGAGATGTTTTGCAGTAGGCTCAATTGGAACTCTGTGGTCTTTTTACTTCAGCACCATGAGAATTTTGCATAAAATGGGGCATGCAATACTTTTCACTGGCAAATGCTTGTTTCCTGGTCATTTTAATCGAGCTTCAATCTGCCCAAGAACTAGGTAGTGTAGGCCTTAAATTAGAAGTTCCGCTGAAAAAACCTGAGCTTGGTAATAAGTAATCAGCCCATATTAGACACCGGACAGATAATTTTACAATATGTAACAGTTGTGTTTCTTTATTTGCTTTGATTTTTTGTTTTGTTTTGTTTTGTTTTGTCATTGATTTACTCATTTGTTATATTAGGACCTGCTGGAAATAGGTTGACAAGAAATCATATTTTATTTGATGGCAGATGGCTTACGTGCCCGCTGAATAGAAAAGATACAAATGAGATAAAATAAATAGAAGTTTATGCCCCTCTCTAAGTATTGACTGATGAAAATGAGCACATTTTCAATTCCTATATCATGAGCAGGAAGCAAATGCCTTAATCAGCTGGTCATTGATCAAAATAAAATGAATTGATTGCTAGCCAGAACTTGCCTTTCCTGTTGTCATACTCTTAAAAGTCTGTACTTATCTCTGTTTAAATCATTATGATATTCAACAAGAAGAAAAGGAAATAAAATGGAAATCAGCTACTTCTTGCACAAGGCAGTAACAGTATTAAGACTCAGGGCAGAAAGATTATCTAATTCAAGATTATCTATCTTCAAGACCGCCTGCTGCTACTGACGGCCTCCTATCGACCTGTGCACTCCCACAGAGAGGGCCTCCTTGGGGTGCCATCAGTCAAACAATATAGGCTGGTGACCCCCAGGGGGAAGGCCTTCTCTGTGGGGGCACCTACCCTCTGGAACCAACTGCCCCCAGAGATAAGGAGAATCCAAGACCTCGGTGCCTTCCGCCGTGCCCTTAAAACTTCCTTTTTTCAGCAAGCCAGGCTGACTTAACACTTTTAAATGTTTTTAATTGCTTTGTCATTGTCTTTTAATTACGGGGCCAAATTTATATATATCTTTTTAATAGTATTTTAATGTTTGCAGTCTATGTTTTTATTTGGCTGTACACCGCCCTGAGTCCTCAGGGAGAAGGGCGGTATATAAATTTGATATAAAATAAAAATAAAAAATAAATAAAATAATAGCTATTGTTTTAAAAACATTGATAGGATAATAAATGCTTCAGATCAAATGTCATATAATACACATAATACATTTCCACTAATAACAAGGGTATTTTTACTCAACTTTGTCATTCCAAATGCACAGAAAAGAAAAAGTTCTCAGACCAAAAACATCACTTACCAGTAGCATCCTTAACATTATACAAAGAATTTCTAAGTAATCTATTTCAGGTCAAGCATTATTAACCCAATAAGTGCATGCAGTATTACTAGAAGAGAAAAAGGTGAAAGATGGCTATAGTAGAAATAGCCTTAACTATTTACCATCTGAACTATTCATGTAGGATCTGCTAGATGGCGAGCCTAATTCAACATTTGGAATCAACTACTTATTTGACAAGTGTATTATTCTTCATTTTCATTTAAAATTTAGGACTTACTTACTTTTAATGCAGCAGTACCCTTTGCCATGTTCCCATGTATATCCCAAAGTCACTGGCAGTTGAGTGGCATATAAAATGAATAATTGTTATTATTAATACATACAGCTGGATAACATCAAGCATGGACAAGTTAAACATGTGATTACTAAAGGGTACATGCAAAGAGTGAGAAAAGTGCTAAAGACAAATTTGAATGGTGAAAAAACCATTCAAATCCAAGTCATTGATATTTGGGCCATTCTCTGCTGGAATTATTAACTGAACTGAGTAGTTGGAGCAAATACAAGAAAACTAATGATTATTCATTATGCATTGCATCCCATAGTGAAATTGATAGATTATACATGCCCGTCAGAAATGGAGGCAGAGGTTTACTTCAAGTCAAACAGTCGAATACATTAAAAGACAGTCAAGAACAAACATTGATGCAAGTTAAAAATTGGAATTTACTGAATGTGCAAGAAACGAAACATGAATATTGAAATAATGTAATCAAAACATGAACAGAATGCTGGTAAGAAAAAGCATTATATGCTTGTACAGAAGATCAAGGGAAAAGTAAATAAAGGAAAAAAAACTGGCAAGGGCTTATAACTGGAACATTAAAAAAAAAGAAAGAAACTGAAGGCTTGATTTTAGCTGCTCAAGAACAAACTGTTGGAACTAATGCAATCAGGACCAGAATTGAAAAATTGTCAAATGATTCAAAGTGCAGATTGTGCATGTGGAAGAAGCGGTATACCATATATTCTGTTCATGCAAGAAGATGAGACAAACTGATTATCAACAATAATTCAACGTGATCACCAAAATGATTCACTGGAACATCTATAAAAATTACCATGGGCCAGTAATGAAAAACGGAACATTGAATTTTAAGTAGTAGAAAATCAGCAGATTCAAATATTGTGGAATTTTCAAATGCAAACTGTTAAAATCTCCAACAACTTGAGCACCTCTTGAACACCATTGGTACTGAAAAAGCACTGATACATTTACTTTATTTGGAACAGCTTACACTCTGTGACAATACCCTTAACCCTATCAAACAACATCTGCCCAGCCAGTTCCTTGGGAAGGATTTGATAGGTGGGAATATATGTCAAATCCAATTTAAACATATGGTGAAGTGACTGTGAGCAATCACAATAATAATCCATCTTTAGTCAAAAGCATTTTTATGAAATTCAGTGGGTTTTGGCCACAAAAATGTACAAAAATGAACTTTTTTGCTTAACATTGTTCTACTGAAATAAGGAGCGAGGCTTAGAAAAGACATGGGAACAAAAGCAATACAGGAGTTCTGTAAACGTTTTCATTGCAAGCTGTAAATACAGTCCAAGGGTCCCCAACCCACGGCGCGTTGACCAGCCCTGGGCTGTGACATGCCAGCAACTGGGCTACACAAACGAGTGAAGCTCCATCTGTGGGATTTAGGCAGCATGCAAAACCATGCCCGCTTCAGTCCACAGAAAAACCTTTCTTCATGGAACCCGGTCCTTGATGCCCATAAGGTTGGGGGATGCTGGTCTAGTCTTAACTAAAAGAGTAATAAAATGTGAGCAGACAGAAGAAATCTAAGTTCCAGAAGAGAAAAGGAAACAACTTATTGTTGATCTGCAGAAAGCTCCTCCTCCGTACGAGGAATAAGATACTACCTGAAGCCTCAAGATAACATTTTAATGGTGTTGGGAAAACATATATGAATATAGTTGAATTATAATGGGTTTTATTTCATATAAAGTATGTAATAAAAAATAACTCTTGTTCTGGGCTTATCCATGATAAATGCTGGGATGCCGTTCAGAAGCCAAGCTGGCCCTCAGAACAGGAAAAAAATGTAGCCTTATTAGAGAAGAAATAAAGAAGAATTTTGATGAACTGAATTTAGTTGAGAAAATAAGCAATCAAGGGGTAAGCTATTGAACAGGAGATCTAACAGAGAATCTTAACACAAAAGAACTTGCATAGAACTTTTATTATCTATCTACCTATTCATACTATTAATTCTCTCCTACATCAATTAAAGTTATATTTAAAAAAACACAAAAACATGTACATAAAAACAATATTAAAAACCATTCAGCGGTACAGTCTGTAGCCAAGGTGTACTGAAAACCAACAACAAACAACATAGTTACTCTACAGACTCTACTACACATCCCAGGTCACCCAAAATGATGGCAAAACCAAAACTATGGGAAACCAGCAGGTCTGGGATCAGTCCAGTGGTGGTATTCAGCGGGTTCTATCCAGTTCAGGCAAACTGGTAGCAGCGGCTGCAGGAGGCTCCGCCCACCCACCCGGACATTATCAGATCCCATTTTTGACGCCCTGAGCATCAAAGGGTCTGCGAGTGCACATTTGCAAACCGGTAGCGAAGATAAGTGAATACCACCCCTGGATCAGTCTGACTTGTGGAGAGACGATGACTCAAAGGCAATCACCATGATAGAAAAGGTTCTCTTCGTGGACCTTGTCAGACACTACTCCCTAGCAGACAGAAACCAGAACATGCCTCTGCCACCAAACCTATTGAGACCAGTAGGGGCCAAAATTATTTAATTTGATTTTATTCTACTTTTAAATTTTGTATGTATGTGTTTTATTGTTTGGCTGTGCACCGCCCTGAGTCCTTCGGGAGTAGGGCGGTATAGAAATAAAAAAAAATAAAAAAAATAAATAAATAAATAAATAATATAATTGGGAAGACCCTGCGAAGGGCTTTATAAGTGATTACAAGCAGTTTGAATTGAACTCCGAAGTAGATTGGTAATTAATGCAACAGACAGGTAATCCTTGATTTACAATTGCAACGGAGTGTGCTCACTATGGTGTAGGTCATGACAATCATAAAGTGGGTCGTCATGTGACCACACCATTTTCTGACCATTTTGCAGTGTCATTAAAGAAACGCAGCAGTTGTTAAGTGAACGTGGGAGTCATTAAGCAAACACAAGTTGGCTAAGCAAACACAGTTGGTTGTTAAAGCAAATCCACTCTTTGATATTGGGAATTTTTGCAAGGAACCCGAAATAAAGGCTGATTTTCAGCAAAACAATAATAAATAACGGTCATGTGATTTGCACAAGATGCTGCAAATGTCTATAAATGAAGGATGGTTGCCAAACACCCAAAATCTGGTCACATGACCACTTCAGGATTGATGTAATCAATCATGTCAGAATTGTAAGTCTCTTTTGAGGGACATAACTTTGAACATTTGCAAGTCAGATGGACTACCTTTTCCCAGTAGTTTGTAGCGATCTAAACCTTCTGGGGTTAGACTCCTTAGTTGCTGAATTTTACAAAGTCTTCACAAAATGTTTTCAATTTCCTGCCACAGAAGAATACACACACATATTTTCAGCCAATGTATTATTCATTGGCTCAATTCATTTATTTATGGCTTTATGCATACTGCTAGCAACACATTTGCTGGAAGATTAAATTCTTGCTTTTTTATTGCAAGTCTTTTTTACATTATTATTCAATAGTTTTGACACCTGTATCAATTTTAGCATGGCTTCACTTTCTATTTGTATGCTTTACATCTTATTAATGGATTTAATGGCTCTGTTATCTATGTGTTCTTTGTGTGAATACAGTACCAGTATCACTAGCCACTTGTGGTGTACTTTTGACTTATTATGTCTTTCAGAATGATAGATTCTGGAATTGTAGACTAGAAAATTCTGTTATATGGAAAGCAAACACAAATATTATTCTCTGATTGCATGGAAGCAAATCATAATTTATTAATATTTTACCATTAAGTTCTTTCAGTCCATATTTTATCAATGTTTTCGCCATGTTTTAATTAACATACCTATGTCAAGATTATGTGTTACGACTTGCTATTATCTTTTTACTATTTAGGATTGTTTGTTTTGCATTTTATCTCTTGCTGATTTCTCTCCATTTTCTCTTTATCTTTCCTGTTGTCATTCTTATTAGTGATAAGGGCTGGGAATGTTAGGCTGATTCATTTTACACTTGTTTCCATCCCATGGGCGAAAAAAACATGTAAATCTCTCTTTCTGCACTGTGTTTTATAAGAAGTTCATCCATAAATTGGAGAGTGGCATATGCCTGGAATCTGTCTGCCTGGAATCCACACTGTATATTGGACATTAATATGATTGAGAAGGTCCAGAGATATTCCACTCCTCTACTCACAATAGAATCCCTTATGCCACCAGGCTTCAAATTTTGGACTTGGACAATCTGGAACTGCGCCACCTGCAGTCTGATCTAAGCATAGTACACAAAATTGTCTGCTACAACATCTTACCTGTCAATGACTTCTTCAGCTTCAACCTCAATAATACATGGTCAAACAATAAATACAAACTCAAGGTAAACCGCTTGAAACTCGATTGCAGAAAATACGACTTCAGCAACAGAGTTGTCAATGCCTGGAATGCTCTACCTGACTCCATTGTTACATCCTCAAACCCTCACAGCTTCAACCTTAAACTGTCTACCGTGGACTTCACCCCATTCCTAAGAGGTCCGTAAAGAGGGCGTGCATAAGCGCACCAGTGTGCCTACCGTTCCTGTCCTACTGTTCCCATTTATTTGTATTCATTCCTTTGTTCATGTCCATGTTCATACTTATACCTGCTATCGTGTACATGTTTGACTAAATAAATAAATAAATAAATAAATAAATAAATAAATAAATAAATAAATATAGAGTGCCACAAAGTTCATTCTAAAGTCCTTCAACATGGTCATTTATGAATAAACTGATAGGAAGAAATGCTGATCAAATTTGTGGGTGGCGCAAAATTGTCTAGGACAGGTAATATTTAAGACAGAAAGAAATAAAAACTAAGCTTGTTATGTTAGAATAAAATTTAACATAGATAAATGCAAAGTTACCATTATAGGAAATAAAAACTAAAAGCACAGATATATGAGAGGTAGGATTCTTAGGCTGTTAATAGCATTTGTGAAAGACTATTGGAACAATATTTGATTTAAAGTGAATATTCTGCTTGAATTTATATGCGGTGTGTGCAGATTGGACATGTTTAAGCATTATTCAAGAAATTACAACAGATTTATACACATTCAGTGACGGTGATCGGGGTTGTAAAATAAAGTTATGTGGAAAAAAGGGTGGCAAAAAATTGCAGAGATAGGATATTTTATTTATTTGAAAAATAAATACCCAAGGGAGGTGACTTTGGTCTAGAGATTAAGGCACTAGGCTAGAAACCAGGAGATCTGTGGATTCTAGTCCCACCTTACCAGTGGTGGTATTCAGACAGTTCTATCCAGTTTGAGCGAATAGGTAGTGGCGGCTGCAGGAGGCTCCGCCCCCCGCCCAGATATAATCACGTCCCATTTATCCATGTTTTTGACGCTCTGCACATGCGAGCAAAGCGGTACCGAAGGTAAGCGAATACCACCCCAGTACCTTACGCATTATAGTCAGTTAGGCGAGACATTCTCAGCCCAATTCATCTCACAAAGTTGTTGTGGGGAAATAGGAGGAGAAGGAAAGTATGTTGTGTGTGTTTGTTGCCTTGAGTTTATAAAAAGAATGCAGATGGGATATAAATAAATAAAATTATTTAAAGGATGTCCCAGAGAAGAATTCAATATTATCATTGTCCTTGGTGGACACCCACTGTTTTGGTTTTTTAACAATATGTTTTTCATAATATCACTGCTAATAGATTCTTTCCTTTTAAAATGTTTTAAAATAACTACAGAGTGTGAGTTGTTCAACATTATACCAACTCTATTTATGTTTGCCTCACATTATATGTCAAAATTCACAAGCGCTATAAACACAAACACATAGTATTATGAAGTGCAATTTCACTGTATTTGTTATTAGGAAAGGGAAGATGGTTTCCCACTTGTTTTCATCATTATTTTTGCTGTAACTGGAAACATGCTGCTAGTACATTATGTAGAAATAAAAGCAACTCAGAGGTACTGTAAATAAATCTAGGAAGCCTCGGTAGATTGTATATCCATTAATGGCTTGCCAGAAGTTTTCCTCTAAAAGCAGAGAAGAAGCTTTCATTTCCAAAGCAGGAGAAAGCATGTAAATCCTATAGCTAACAATATTCACAATTTCTTTATATGGTGAGAAAGAATATTTCCAATATGTGCCCTAGTCCAGTGATGGCTAGGGCACTTTTCCGGATGGAGTACCCAAAGTGCACGCGCCTGAACCGCCAAAATGCAATGCACATGGCCCCATGCATGCGGCCCACACCCTACGCATACATGCGTGGCCCACTGTGTGCACCCCGTCCCCCACACATGTGTGGCAGAGACCTGAAGACCAGCTGGCCAGTGGGAGGCATGCGCATATGTGCAGCAGAGCTGAGGCAACAGCTTGCGTGCCCACAGAGGGTGCCACCTCTGGCATGAGTGCTATAGGTTCGCCATCATGGCCATAGTCTATGAATTGGTTCCAAAGGCACTTGATGTTGCCCATTGGCTATGCAGGTGTTGCAAAGCATAGTATTTATTTGTTTGTTTATTTATTTATTTTTTATTTATTATTTATTTATTTATTTATTTATTTATTTATTTATTTATTTATTTATTTATTTATTTATTATATTTCTATACCGCCTTTCTCCCGTAGGTGGTGTACAGTCAAGAAAAATATAGACACACAAACATCATAAAATTGCTAATTAAAATTATTACTTAGTTTGGTCAATCAAATAAAACCCAGAATTAGATAACATTTAAAAAATCATTCACATGTTCATATGTTTAGCCCTGCCTGTTGGAACATCAGGGTCTTGAGGGCACGGCGGAAAGCACGGAGATCAGGGATATTTTGTATCTCAGGGGGCAGTTCAGTCCAAAGGGTTGGAGCCCCCACAAAGAAGGCCCTCCCCCTGGGAGTCGCCAGTCAGCATAATTTGACTGACGGTACCCTGAGTAGTCCCTCCCTATGAGAACGAACTGGTCGGTGGGAGGCTATTGGTGGCAAAAGACGGTCTCATAGGTACCCAGGTCCTAAGCCATGGAGCACTTTAAAGGTGATAACTAACACCTTGAATAGTATAGGTAGTCCTCAACATACAACAGTTCATTTAGAGACTGTTCAAAGTTATGGCACTAAAAAAAAGTGATTTACGACCATTTTTCATACTTGCAGCATCCCTTTCGTCATATGATCAAAATTTGTGTGTTTGGCAACTGGTTCATATTTATTCTGTATCCTGGGATCAGGTGATCACCTTTTTAACCTTTTGACAAGCAAAGTCAATGGGGAAGCCAGATTCACTTAACCATAATGTTACTAACTTATCATCTGCAATGATTCACTTAACAACTACGGCAAGTCGCAAAATGTGGCAAAACTCACTTAACAAATGTTTCACTTAGCAACAGAAATTTTGGGCTCAATTGTGGTCATAAGTGGAGGATCAACTGTGGTAGTTTAAGTTTAAGTTTAAGTTTTATTAAATTTCTATACCGCCCTTCTCCCGAGGCACTCAGGGCGGTGTACAGCCATATTAAAACACATGAATTTATAAAATTTAAAACCAATTAAAATCAAATATATAAAATTTGGCCATCAATTTAAAACACAAATACACCCATTTAAAATTCATATTAGGACAGTCCAGCTTGCTGAAACAGAAGGGTCTTAAGGGCGCAGCGAAAAGTGCGCAGGTCAGGGCTAAGACGAAGCTCTAGGGGCAGCTCATTCCAAAGGTCTGGTGCCCCCACAGAGAAGGCTCTCCCCCTGGGTGTGACCAGTTGGCATTGTTTGACCGACGGCACCCTGAGGAGCCCCTCTCTGTGGGAGCGTATTGGCCGGTGGGAGGTTGTTGCTGGCAGAAGGCGGTCTCGTATATACCCCAGTCCTAAGCCATGGAGCACTTTAAAGGTGGTAACCAACACCTTGAATCGCACTCGGAAGACCAGCAGAAGCCAGTGCAGCTCACGCAGGAGGGGTGTTACATGGGTACACCGAGTCGCACCCATAACCACTCGCGCGGCCACATTCTGAACCAGCTGGAGCCTCTGAGTGCTCTTCAAGGGGAGCCCCATGTAGAGAGCATTGCAGTAGTCCAGACAGGACATGACGAGGGCATGAGTGACTGTGCGCAAGGCATCCCAGTCCAGAAAGGGATGCAACTGGTGTATCAGGCGAACCTGATAAAAAGCTCCCCTGGCCACGGCCGTCATATGATCTTCCAAAGACAGCCATGCATCCAGGAGAGCACACAAGTTGCGAGCCCTCTCTGTGGGGGCCAAGGTTTCACCCCCAATAGTCAGTGATGGTGACAACTGACTATACTGGGCCGCCGGAAGCCACAGTCTTGGAGGGGTTGAGTTTGAGCCTGTTTCTCCACATCCAGATCCACACGGCCTCCAAGCACCAGGACATCACATCAAGGGCATCATTGGGGTGGTTCGGGGTGGAAATGTACAGCTGAGTATCATCAGCATACTGATGGAATCTCACCCCGAAACCACGGATGATCTCGCCCAGCGGCTTCACATAAATGTTGAACAGAAGGGGTGAGAGGACTGACCCTTGCGGCACCTCGCATACAAGGCGCCTCGGGATCAACCTCTGCCCCTCCGCCAACACAAACTGCACACGGTCGGAGAGGAAGGAGGAGAACCACCGCAACACAGTGCCCCCCACTCCCAACCCCTCCAATCATTGCAGCATGATACCATGGTCGATGGTATCAAAAGCCACTGAGAGATCTAATAGGACCAGGACAGAGGAGCAACCCCTGTCCTGAGCCCTCATCAACCAATGCGACCAATGCCATTTCAGTGCTGTGCCCTAGCCTGAAGCCCCACTGGGACGGGTCTAGATAATCGGCTTCATCCAGGTACTGGGGAAGTTGTCGCGCCACCACACTCTCAACAACCTTCGCAACGAAGCGAAGATTGGAGACTGGGCGATAATTCGCTAATACAGCTGGGTCCAGGGAAGGCTTCTTGAGGAGAGGTCTCACCACCACCTCTTTCAAAGAGGGGGGCAAGTAACCCTCACTCAAAGAAGTGTTAATAATCCCCTGGAGCCAGCCTCGTGCAACCTCCCGGGAGACCAGCACCAACCAGGAAGGACACGGATCCAATAAACATGTGGCAGCGCTAAGCCTCCCCAGAATCTTGTCCACATCCTCGGGAGTCAAGGGTCAAACCCCTCCCAGATAACATTCTCAAGATTCCCCTCCATCAGTCCATCCGGATCTGCCCAATCAGAGTCCAGACCTTCCCGAATCTGAGTGACTTTGTCATGCAGGAATTGCACAAAATCCTCAGTCTTGCCCTGCAAGGGGTCTTCCCTCGTTCCCAGATGAAGTTGAGAGAAAGCTAGATGGGAAAAAGGCCAAAAAGAGAAATGCTGGACTGTTTGTTTATGATTCCTTAAGAAAAATGTGTAGGGACGCGGTGGCTCAGTGGCTAAGATGTTGAGCTTGTCGATCAAAAGGTTGGCAGTTCAGCAGTTCAAATCCCTAGTGCCGCGTAATGGGGTGAGCTCCCGTTACTTTCTCAGCTTCTGCCAACCTAGCAGTTCGAAAGCACATAAAAAATGCAAGTGAAAAACAGGGACCACCTTTGGTGGGAAGGTAACAGTGTTCTGTGAGCCTTTGGCGTTTAGTCATGCCGGCCACATGACCATGGAGACATCTTCGGACAGCGCTGGCTCTTTGGCTTTGAAACGGAGATGAGCACTGCCCCCTAGAGTTGGGAACGACTAGCACATATGTGCAAGGGGAACCTTTACCTTTACCTTAAGAAAAAATAATATTTAATGCATCCAGGATTTTAATATTAAAAGTGTTTCAGAAATAAAGCCCACCAAGGAAGTAAAGTTTACCAAGTATTTTTTTTTTCTTTTTAAAGGAGAGTTTCCACATTACAGTAAGGATTTTGGTCAAAACGACGGTGCAAACTTACAAGTATAGAAAACTATGCACAAATGTAATTTTATACCACTTTATGTTCAGAGTTAGAAAAGCAGTATTTAGATTTACCTTCTTTTCAGGTATTTGTAAATTATCCATTTCACAGTATATATCTATTTTTATTTGCGATCTTTTGTAGCATACTAAGCCTTTTACAATTATTAATGTATGTAGTTTTCAATTTTTTTGGAAACTGTCTGATGCACTTTTCACTAATGTCATTAATTGTTGCACAATTTTCCTAATACATGCTTTTAAAATACCAATTTGCTAGATATAAACTCAGCCCTATAATTATACACTTTTTATTATACACTCATAAACCTGAATTCATTTTTCTGATTGCATCTTTGCCATAAATGGTTTTATTATGTAGATTTTGACCAGATAAAGACTGATACAAAGAATATCAATTCGAGATTGCAATAAGGTCCATTTTGGGAGTCATTAAATCTTCCTCCATAAAAAGTTGTGATAAATTTCTTTAGGTCCCTAGCTACAACCATCTTATGGAACATAGGTCTGACATCATTATTACTATTATTATTATTATTATTATTATTATTATTATTATTATTATTATTATTGTTATTATTGTTGTTGTTGTTGTTGTTGTTATTATTATTATTATTATTATTATTATTATTATCTTTATTCATTAAATATGAAACTCAGTCAATTGAACATTCAAAAATGCATCACAAATATCATTGACTGGTGCTAATGATTGATATGGGTTACTGCCAGTGTCCTAGGTATCAACCAAGTACCTTCGTAAGATGTATGATGTTCCAAGTAGCACAGTTTTTTGCAGTTCCGCTGGTGTTATTGCAGGAAGCTGCAATTTGCTGATGTATGTTATTAAATTCTTGGACATGGTACCAGTGGGTATCACTGTTACATGTTTCTTCTTCTTCTTCTTCTTCTTCTTCTTCTTCTTCTTCTTCTTCTTCTTCTTCTTCTTCTTCTTCTTCTTCTTCTTCATCATCATCATCATCATTATTATTATTTTAAAAAATCCTGTCTTTTTATATAGCAATAGCACTTAGACTTTTATGCCATTTCACAGTGCTTTACAGCACTATCTAAGCAGCTTACAGGGGCAGCATATTGCCCCCAACAATCTGGTCATTTTACCGACCTCAGAAAGATGGAAGGCTGAGTCACTTTGAGCCGGTGAGAATCAAACTGCTGGCAGTCAGCAGAATTAGCCTGCAATACTGCATTCTAACCACTGCGCCACCACATGTATGTATGTATGTATGTATGTATGTATGTATGTATGTATGTATATAAAACATAAGGGTTACCTGAGGTTAGAGGGGCAGCCTATACATTTTATAGATAATACATAGATGATAGATAGATAGATGATAGATAGATGATAGATAGAGAGATAGATAGATAGATAGATAGATAGATAGATAGATAGATAGAGGATTGCCTAATAATTCTGCTATCTGGCTTTCATGCCTAAAGGAGGCCTAAAACTCTCTGCTTCCTAAGTAACCACTGCACCTGAATTGGCTTTCTATATATGATATAGGCAGGCCCCAGATTAAGAACAAGTGCTGTTCCTGAGTCTGTTGTTAACTTGAATTTGTAGGTAAGTCAGAAATCATACTTATGAACTGACTGTTAGTAAAAATGATGGATGATGATGTTCTTCCTCAAGTCAACGAACCACTGAAGCCGTGCAATATTTTCACGAACTGCTTGCTAGAAGCAGGCTGTATATTAAAAATGTGTAGCTTCAGTATTGTCATTATACAAATAACAGCCTTACATATTAGTATGCCAGGTGTATAAATTCTGACATTTTCATACTAACATAAATCATGCACGTTTCATAATTTGCCCTTATTGAACTCTAGGGATGCTCTGGTTAAGCTTTTGGTCTCCAAAGCTCAATAATATTAGGCTTCTTCATTATTTGGATATACTATCTCCAGTGGATACCATGACTGTGTGGTAGATTTAAAAGCTGAAAAAACATTGCAGAAGATGACAATTGCCAGACACTATTAAGAAAGCAATATGGCTGTACCAGTGAAATATATGTCAGATCTGGAAGCCATCTTTTCACCTTTGAGCCTTCAGGCCTGCCCCGAATTCTACTGTGAGAAAATGGGAGGGGGGATTGTATGGAGTGAAGATGATATGTAGTCAAAATAACATTCTTTCTAGAACGTCAAGGTCGTTGTGCCCTGCAGCTGTACTGAGAAAAACAAGGAGGGTATCTTCTGTTCTGGAGGGTACCTGATTGGTTCATGTGATGGACATGTGGGTGAAGGGCAAGGACTTGAACTTTTTTTTGGGTGAGGAAAACCCAGAAGCTCTCACATTGGGGTTTTCCCAGATGTGCCAATATGACATCTCTAATAAAAATTAGCTTTGAGGAAACTCAAGCTTCGGAGTTTGATTTTGTTGGGAGTGTTATTTGGAACCCTGACAATATGTTCCACTTTACTTAGCTAACAGCTTCTCTTATAATTGGTCATATCAGGTCATACCAAGCTCATGAAATAATTTTCAACAGAAAATAAGGGCAAAGCTACATTCTATACAATAAACTCAGTAGTATAACTGAGCAGTGGTGGGCTGCTTTAACAACCCATTCTGTGAGCGTGCGTGCCCGCCGTGCTTACACGCAGCCTTCAAAATACAGCAATTTGAAGCTCAGCTGCTTACCTTCTAAGGCAGCCCCGGTCAGTAGAACAGTGGAGGTGTAGAAATCAACTGTGCCACGTGAATCAGCTGAGCCAGAAAGAAGGACAGGACAGGGTGGTGGCGGGTGGGTGGAACCAGCTGAATATCGGAACTACTGGTTCGCCCGAACCGGTCTGAACCGGCAGCAGCCCACCACTGTAACTGAGTCTGTCTGATCACTTTATGTCTAAAATAAGAAAAAGTTAAGCACATGCATAGTTTATGTCATTCTCCCCAATAATATAATAACCTTGTACAGTAGATTTCCACTTTGCACATTGTTGTGGTTCCTACTGCAGTTCAATTGTGTTTACTTGAAAGGAAGTTCTGAAGTCTAAATTGGACCTTATGTCCCAGTAAATGCACTGGGAATAATTCCACACCTGGACATGGAATGCAATTAAGTTAATTCCTTGGTAGGTTTATATAGAGTTGAAACATAAAGAATACAAACTATAGTTAGTTACCGTAAATATCTTATTAAGATTTACGTTTTTACTTTATCAACTGAAAGAAGTAAATGATTTTAATGGGCATACCTGCATATTATCCTTTTAGAAAGTTGTCACTCTCTCTGAATTTAAAAATTGCTGTGTATGTGACTTAAAACTACTTGACCCAACATTTTGGAAGACTGGCTGATGCGGGAATTTTTAGATAGTACTTAGAGTTCCTGACAGTTATATTGGACAGCATCACATATTATGCCAGTGTAAGGAAATAATTCCAAAAATGCATGCTTCACTGAAAATAAATATGTAGAGGATAAAAAGCACTTAGCCTAGTTATAGGAGAAGGAATATTCTATGGTTTAACAACTCCCTGAAGACTAATTGCAGGTTCCACCATTAATCTTTATACAATATTTAAAACAAAAACAAAAACTTTGCATCCAAAACTGGATCCATTTGCAGTATTTTGTGTCTCACACAAGACATAGAATATTTTAATGGATCATAAGTGGACAGTAAAAATAGGCTCCAGTACTAATAAAGTTAAACATTACTTTTTAAAAAGTGGTATTTTTGACTCAGGCTGAACCTGAGTTCATTTTTTAAAAAAATAAGTTCTAAACATATTGGTTACAGAAAACTGTGTTTTGTAAAGTTCAAGAAAAGTATTTTTAATGTCAATTTAAAATCATACATGTTCAAATAGGTAGCCTATCAGAGTCACCTTATGTGGGAGATGGGCATAGTAAAATTTTAAATAATAATAATACTCAATCATTCAGGCCAAAAGTGTCTAAAGCAGTGGTGGGATTCAAATTTTTTTACTACCGGTTCTGTGGGCATGGCTTAGTGGGCATGGCAGGGAAGGATCAGGGGTGAAATGCTCTCTGTTCGGACCGGATCGCCCGATCCGGTAGCGATGGAGGCGGGTGGTTCAGAGAACTGGTAGCAAAAATCCCTGCCCCCCCCCATGCCCAACTGAGCCGCATGATCATCAGAGGCTTTTTAAAAAATATTTAAAAGCATTTTTTCTACAACCTTTTCGGCCGAAAAAATGCTTTTAAAAGTTAAAAAAAAAAAGCCTCTGATGATCGCGCGGCTCAGCTCGGCCAAAGAGATTGTAGAAAAAATGGTTTTAAAAGGGGAAAAAAAAGTTGGCCACACCCACCCAGTCACATTACTCCCCCCACCAAGCCACGCCCATAGAACTAGTAGTAACAAATTTTAGATTTCACCACTGGGAAGGATACTGTAAAATCTACATTCCCACCCCACTCCAGGGGAAGGATACTGTAAAATCTCCATTCCCTCCTCACTCCAGGGGAAGGATACTGCAAAATCCCCATTTCGTCCTGATCAGCTGGGACTAGGAAGGCAGAGAATAGATGGGGGCAGGGCCAGTCAGAGGTGGTATTTACCAGTTCTCGAAACTACTCAAAATTTCCGCTACCAGTTCTCCAGAACTGGTCAGAACCTGCTGAATACCACCTCTGGTATAAAGGTTGAATCACAGCAACTGGACCAATCTTTGTTAATCTGAGACATTGGCCTGGATGATTGAATCTTCATTGACATATTATAACACATTTTGGGAAGAAACCCCTGAAGTTGATACAGAAAGAATTGGTATATTCCAATGACACTCTGATCTTCTGCCTAACTAATTTTGCTCTTACTGGTGAAGTTGCTTGGATGAGCAACGAAACACCTCAGATTAACAAAGATTGGTCCATTTACCATTGATCTGTCCCCGTCCACACACACACACAAACACAGCCAGCCGAGGGTTAAGAAAGTACTTGGCACGCAAACAGGTCGTTATCTCAAACTTGGCAGCAATATAATCACCGTCTGCCAAGAGCTTTTACTGCAACAGATAACATAAAATTACATACGCATTGCAAATAGTCCAGCAAAACAATATCCCTTCGGCAGCTTCAGATGTTGTTCAAATGACTAGCCAAAGTTCGTTTTTGTTCGTCACGGAGTTTTACCAGCCACCACCCTCTCTTATATAGTCTCTGGGGTGTGGTCCAGTGACTCAGTTCTAATCCCTAGCACGCCTCCTTAACTGCTGCAACTGTTTATCACGCCTTCGTTGGCGTGCATCCAGGAATGACGGCTCTCCTTCACTCTCATCCGAGACACCTGGCTCCTGGCTAATCTCCTTTCCCTCGGCCGGCACCTGAGACAGTGCCAGAGGGGAGGGACCTGGAGAGGGAGGCCTGGCTGACTCTTCTTCCTCATGTTTGGAGCTTTCTTCCTCTGATGAGATAGGCTCAGAGGGCGGGGCCACAACAACCATGAGTCAACTTTTAGATCATGGCTGTCAAACTCAATTGCATCATGGGACGTATTGCGACATATCGTGATGTTTTTTGCCTTTGCGGAGCCGGGGTGGATGTGGCCTGCATGTGACGCATCCGCCCCACGGGCCGCCAGTTTGACACCCCCTGATTTAGATACTCTTTAAGGCCTAAATGTTTTTAGACTTAGGTGTCTGAAACCAGATAACTGCTTGAATCTGTGAAAATGAGGCTAATAGTGGTGAATAAGCATTTTACTGTGCCTATATCTTCAGAATGTTGAATCTGGAGAATTTGTTTTTATTCCTAATTTTAGTGTGCTGTGTTTTTATCTACTGAGTTTTATATTATTGCTATCTTATATGGTTGATGATTTCATAATACCCTTTATGTTTTATGCATAAATATTTTAATAGTTTTCTCATGCATATTAACATTTATGTGAAACATAAATGAAATTAAATGTTATATTAGGATTTTTTTCTCAGTGCCAAAATTTGAATTCAACTCTGTTAAAATGGTTAAAACTATGAATTTAAAACTGTTTATCTTTTTTTAAGAGATAGCATTTGAATTTGGATATATTGAAGCATTACGATTTTAAGAATACTATGAGTGGTATCTTTGCTCAGTACATTTTCTTTGGTTTATTTTTTAAACTGTTATTTGGCTAACATTTTTAAACTTTTTCTAATAATTTTATTGGTTTAAAATTATAAAGATAAAAAAATTAATACAAGCTAAGGAGAATATAAACAAGAAAAAAGAAAAAAGTTGGGGGAAGGAATATATGTATGTATGTATAAGATCCATACATACACATACACACACATGCATACATACATATATAAAGAAACCAAAAATAGAAAAAAATATCTTCCATCTTCATCAAGACAAGTATAAACATTTTCAATAACTTAATCTTTCTTAATATTTTAACTGAAATCTTTCTTCATCCCTATGTCATCTTTTATATATTCACAAATAAAACTACATTTTATTTATCTTGATCAGCAAAATCTATTAAGAAATACACAGACACATGCGTATGTGCATATAAACATGCATACATAAACTTTAAACAAGTAGGTAATTTTCATAATTCTTTCCTGAACTTTACACGATACCTTGTCATTTTTTAAAAAATTGCCATGTCTTGTATCTATAAACAAATCTTTAGAACTTCATCATTAAAATTTAATTAAGAAAATTCCATTAAGAGCTATTAGAAACAACAAATTGAAAATATTAATGTTTAATCCCTTCAAATGATGTCCCACAAATTAATTTCTTCTCATCTTCTCTTCATTGCCTCTCAATTATAATATAGCTTATCATTTTCTCTAAAACTGCTATAAAAATATCTTCTTCCCATATTTTATCTATAAACAAATCTTTAAAGCAAGTAGTAAAAATCTGTGCTTTTCTGAATTAAGATCCATGTATCCAAGTCAGTCTTCTGTTTTATTATTTGCGTGTCACTTTTTACTATTAAAAACTCAACCAATTTCATTTCTAGATTTTGTACAACACCTTTATCAATGTCGTGTTTATATCTTGTTAGTTTTAAATCCATATTCAAAACAGTCTATTTTTTAACACCTTCTATCACTTCTTTTAACCCATTTTTATTGTATCAGACAATCTAAAGAATAAATTCTGGGTACATTGTTGCCACGTATCTTTAAATTCTTCCAAAATTAAAATATTTTTCTCCATTTAGTATTAATGGGAATTTTTCTTTTATTCTTTTTGGTTGCTTCTAGTAACCAGCCTTCAAGGTCTCATCTTACCATGTTTTTCTTTTACCCAGAACATTTCCCAGGAACGAATGTCTTACACTCAAACCCAGATCTTCAAATATTTTAATAGAATTTTAAACAAACAACAAATATTCTTATACCTTTTTCATTTTCATTTCCTTATTTTATATTAAATCTTATTTTATTTAAAACATTATAGTATGAACTTCAAAATAGAAAAAAAATTAGTAAAAACAAAATAAAACTAGGCAATACTACACAAAAATGTGCATAAAAGGAAAATAAAAACAGACTTATACATAAGTTGTGTCCCCTAGTTAAATACTGAAATACATATATTTCAAAGATAATAACTCCTTCCCCCTTGTGAAGCCGGCACACAATTTATAAATTTCTAGACTGTTTATCCAAGCCATTAGCCCAACATCTATCTCCTATAAAGAAACATAGTTAACAGGTAAAACCAACAGCTAAATTAAACTTCAAAATATTCTGTAAACAGTCTGTTTATTGTATTTTATTCACAGAAAGTCTACAACAGCTTCTAGTCTACCATACGTCACCATAATCATTGCCATCTAGGATAAGGTGACCAGATTTTAACATTGGTAAAGAGGGACATTGTGGGCGTGGCTTATTTTGTGGGCATGGCTAGCTGGTCATGTGACTGGGTGGGCGTGGCTAGCTGGTCATGTGACCGGGTGGCCATGGCTATGTGTATAGGGACTACTCAGAGGGCTGGAAAGTCATTTCTGACAGGTCCTCACACTTTTGACTGGTCCTCACACTTATGACCATCCTCACATTTATGCCCGTGCAGCATTCTTAACAACCATGTCACTCATTTCACAACTGCTTCTCTTCACCATGGTGACAAGATAGGGCAAAAAACGTAAAATGTGAGGACAGTCGTAAGTTCGAGGACTGGTCAAAAGTGCGAGGACCAGTCAAAAATAACTTTTTCAGCCCTCTGAGTAGTCCATATGCATAAAAGGATACAGTAATAGAGAGGGATGAAGGAAGGGAAGGGAAATTAGAGTAGGAGTGACGGTTAAGAGAGGGAGGAAGAGAGGAGGAGAAGGAGAAAGGAAGAGGAAGTAGGGAGGAGAAAAAGAGGGTGGGGGGAAGAGAAAGTAAGAAGGAAAGAAAAGAGAGGTGGTAGGTTTGAGGAGAAAGATTGCTGTACAATAAAAAAGATGAAAGGGAAGAAAGCCAACCCCAAACAAATATAAAGATATTAAGATAAAGAATGAATTGTTAAACTTTAAAGAATAAAAGAGAACAAATATGAATAAATAGCAATAATTAGAAACACACATACATACAATGTATTTTCTTTGAACAGAATATTTGGCTGGTTCACAAATTTAAACAGTGTTTAGTCATTTCAATTAAATTTACAATTTCTATATTTCCTTTTTGCCATATTTATTCCTCATCTATTTTTTTAAAAAAAAACAATATTACCCTTCATCCTCATCTCTAATCTTAATCAAATTCAATTTTTCCCTTCTATTCTATTTTATACCCCTTCCCATTGTCATCTATTTTTATATCCATCCTCACATTGTTTAATTATGTAATTATGTAATACAGCTGTTTAATACAAATTCAACATTTTAATATAAATCAATTAGTTATATAACTATCTTTTTTGTATATTAATCAATATGAACATGAATATTCCAATTATTTCCATGCAATCCAATTTCTTACAAATCAATTAATTATACTTACCAATAATAATAAACCAAATAATTTCCCCCATATATTCCTCCAAACCACAACTTAACCATTTCTGCTTTCAACACAGTATACAATTAATAGTATCTCAATTATTACAATTCCCTAGTTAAAAAGAGCTTTTTTTTCTTTTGTGTTTTAAAATCTTGAACTCTCCTCTTTTGCCCTAAATAATTTCCCATTGTTTCCACCTACCTTTTTTGGTGAGGAAAAGGAAAATAAATCTGCTGCCTAATTTTCCAACGTTGCAAAGCAAACAGCAAAGCCAACAGCCAGTTTCACTTTCGTTTTGAGCTTGGTTTGCACAAAGAGAAAAAAAAAACTGCTGAGCAATTTAGCAAGAGCAGAGCCCTGCGCAAATCAGCTGAGAGGGGGAAGCCGAGCTAATCAATGTAGGTCGGCCCTTTGAAGCCCCGCGGCAAGAGTTTAAACAGGTTTTTTCCCTCTAGCCAGCAGCGGGGATTCAGGAGGCAGAATGAAAAATCGGGACTTTTTTAAAACGCCGCGGGACGCGGGACAAATTGCTCAAAAGCGGGACTGTCCCGCCAAAAGCGGGACGTCTGGTCACCTTAATAGGATCAAATATCCTTGACTGATTCTCAATGATAAGGCTTTTCCTTGAGATATTGAGATCTTTCCTAAATTGTAAATTGTAACACAACATCTCTTAACCTTTGATTCCCAATTGGGTATAATACATCCATTCCCTAATTTCCATCAATCATTTCTTGAAAATGTAATGAAAAAGTTATGAAAAAGTCAAGCTCATCACTGGTCAATTCTATCAACTTTGAGACTTTAAAATCCATACCTCTCTCAGAGTCCTCTAACCAATTTGTATTTTCCAAGACAACCTCATCTTTCAGGTCTGCTAGCAGATTGTAAATCTGGTTGTTGCTTGCATCTGGTTATCAACTCTGAGTTGATTTAAAACCACTGTTATTTTACGCAACCCTCCGATCGCTCAAACTGAGAATTGCTACCTTCTAGGTCCTCTTCCCTTGTAGGTCCACAATTGTCTAAGGGTCATCTTGAGTCATTCCTAGTAGTTCTCGTTCAAATCCAGGAAGCATGCTGCCGAAGAACCAGCTTTGGTAGTGAAACCAGCTGTCTAACTATTCTTATGTTATGAGGTGAAACTTCTTAGGGCTCTCCAAAATATGCTTCAGAGTGGGTGCACAGAAGCAGCCAGGCAATCCTAGGAAAGGGCACAACTACATTAGGCCATGGCAAATATGTGCTATATTCAAATCAGTGGTGGGATTCAAAATTTTTTACTATCAGTTCTGTGGGCGTGGCTTGGTGGGTGTGGCTTGGTGGAAGTGGCAGGGGAAGGATACTGTAAAATCTCCATTCCCTCCCCATTTCAGGGAAGGATACTGTAAAATCTCCATTCCCTCCCCACTCCAGGGGAAGGTTACTGCAAAATCCCCATTTCCTCCCGATCCGCTGGGTCTTGGGAAGCAGAGAATAGATGGGGGCGGGGCCAGTCAGAGGTAGTATTTACTGGTTCTCCAAACTACTCAAAATTTCCACTACCAGTTCTCCAGAACTGGTCAGAACCTGCTGAATACCACCTCTCTTTCAAACCTCTCTGAACTTTGGAGTTCCCTGTGTCTTTTATGTTAGAGCATTTATCCAGTAATGAAAAACAATTGTAACAGAAAATAAAATGTATAATTATAGCAAGCCTTACAAAACTTTGAAAATATTAAATGCTGACTAAAAAATAGCCCTTTGCTACTAAATGCCTTCCAGGTATGTTGGACTACCTTATCAAGAATTCTAATTTAGCAAGTGTCATAATTCTAACAGAGAATATCAGATAGGAAGAAATTATTCTGGTTTTCATTTAAAATGTACCATTCTTAATCTAGGTTTTCAGGAATACTTTCCAGTGAACAAAAATATTTTTATTTCAATTATCTCCATATATCAGTAGGACCTAGCCAATTAAGCTTCCTTTGGCAAGGAGATCCCACAGAAAGCATTCAAGTCACAGAGAAATCTGGCATCCACTAGCTATTCATCAGGTTAGAAGATCCTTTGCAGAATAAGATATCACTGAATAATTGAATAACTAGAATTCTGCTCACTCCTTTATTTGAATAAAAAAGGTAAAAATCCCAATAGATGTTTTCATTCCAGCTGGCACTGAAGTGTTGCACAGAAAAAACATAGGAGTTGTAAATATCTAAATTAAATGACATGTATATATTCTCTAAGGTTGAGATGTTTATATTCTTAGAACACTTTTCATAATACCTAAATTTAAAGCTTCCTACTTTATTTAACCTATTGCAGCAGAATATCCATCAATGTTCATTTGGTAATAGATCAGCAAATAAAAGAAGAACATCACAATTAGGAAAAAGAAAAGAAAAAAATAATTCACAATTAATTAGGAAAAAGACAGGAAAAATAAGTCTTCTACAACATCTAAGAATGTTTAAAAGACATACTACCAGTATACTGTACAAACTCTAGAACACTACTTAGCTATGGTCAAAGAAGTACAATCAGATTGATCTGATAATAACAAGATAAAACAAGTCAGTTTAATTTAGTGAAGAATGGAGGTAACAATTCCTGACAAGTGTAGAGGGAACGGTACAAATCAATGTGGTCCATCATTTCAGTTATTCCTCCACCTCATAGACACAGTCCCTGTTCCAAGGCATATTTCAGTATTATCCTTCAGTAGCAGCTGTTGAGAGGGTATTGAATCTAGCCAAGGATAAACCTCTTCTAAATTTCAGAACTGTTATGTGACTAAGGTATCTGGCTGATTGGAGAAGGTATGCAGAGTGGCTCAAGAAGATGTTTCTAAATCTGCTTTCAACTCAACTCAATGGCTTGTTGGCTTAGATCAGTTAGGACATGAACAAAACCCATCAGGGTGATAACTCTCCATGAACTGTAGAGCTGCACTTTGACATGTAATGCCTGGCACCAGGAAAACTGGAAGCTCTTGGTTATAATTAAAGGGAGAAAGCTGGCTGGAAAAAAAGGAAAGCTTAAGCCAATAGAAGAAAATGAATATACAGGCAAAAGTTTCTATTTTAAGTAGGCCAGCTTCGTGGCAAAGCAGTACATTCAGAATGCACTGAGGTACTTTAAAAAAAAAAAAAGACTTGGATCCCTTCAAAGAGAGAAGAATGACCTGTAGGGGTCTAACTGAGCTCCAAAAACTAGCTAGGCTCGGATCTTAGCCAAAAACACTTTAAATGCTACAGATATATGCTGAGCTCCTTTGGAAAAGTAGTAAGATTGTAAAGCTGACATTGTTTTTTGTGCATTTAGAGTAACATAATTGGCGGGAGATTTACAATTGCCTGTAGCATGGAAAACAATCTGCAGATATTTAAAAGTCTTGACTTTCTCAATTAAATGATTATTTAGCCGCCAGGCATGTGCCTTAGAGCACTTAGCAAAAACCATGACCTTGGTTTTACAGTAATTATTTTCCAGCCATTCTTCTTGGTCGTGTTCAGCAAGTCTATAAAGCACCCATTTCAGGCCAATCTCTGAGAAAGTAGCATGGTATCATTGCATAGAAAAGAACAGAAATATGTCTTATTTCCACTCTTGACACATGAACAGATGGGGTACTTCGTTTGTCTATAAGAGGACGGTGATGATGATTATGATATCTTTTCAGTCAAATCCGACACTTGACAATTCTGTGGGCCAGGTTTCTCCACATTTTCAGATCTTGCACTATTTCTTTGAGTTTTTCTGTGCTCTGTCTGGTGTCAGCTCTGATAGTGTCCAGCCACTGTATTCTTTGATGGCTTGGTTTCCTTTTATCCGGGGGTCCCCAAACTTGGCAGCTTTAAGACTTGTGGACTTCAATTCCCAGAATTCTGCAGCCAGCATAGCTGGCTGGAGAATTCTCAGAGTTGAAGTCCACAAGTCTTAAAGCTGCCATATTTGAAGACCTCTGCTTTTATCACTAACTCTTCCAAACATTGCTTTCTCCAGTGAATCCTATTCATAACATGCAAAATTAAATGAGACACTGTTTTGTGATTTGGCTTCCAGTGTCATGTTTGATATTATGCGCCCCAATACTTGCTTGTTAATCATCTTTGTTGTCCAAGGAATATACGCAGGAGCCTTCTCCAGCACCAAAACTCAAACAAGTCAATTTTCTTCCTATCTTGTTTTTTTAAGGTACAACTTTCACAATCATAAGTAGCTACAGGGAACACAATAGAGCAGGCTATTTGGTTGTGAGCCTGATGTCTTTGCTTTTCCATATTCAGCTCAGGTTCATCATTGATGTGCAATCCAACATTTTATTTTTGTGTTACATTCATACTTCGAGCTATCTGCGGTCCAGGAAAATGAATTTTTCCCACATTCTATGTCTTCAATTACTATTTTGATGATTCCATTTCTTGCAGTGGTCATGAGCTTGGTCTTTTTGATGTTCAGGAAGAGACCAACATTCTCACTTTCTTCTTTGATTTTCTCAATCAGATGTTCCAGGCCTTCTTTGGTTTCTGAGAGGAGACTCATAGTGTCAGCATATCAAAGATGGTTGATGTTTCTTCCGCCAATCTTTACCCTGATTTCGGATTCTTCAAGATCTAACTTCCTCATGATCATTTTGACATACAGGTTGAATAAGAAAGAGGAAAGAATGGAACCTTGTCACACTCTTTTCTCTATCTTAAATCAATTGGTGTGTCCGTATGGTATTCGCACAATGGTTTCTTCTTCTCATAGTAATTGCACCAACTTGACCAGATGTGCTTGTTTTGTAGAACTCTCCATAGCTTCTCATGATCAACAAAATCAAAGGTTTTCTTGTAGTCGATGAAGCACATGTAAATGATCTTTTGATATTCACAAGATTTTTCCATGGTCCAGCACAGATTTCCAATATGGTCGGAAGCCAGCTTGGACATCTGGTAATTCCCTTTTGATGGTTGGTACTAGTCATTGCATAATTTTAAGCAGAGTCTTGCTGATGTGAGCAATTGTGAAATAAATTGGAACAATTTTAGAGTCAGCCATTTTTGGCAATAGAATGAACACTTAGCGATTCCATTCCTGTGACCACATGTTGGTTTCCTACATTTTCTGGCACAGGTCTGTAATGATTGTGGGTAATACACGTTTCTGTAATTCTGCAGGGGTGGTGTCGACACCTGGAGTCTTGCTGTTTGGCAGTTGGGTCATCACCCATATGATCACTTTGTCAAGGATGGCTGGTTCTATTTCTAGTTCAGGTCTCTAATGATTCTGGATAGTACAGGACTCAGTAATTCTACAGGGATAGTGTCAGCACCTGGAATCTTGCTCTTTGGCAGTTGGTTCTTTGCCCATATGATCTCTTCTTCAAGGATGGCCAACTCTATTTCTACTTCTCTTTTCTCATAATCCTGAGGTTGGGTTCCTTTGCTACCTACCTACAGCTGTTCTGTATATTCTCACCATCTGTTCTTGATGCCTTGTTGGTCACACGGTAATTTCCTTTGCTTGTTTCTAATGATGCCTTTACAAGCAATAAATGATGCTCGGAGCTTTCTGACTTGCATAAATGCATTCCTGTGTGACCCTTCATGTAGTCCGCTTCAAGCTGTTTATATCGCTCGTTGAATTTCCTGCCACAGTTCATCGGGCATCTTCTCAGCAATGCCCAGCAATTCAAACCTATTTTTCACCTCTGTTGTATACGTAGTAGGGATTTTGGTGACATCAAACTTATTTGGAAACACTGCCTTTTTGATAGTGCATAATTTGACTTTAATCTTTGCCAGCAACAATTTGTGATCTGAACTGCAATCAGCACTTGGATATGTCTTAACAGCAAGGACTGAACTGATCCATCAATGACTGCATAGTACACTTTCAATGATTTCGGTGAAGTCCATTTGGTGAGGTCAAAGTGTGCAAGCGGCATTTATGCTGTTTGATATATTCATGATCCTAAAGCTGTTTTATGGCAAATTTTATCAAGTAATCACCTGCATTGTTTCTGTCACCTAGTCTGAAATGACCAGTGATGTCTGTTTCCACTTGTTTGCCAACTTTTTAAACAATTTTTCCAATATATTTAAAGGTAAAGGTTCCCCTCACACATATGTGCTACTCGTTCCCGACTCTAGGAGGCAGTGCTCATCTCTGTTTCAAAGCTGAAGAGCCACCGCTGTCCAAAGACATCTCCGTGGTCGTGTGGCCAGCATGACTAAACGCCAAAGGTGCATGGAACGCTGTTACCTTCCCACCAAAGGTGGTCCCTATTTTTCTACTTGCATTTTTTATGTGCTTTCGAACTGCTAGGTTGGCAGATGCTGGGACAAATAACGGGAGCTCAGCCCGTTACACAGAACTAGGGATTTGAACCGCTGAACTGTGGACCTTTCGATCGACAATCTCAGCATCTTAGCCACTGAGCCACCACGTCCCTGTATTTTTTTCAATATATTTGTTGCTAAATATGTGAAGATCAAAAATTTCTAATAATAGGGCTCATAATAACTGTGATTCAGAACTATCCATATGTTAATATATGCATATTAGTATACAAGCATAAGGAGAAAAAGTGTTCACTTAATCATATCACTGGCACTAATATAGTTATTGATTATATTTTTCCGGATAAGAAATATGAGTTTTAGCTAAATTAAACTGGAATTTTACATGTAAACAAGGGGATCCTTCTTTAACCGCGACGTTGATTCATATGGACTTTTAGGTTAGGAGTAAAGCTTCTTTAATTACTTTGGTTGATGTTTGCTTTTTTATTTTATTTTATTTTATTTTTTTATTTTTAATTTGATTTATATGCCGCCCTTCTCCGGAGACTCAGGGCGGCTTACAATGCGTTAAGCAATAGCCTTCATACTTTTGTATATTTATACAAAGTCAGCTTATTTCCCCCACAAACTGGGTCCTCAATTTACCTACCTTAGAAAGGATGGAAGGCTGAGTCAACCTTGAGCCTGGCGAGATTCGATCTTACTTTAATTGCAGACAGCTGTTGTTAAATTACAGAGCTCTGTCTGTTGAGCTATCCAGGCTCCCTTTTTACCCTGTTTTAAGATTAATAGATGTAGAATTTAGAGTTATTCCCACTTAGCTCATATTTAGAGCTTTATCCATTCTAAAGCTATACAAGTAATTATGGCCAACCATATCTATTTGGCACAGAAATAAAGAAAAGGGGGGAAAAGTTCCTTGAATTTCTCAAAGGATTTGATAACCTCTTCACTCTCCTTAGCTAGAGGTGTTTTGACCTTTAATTAAAAGGCAAATTTGTTGTCTTCCATTTGGAGACAGCAAATAATGATCTCATTAAAATGAGGTTAGTGCTCAGGCCTTAGAGCCATAAGAGCTGAAGTCTCATTAGTAGCTAACAATCCAGAACACAGCATATAAATAAAGCTAATATGGCAGAGCAAAATGCCTTGGTGCATTAAATTTGAGCAGAATCAAATGTTTACAGTCAGTGATGTCTGGGGCATGAAGTTTTAATGTACTTAATAAAGGAAAGCAAATTGCTTCCTATTAGCCATGAAATGTTCCTAGAGAACTAGCCTCCAAAAAGTTTATTATGCAAATAGTTGTAATTAACAAGAACATTGTGAAAAAAATATCATGCTTGCTTAATAGCTGCAGCAATTATGAAGAATAAAGACAAGGCAACTCAAATAATAACGACAATATTGTTGAAACTTACACTCTGTCGAGTACAGACAGAATATAAGTCTTATCCTATGGATGCTGAAGGATATGCTTATATGAAGGAATAACTACAATATTGATTCAATAAAAATTAATATAATGAGATTGCCAATTTAGAAACTTTCTTAACAACATAAGTGCTTATTTGATTATATTGTACAATATAAATAACTAAACTGGGCATTTTTTACTTGAAACATTTTGAATGCAGACATTTCTGGTTAATAGTTTGCTTGTGAACCAATATTTAATTTATCAGAGTTGAAATATATCTGTGGTCAGAATTTTATATTTTGCAATAATTAGTTTCATAATGAACTTTCAGGGAAGTTCATAAAACCATGCATAATGCATTAAAAAATAAGATAGACATTATTTCAACCTCTAAGCTAAATTATAATATTCATTTTATTGAATTCACTCCAATTCCTTTCAAGAGGTGATTACTATTACTATTACCATTACTATTATTACTGTTGCATTTAATTTTCATAATGCCTTTGCTCCCAAATGAGGCCAGAGCTATATACAAAAAAGTATTAAATCAATCTTCGATTTTAAAAGAACACTTTGATAAAATAGCAACAAAGCCATATAAAAATAAAGCAATATGACATTTAAAAGCAATTTTATTTTTAAAAATCTTTTTTACCACTAGTAGTTAACTGCTGAGTTAGAATTAACAAAAAGCAATACTGAACTAGTGTAAAGGCAAAAGTAGAGGTTTCCCTTGCACATATGTGCTAGTTGTTCCCAACTCTAGGGGGTGATGCTCATCTGTTTGATAGACGAAGAGCCAGTGCTGTCCGAAGATGTCTCCGTGGTCATGTGGTCAGCATGACTAAACACCAAAGGCGCACAGAATTATGTTACCTTCCCACCAAAGGTAGTCTCTATTTTTCTACTAGCATTTTTTATGTGCTTTTGAACTGCTAGGTTAGCAGAAGCTGGGACAAGTAACGGGAGCTCACCCCATTATGCGGCACTAGGGATTCGAACCACTGAACTGCCGACCTTTCGATTGACAAGCTCAACATCTTAGCCACTGAGCCACTGCGTCCGCATTGTACTAGTGTACTTTGCCCTAATTGCAGGCCTATTTCTGCTTCTATTGCCTCTATTCTGATCCACAATGCTGCTGTCCTGATTTAGTATGTGCAGCAAAGTTATTGAATGATTCCTCCAAGTTTGCTCTTTCCAGTTCTGCCCTCCTGCTTTTGGTGCCTTCATCAGCCAGGACCAAAATATCTGTCAATCATGGTGCCAGAGCAGAAACTATGAATCTGGTTGTAGGACTTATCCCCATCTCAAAGTGTTTTCCATGTTTTGCCTCTTCTCCTAACCCCCATTATAGGCAACATCCTTATAAAGCCCTGAATAAAGTAAAAAATAAATAAATAAATCGGAATCATTATGGGATCTGAATCACACAAAAGTATTTTTTTTCTCTTTCCTTTCTTTATAAAATCAGTACGCATTGACATTCATAGTTCTGTGTGCTCACTCATTTCACTATAGTATTACACCTGTTCAGTATAACCAGGTTTCAAGGTACATCAACCAGATTTGTCTTATCTCTGTACAAGGGGGTATGACCACACCACTTGAAATCACCTTGTAATGGGGATGAGTCCCACAGCCAGATTCATAGTTTCTGCTCTGGAACCATGATTGACAGAGATTTTTGTCCTGGCTGTTGAAGGCAGCAAAGACAGGAGGGCAGCACTAATGGAGTGCCTCTCTGACTGGCTTGACTTTACATCTTGAATTATGAATTGATAACAGATTTTACACAGCTGAAAGATAACACATCACACTGTGTTGTGACAGGATAGGATAGGATAGGATAGGATAGGAAAGGAAAGGAAAGGAAAGGAAAGGAAAGGAAAGGAAAGGAAAGGAAAGGAAAGGAAAGGAAAGGAAAGGAAAGGAAAGAGCCTTGGTAGTACAATGGTCTAAGGCACCTGTTATTAAGCTGGTTATTAAGACCAGATGCCTGCAATTACTGCAGGTTCGAATCTCGCCAAGGCTCAAGGTTGACTCAGCCTTCCATCCTTTCTAAGGTGGGTAAATTGAGGACCCAGTTTGTGGGGGCAATAAGCTGACTTTGTATAAATATACAAAAGAATGAAGGCTATTGCTTAGCGCATTGTAAGCCGCCCTGAGTCTCCGGAGAAGGGCGGCATATAAATCAAATTAAAAAAAAAAAAAGGAATATGACCATGAACATCCAATCAAAAGCATTTTGGTAAAATTAAATAGCACCAGCTGCCTGCAATTACTGCAAGTTCAAATCTCACCAGGCTCAAGGTTGACTCAGCCTTCCATCCTTTCGAGGTAGGTAAAATGAGGACCCGGATTGTGGGGGCAATAAGCTGACTTTGTATAAAAAAGAACACCGCTCGGGGGGGGGGAGCGAAAGCCCTACTAAGCAGGTATATACAAAAGTATGAAGGCTATTGCTTAACGCATTGTAAGCCGCCCTGAGTCTCCAGAGAAGGGTGGCATATAAATCGAACCAATCAATGAATAAATTGATAGGAAGGGGAAACAACAATGATATTTTACTGGGATGTGCTATGGAAAATAAGCAGAACAACAGAATAACAGAGTTGGAAGGGACCTTGGAGGTCTTCTAATCCAATCCTGTGCTTAGGCAGAAAACCCTGCCACTTCAAACAAATCCAATCTCTTCTTAAAAACTTCCAGTGTTGGAGCATTCACAATTTCTGGAGGCAAATTGTTCCACTGATTAATTGTTCTGATTGTCAGGAAATTTCTCCTTAGTTGATTTGTTTAATCAATCAATCAATCAATCAATAAAAATCATTTTTTAGGTTTCAATTGCCTGACCATGCACACTAATTTTCTTTGTATTTGTTTCAGTTCACCTGAATCCTTTGTTAAAAAATAAATAAATAAATAAATAAATAAATAAATAATTGTGCATGCTACTAAAGTATAGTATCCCCTTTTCTAATATTTAACATAGTTACTATTTTGGTCTTTGGTTCTTGCTTTTTTCATTAATGATATGTATTACAGTATGATTGCAAATTCTTAAATTATTTCTGCATTTAAACATATGGGATTATATCATAGGATTCATTGTAGACAATAGATTTATTGGTAAGTTTGGAGTGGATCCTAGATATAAATATGTGTAGGAGTTAGTAGGTTTATATTGCTTACGTACTATATGACCTTTGTTTCGAATGGTCTCAATTCAGGTTGTTGAATAAACATCCTGATGGATTCCTTGTGTTCTTCATCAAATTCTCAGTTTATGTGGAGACCAATCCATCAGGAGCTGTATAAATAAGAGCTTGTGGAACAATATATAAAGCTGCCTTTCTATGAATTGATATTATATCCCTCATATATGGGGAGAGGGCTACTCATCAGGTGATGAATTTTGACAGTTTTCATAACATCTGCAAAGATTAGAGTTTCGTATCTAAACTGTATTTATAAATGGTATTTATAATTTTAAATACTTTAATAATGAACGTAATTAGTCTTATAGAAAATGCATAGAAATGTATTGCCATCTTATAAAGATAGTACCATATAGGCCCGTAGTGGCGAACCTATGGCACGCGTGCCTGAGGTGGCACCCAGAGACATCTTTCCGGGCCCGCAAGCTGTCATCCAACTCACCTGCAACTGCGTATGCACGATTGCGCGCCAGCTGGTGTCCAGGCCTCTGGGGCACATGCATGCAATTCAAGGGACACAGTTGATCTTCGAGCTCGCCTGCACATTTGTGTGTGTATTGTGCATGCAAAAAACATGCACATGTGCAGATGGTGCAATTGCATGTGCAGCGCACGGGAGTGTTCTGCCCCAGCTCCGGATTCCCGAGGATATTGACACACACCAATGGTCCTTATCAAATTTATTAAGTAGCAAGAATAAACCAAAGTCCAGCAAAGGTTGGCAACCAGCCCAGAAAACAAGATATGATAAGACTTTTCCAAAAATGCTCTGATGATAATTACAAGTTGTTTCTAGCAAGAAACTTACTAAAGGTGTGTGACTTAAATAGGCTAAAGGAGTGGCCAATTATCCTCAAGCCTTACTCTCGAGGAGACCTCCTCCTCCTGAGTAGCCACTCCTGCCTTTTGGCAATCCTGCAAGCTCGAGCATTGAGAAGAGGCTCTCCACTTTGCTATCTCCACTTGAAGGAGCCTCTGGAGGTTCTGAAGGCCCTGGCTGAGTCTCTGCCTCTGGCACCACATCCTCTTCCGCCTCCTCGCTATCCGACGCGAGCGCCGGCTGCGCAGGCTGCTGGCGCGACACCACACCAGCCTCCTCATCGTCGGGATCAGCCATGATCTGCGCAGGCCGCTGGCGGGCCACAACAGGGAGAGCCGCACAAAAGCATTGCATATGCACAGATGGTGTGGTTGTCCGCGCAGCACACATGTCACGCAAACTCATGTGCATGCACAGATGGTGCGGTTGCATGCTCAGCGCATGTGGGAGGAGCCGCGCATTAGTGTGGATGGCATGCATGCACGCAAAGCGCGTACCTGTTTGGCACTTGGTGAGTAAAAGGTTCATCACCACTGATATAGGCTATTGTGATAGCATTCTTTGACATTAATCTTACATCTCGGACAATTGTGAGTTTTACTGACAAAAAAAAAGTTGTGATAGGGTTTTCTTTTAATCTTTTATAGTTGATTTTTTAAAAATCTAAAGTTTCCTATATGTTTTTTTCAGGCTTTACTGGAGACACAAGTATTACTACGGAGTCAGGTTGCAAATTTTACCTTCAACCTTGGATTTTCAGGAAAGTTTTACCATACAGGTAAGCAGGAACCACATAATAGCAGTTAAAAGCCTATGAAAAACATTAGAGACATTTTTCATTATATTGCAAATACCTTAATATTAAAATTACAATTTTTTAAAGTTAAAATACAAGAATTTCCTGTTCTAAACAAACCCTGTTTTAAAAATCAGTTACTACAAAACTGTTCATAAATATTAACTCCGGTTTATAATTATTCAGTTCTACTGCTTTGAACCTCCTGAATATTTGTTTTGAAATAATATTTCTTTAGGCAAGTAGAAGAAAAATATTTTAAAATTGCAAAACTATCTCTACTTATTTTTAAATTTAAAAATTTTAACAACCTTGGTAAATATCAAAATGTACACAGTTATCGCATGAAAATTCACTATGAATCTATATCTTATTAAATTGATATATGTTTATCAATGTCTCTGAAATATATAATTCTTTTTTTTTTAATGTGCATATTTCAATTTTGAGCATTTCAACTCTCCAACAGACTGTATGGGAACTGGAGGTTTATTTCAAAATCGTGCTAAAATTACATAGAAAAATAGTCTAGTCATTTTCTTAAATAGATAATGTTAACAGAAGATTTATAAAGAGTAAATAGGACCATCAGGTATTTATATTAAGACAAAGGTTCCATAAACAACTTTTTTTCATTCTGTTATATAGAATAAAACAGAAAATGTAGACATTTGAGAATTCTCACGTTTTAAACAAGAGTCATATTTGCATGATACACACCCTGCTGTGACTTTACATGGATACAAATTAGTCTTACCAAAATACTGTGACATAAGCAAGGAGGCATCCTGGAAGGATTTGTATGGTCCGAAGGAGAAAAGATGTGATTTAAAAGGAATTTAAATTAAATGAAAAGAGGATTACTTCACATTTTGACTCCTAAGTAATTAATTGATTTTGCCCCCATGTGCTGATCCTGCAGATTAGTATTACCTGCTTCCAGGCACATTTTGTGTATTTCTCCACTCTGCTTCCAGTTTCTTTTTAATGCCTGTTTAAACTTTATTCATTTGCTGTCTGTTTCTCAACTATATTTCTTCATTAAGAGGCAGCTTTAAAAGTAAGCAAAGATTAAAGGCTTCACAGCGGTCAGTGCGGTTTCCATAAATCCAGTCTGCTTCTCACCATCTCAACTTCATTATTGACTGATTTACTTTTCAGAAATTAATAAAAGAGATTAGTTAGGATTTGGCATTACTGTACAAGTACTTTGCATTTTCAGCATGGTTTAAGTTGAAGAAAAAGAAATTAGAATGCATTACAGTAGACCAAGGGTGTCAAACTCGTGGCCCGCAGGCTGGGTGCGTCATGTGCTGTCCCGCCCCCGTCCGGTTTAGCGAAGGGGGAAAAAGTCCCGATATGTCACGGGATGCCAATGCAGGTTTGACACCCTTGCAGTAGACAGTAGAAGAGTTCACTGCTCAGTCCTTTTGAACAGTGCATATATGAAATGATCCCCAGCTGGTGTTGCTATTATTTAGATAGAAATTGAATAGTGTTGGAATATGCTTAAAGTTTGCCATGTAGCCCAAAACTCAGTTAGTCATGTGGTGATAATATGGAGCCGTAACTGCTTTCACATCATGAGCTACCAAGAAAAGATAATATAATACCATTTATGACATTGCATTACTTCATTGAGTATTATAGCCTTCAGAAGTTTATAGTAGCATGCTAAATTTTATTTGCACTCAACCTGTGGGAGCTGCATAATGCAGAAAATATAAGGTAACTCTACTTTCCTCCATAATTAATTTATAGATTGTTATCGGAACAGTCTTTGCCTTGAATTATAGAAGCAAGCATGTGTGTGTTGCCTGTTTGAAAGCCAAGTAAATTTTATTTTTAGGAAAGTATATGTGAGACAA
Organism: Pantherophis guttatus; assembly: GCF_059756535.1. Lineage (NCBI taxonomy): Eukaryota > Metazoa > Chordata > Lepidosauria > Squamata > Colubridae > Pantherophis > Pantherophis guttatus. Next base: position 67,848,040 of record NC_142070.1, on the reverse strand, counting down.
TAAACTTATATTAAAAACACACACAGAGAGAGAAACATACACACAAACATACGCCCACACCTCTCAGTGGCAAATAACAAAATGAAGATGCAAGCAGCAATAGCACCTTATTGCTCCTTTTGTCATAATTTGGACTAACTAAGAAATATGCATAACTTCTCCAGGTTATGAAGAAGGGTGGCTACTAATCTTTAAAAAGAACCCTGACAGCATGTGAATTAATCAACAGAAAGTGCCTTTGAGCATTGCCTTGAGTTCCCCACTGTGTGATTAGCCTCTGTATGGTTGGCTATATATAATATAACTTCCTAGTTATATTGTTGCTTTTTCAGGAATAAGAGAGGGCTGAATTAGGTTTTAGTTTCTAAATTATTTTTCAGTAGCTTTAGTTCTGTATTTCATTAATATCTTTAAGATGAAAATATAATAGATGCTCTCCACATTATTTCTTTGCTATCCACATTGTCAGATTAAGGTAATGAAAGAAGAAAAGAGCTCAAAGGAAATATATTAGCTGCTGAAATGAACTTCAACTTTTAAAAATCCTTTCTACTGGCAACCAGCTAAAATGTCTGGAATATCTTTTCTTTATCTTATATTGTCACAGGGACGTATTTAAATGAAAGACCGGTTTTTAATGTATTTCACTCTCTCTTCATTGATTTCTTAGAAACCTCACAATATATTTTTTTCCCACTGTCAGAAGCACAAGGCTTCTGACAGTAAAGGAAAAATTCCAAAATCTAAACATCAATTCAATGAAATTAAATGAAGCACAAATCACGTACTTAGAAATATCATGAAGCAAATATTGTAATGTACTAAATGTACATTCTGAACTTTTTGATTCTATATTATTTACATCAATATTTTCATATTTTAGAGAGTATACTCAGACCTGTGTACACACCATTTTGTTATCTGCTTCCCTTAATTCTCCAAAACACTCTGGAATGAAATAGACTCCATCCATTCTGAACAAAATTCTTGTGAAGGCAAAATAAAATTCAGTATGGACTTAAAAACAAACAGAACAATTGTTTGTACACAACAAAGCTCTTACTTGCCCAACATAGAATGCCATTTTTTCTCTACTCTCCCCTGTTCACTCTATTTCCTCACATCCCAAAATAAATTTATCAGGGGCTGAAGAATGTACTAGAATGACACATAATGTTGCATGGAAGGGAGATGTAATTGAAGAAATTGGCTAAAAGCAGATACAAAAGAGATATGATTCAATGTTTTAATGCGTTACATCTAAGCCATGTTCATAAAGAATTCTAGATATTTTTTCCAGGATTATCCCTGCAATAAGAAAGGTAATAAACAAGATAATAAATCTAAGTAGATACTAGTTCAGGGAAAGTAGTTTCTATCAAGTGAAAAGAAATGTATAATGACAGATCCAAATAACTGGCTACCTTTCATTTGAAGTTATTTTCTGAAGATAAATAAAATTATTTATTTATCCTGTGAGGGGTGCTACTCATCTCAGCACATAACTTCATTATTATTTAAACTGTACCCGTTCTTTACTAACACTCTAAGTCAGGGGTGTCAAACAGATGCGTCACGCACTGGCCACGCCCACCCCCGGTTTACCGAAAGGGGGGGGGAGTTGTGATACGTCATGTGATGACAATGTGTCATCGTGACTTTGTCATCCCTGCTCTAAGTCTACTTGAGAAACTCTTGTCTAGACTGAAATGTCTTGACATGAAGTTGCAGAGTTCAGTATAGCCTGCAAATTACCATGTTCCCTGATTTGATAGTAATCTGGATAATGTATTTTCCAATCTTCCTTTTTCAAGAAGGCACTTGCCAGAGATTTACCATAACTTTATGGACTAGGCATATGTATCATTTGTTCAGTAAGTACTACTTGTTCCTTACGGCCATAACTTTAGTTACTAAACAAATGGTCGTAACTCAAGGACTACCTCTATGGTAAAGACAGACATTTCTGCCTATGTGAAATAGCTAATTAGCTGCTTGGATTAAAACTGATGCATACAATTCAAAATAGATGCAAGTCTCCAAGCAACATAATAAGGAAAAATGTACTTCAGAGAAAAATGAAGCTTGAGGGTGTATTCAGTGACTGAGAGATTAATAGAGAACAGCAGCATCTATTTCTGTCCTCCAGAAATGGTTGCCAAGTGCAAATAAGTTCTCATTCATGAATATATCACTCTGACGATAACGTAATAGCCTATCATAAGTAATAGATCTTTTTTTCCAAATTCTTCAAGGGTATCCACATTTAAATAATTCACACAACTTGTAAATTATTGAGCAAAATATTTTAAAATTGTGTTCCAAGTTCCTACTGAATATTTTGCTAACACCAACTTTCAACTTTTTGATGTGATCATATTATTAGTTTTAGTTATTCAAGTCCGTTCTAATCTCCCATAGGAATATACTGATAATATATATATCATGTCGTATTTTTTTCTATTTGGAAATAGAAATTAGCCTGCATTAGATCCATATGGAATATAAAATGATGCTAAGGCTTAAATACGGTGAACATGCTTATGATTATGTATTCTATAGAGGTTTTTAAGACTCACTAAAATAGCACAAATCCACAAGATAGGTTTGTGATTTCCATTAAGCCATTGTTGTACTATGTATTCTGTTAAGCAAGCCCTACTTTTTGGGCTGGTACTGTTGCTTTGTCATTTCAACTTAGAGGCAGCATGCCATTATCCATACAAATGTATACCTTATTATCAAATTATAAATAAAACATGGAGAGTGTCCTTTAATTAATACAAATGTGGCTTGTTTAGCCAAATAAGTTTTTAAGATAAGATGATGAACAAGTTTTGTTGTATCAGCCTTATGGAAATTTTAGCAAGCTTTATCAGTATATGGAAACTTGTCTGCTTCATTGATTGCACAATTCTGGTTCCTGAACACATATTGAATGTAGGATTTCAAAAAAGGAATATAAGATTGTGAATCTGCCAGAAGTTTATAGGTTAAAAAGATGGGTTCCAGGAGTATTGCAATATGATTTCATTCTATTTTACTTTGATATATTCAGAGGTGGTATTCAGCAGGTTCTGACCAGTTCTGAAAGAACCGGTAGCGGAAATTTTGAGTAATTCGGAGAACCAGTAAGTACCATCTCTGAGTGGCCCTGCCCCCATCTATTCTCTGCCTCCTGAGTCCCAGATGATCGGGAAGAAATGGGGATTTTGCAGTAGCCTGCCCCTGGAGTGGGATGGGAATGGAGGTTTTCAGTATCCTTCCCCTGCCACGTCCACCAAGCCACACCCACAGAACCGGTAGTAAAAAAAATTGAATCCCACCCTTGGATATATTATAGTATCATGTTCAGAATAGAAATGATAAAGCAACCAATCTCAATTAGATCCCCAGCAAGGGGGGGCAGGGAACAGTCTTTGGAGATTTATTATAGGTCATCGTTTATTCCTTCTTTTGCTCCTAAATAAATCATTGGGAGGACTAAATCTGGAAGGTTCTGTTTGAAAAGATGGTGATTTGTATTCTGCTTGTGGGGATTTGGAATTGAAATGCTTACTTTGGGGGCTTATGTGTCTGTTTAATTCTCATGACTTTTGTTGTTCAGGGTAACAATTTCACTAGCCTGTAATTAATAGACAATAATAAGAAATAATAGTTTCTCTCATGAGAGAGCTTCTAAAGGATCGGATTTATCACTATGATGGAGACAAGACAGGATTAGCTGGACCTTTGCTTTACTCAGAAAAGGTTACATCCTGCAACGGTATTTATATCACCATCAAACGTGCACATCTGACTGTCCTTAATAAGTGAACAAAAAATGCCAAATCAAGTGTTGAACATCTGGCTAACTATGTGACAACCATTATAAAATCCTCCAGAGTGATTCATTATCACCCTTACTATCTTGTCATTGCTATGATCACACTTTCAGTTATTTTGAACAAAAAAAAATCTTGGCTACCAAGCAGCATAAAAATGCTAATAAAATCTCTCATTTGCTTTCTATGGATGATATGAAGTTTTATGGAAAATCGGAAACTGAAATCCCGTCATTGACAAACATTGTCATAATTTTTTTTTTACATAGATATAGAATTTGACCTAGAAAAATGTGTTCCAGTAGCAATCAATCAGCCAATAAATCATAAATAGTAATGGAATTGAAATGCCAAATGACCAAATCTCAAGAGCCTTTGAGATGAAGCCTACAAGTATCTGAGTATTTTATAGTTGGATAACAAAAAGTATGGACAAATTTAAAAAAGGCGATTAGTAAAGAATATATTCAAAGAGTGAGAAAATTGCTAAAGACAAAATTGAATGGTTGAAACACCATCAAAGCTATCAATATTTGGGCCATACCTATGGTACGATACACTGTAAGAATTATTAACTGAACATAAGCTGAACTAGACAATTTGAACTGAAAAACAAAAATAACTCATAACTATTGATCTTATATTTCATTCCTGTAGTGATATGGATAGATTATACCTGCTCCTCAGAAATGGAAGCAGAGGTTTACTTTAAGTCAAACTGTCAATCAAGAAGAGTGTGCTTTGACCGGTTATGTAAAAGACAGCCAAGCATTGATGCAAGTTCAAAATTGGAACTTACTAAATATACATTAAATAAAGTGAATATCAAAATATTGTAAAAGGAAATGGATTGCATAGTCCAATATCTACAAAAGATCGAGGGGGAAGTGGATAAAGACTGGACCTGGATTGTAATCATAGCATTTAAAAAAAAAAAACCCACCCTCATTCTGACAGCCCAAGAGCAAGCTATTGAAATTAACTCAATCAAGAGCAGAATTGAAAATTCATCAAATCAATAATTTTTACTTCTTTACTTTAAATTTAAAAATAAATTTAAAGTGCAAAGAGACAGAAAACACAGTAATTTCTTAAATTCAGCTCATGCAAGAAGATTGTACCAACTAATTGTACAAACAATGACATAACACAGTGACCAAAATGATTCACTGGATCACCTGTAAAAATTATCATGTACCAGTAATGAAAAATTGTTGGAATATTTAGTTGAAAAAATAATTTTAAAATGAGGTAAAATATTGTAGGATTTCTGAATACAGACTGATAACACGACCAAATATAACTCTGGTTGAAAAGAAGAGAGTGTGAGTAATTGATGTGGCAATACCAGAGATAGAAGACAAAGAATTGGAAGAGATCACAAAGCATCAGGATCTGACAATCAAAATTGAAATGTTATGGCATAAACTGGCCATCCTAGTGATGGTCCTAGTGGTATATTGGGTGCCATACCAAAATCATCTTAGATGACACTTAGGAAATCTGTGCACTGGCAAAAGGTCCATCTGTCAATTACAAAAGGCTGCACTGAACTCTGCTGATACATTATGAATCCTAGGTTCTTGGGAAGAACTTGATGCATATGAAGCCCAAGATCAGCTAAAGAACTGGTAGCTGTTTCTTCAGATTGTTATGAACAAATAATATTAAATAATAATTATTATTATATGGGACAATTTTGTTTCCTGAACACTTTTGGGTGTCTTTTATGGATTTTTGGCTGCTAATCATGAAAGTAACCTGTAATTTAACCTATCATGTACTGTTTTATAGAAGTCGTCTGTTTTGGCAATGTACACCATTTATGGGTTATGTTGCACACATGAAACAAACATATGAAAACATGGAACTGTTGTTGAAGCACACCTGGTACACCAAGTTCAACTAGAATATCTGTGGAGATTTAAAAGTGTGTCTCTACTGCTGGAATGCAGATTGGATATACCATGTACAGTTATTATTACATATATGAATGGGATAGCCATGCAAGACAATCTCATTAGGATAGGGTAGGGTAGGGTAGGGTAGGGTAGGGTAGGGTAGGGTAGGGTAGGGTAGGGTAGGGTAGACTAGACTAGACTAGACTAGACTAGACTAGACTAGACTAGAATAGAATAGAATAGAATAGAATAGAATAGAATAGAATAGAATAGAATAGAATAGAATAACAGAGTTGGAAGGGACCTTGGAGGTCTTCTAGTCCAAAACTCTGCTTCAGCAGGAAACCCTACACCACTTTAGACAAATGGTTTTCCAACATCTTCTTAAAAATTTCCAGTGTTAGAGCATTCACAACTTCTGGAGGCAAGTTGTTCCACTGATTAATTGTTTAACTGTCAGGAAATTTCTCCTTAGTTCTAATTGAAGTTGCTTCTCTCTTTGATTAGTTTCCACCCATTGCTTCTTGTTCATTACATTAAAAAGAAATAGCCACTCTGAAAAAATTTAGTTCCAGGACAGAAACATGTGGCACATGAACCAATTGTTGGTCTGACAAAGGTATTTTTGTTTTGGCTTTTCGACTGGTGAAAAATTTTGTAAAAATAATAAACAAGCAAGGTAAAAGTTTTCAATATTTGAGACAGATATTTCCAAGAATATCTGATACCAGAATTAAGGAAGACATTTTTGTTGGTCCACAGATCAGAAAAATCACCAATGACAAGCAGTTTGAAGATCTGTTAGCAGGGCCAGAGAAAATTGCCCAGAAAGCATTCAAGGATATCATTGAGAATTTTCTTGGAAACTACAGAACATTCAATCCAGCTAACAAAGTCCTTACAGTATATAGGACCATGAAGTGCAAGGCAATGCACAAAGAAAGCTGTCTTTTCATCTGATTGCAGCCTATCTCAAACATGCATATAGATTCTAAGCCTGCATATTTCCTGCTAGGCAGGACCTTATAATTGGTTTCAGGATAGTGTTCAATGCAAAAAAAAATGTTGCTTAGATTCTACAAAAACCAATATTTATATTTTATCCCAGAATTCCTGGTGTTTTAATGCATTATATGCAGACATCCCAAACCTGTTGAAGACATATGTGCTAAGCACATTAGTTCCTGCATGAAGTCATTTTGCTAACAATTCTTTTTTGATACTGCCTTTAAATTTTATATGAACTTTCAAAAACATCATCAAAAAATCACAACAAAGAATGTTCTTTCTGTGCCAACTCAGAAAGCTCAAACTGCCTAAAGAGCTGCTGATACAGTTCTACAGAGGAATTATTGAGTCTGTCATCTGCACCTCCATAACTGTCTGGTTTGGTTCTGCAACAGACTTCAACCGATAATTAGAACTTTAGCAGAAAAAACAATTGCTACCAACCTCCCTTCCATTGAGGACCTGTATACTGCACGAGTCAAAAAGAGGGCTGTGAAAATATCTACAGACCCCTTCAATCCTGAACATAATTGTTTCAACTTCTACCCTCAAAATGATGCGATAGGACACTGCACACCAGAACAACTAGACACAAGGACAGTTTTTTCCCAAATGCCATCACTCTGCTAAACAACTAATTCCCACAACACTGTCAAATAATTTACTAAGACTGTATTACTATTATTCTTCTCTTCCTTACTATCTCTTCCCACTTATTACTATAACCATGTGCTTGTATCTTTCAATTTATATTATTTTTACTTGTTTCCTAGAACGATTTGATAGCTTATTAGTAACCTTGACTATCATTAAGAATTGTATCTTTTTATTCTTGATGAATGTATTTTATTCTCCTTATGTACACTGAGAGCATATACACCAAAGACAAATTCCTTGTGTGTCCAATCACACTTGGCCAATAAATAATTCTATCTATTAAGAATTTTTTAAAAAAACATAACCAGGACTCCAAAACTAATGTATTTTATACTATCACTTATCTGAAAATAAATTGTATCATCATGTCCTTTACGATATAACATTTGCCTTTCATTTCTTAGGAACCGTTGAAGAAGATGAAGGAGATGACTTGTTGTTGGGATCTGTAGACGAATTCTGGTGGTTTCCTCACATGTGGAGCCACATGCAACCTCATCTGTTCCATAATGAGTCATCACTAGTGGAGCAGATGATTCTGAACAAGGAATTTGCATTAGTGAGTATCTCTAAAATATATGTAGATGCAAAATTGGCTGCCCCTCAACATTATACAGTAATTTTTTTTAAGTAAAATGAGGGTAAGAGTATTACTCTAGATCTGATCAGTATAAAAATATATTTTGTAAGTTTTGGTAAGAAAAGCTAGTCACTTTGGTTTTCCAGATTCTAGCAATGGAGTGGTGTTTCTAGGAGCATGTCATAACAGAGGGCTGGTTATGAATCAGATATTTCCAGTGACTTACGCCTATGTACTATCTCTGACTATATGACTTTTTTCTCATAATTCTTTATTTTGAAACCAAATTTGGATTGGACAGTCCTTCAAGTAGAGAACTCTGTCCATAATCTATCTGTCTGTCCATCTATCTATCTATCTATCTATCTATCTATCTATCTATCTATAAATGGATGTGTGTGGGTGTATGTTCCAGCATAACTCTGGAACGCCTTGAGCAATTTCAATCAAACTTGGTACACACATGACTTACTCTCTGGAAAAAAAAATACTGTAGGGAAAAGACATCCCTAACACCCCTCAGTGTGTGTGTGTGTGAGTGTGTGTGTGTGTGTGTGTGTGTGTGTGTGTGTGTGTTCCAGCATACCTCTGAAAGCCTGGGCCGCTGAAATGAAAAGGAATAAATTATATCTATAGTGTCAAATCACAGTACTTTTGACAGTAATAGTGTACATTTTGGATTCACGTTCTTTAAGAGACAGCCTGTTGTGCCTTAAAATGGCTTCTACTGTACAGCACAGTGGAGTTGCACAGTGGTAACAGCTTCACAGTACTCCACAAGGGGCTCCCTCTGGTAAGGGGGATTGGTTCTTAGCAATTTCAACCAAACTTGGTACACAGATGACTTACTCTCTGGAAAAAATACTGTGGGGTCTGATACAGGATTGGGATAAATAAATACCCAGGCAACGCTGGATTATCAGCTAGTCATAGATAAAGCAGGATTTTGCATTCCTATAGCCTTATATTTCAAATCACTTTCACAACAGATACTGCTTTATTTTAATTCAAAACATAGTATATGGAATCTTAGATTATCCTTTCATATATTGGGATAATTAACATAAAATGGGTGCATATAAATAATGTAAAGCAGATAAAAAGTGGTCACACAGTTTTGATTCCTTTTTTCCTATCTTGAAAATCTTCCCATTCTTCTTTGCTTTGAAGATATTTTGAAAAATCTTAGGGTATTCCAGAAAGAAGCAGTTCCATCATTAGATAGAGACCTCTGGATTTATATCAGTCACAGCCAGCTCCACAATATATTAGGAATATATAATTGTTGTTGTTATTATCATTTATCAAATATATTATCAATAAAGTAAATTACCGTGTTTCCCTGAAAAATAAGCCCTTCCCCGAAAATATTTAAACGCATTGTGCAGCCGGTCCCCGCCATTTCCTCTACTTGGGGTTAGGGAGACAGAGCTGGAAATCAGGTAAGACAGCAAGAGGAACCCCGTCTTGCTCCGCACGCCCCAAAATAATAAGACCTCCCTGAAAATAAGGCCAACGCTTATTTCAGGGTTTAAAAAAAATATAAGACAGGGTATATTCCAATTCATGAATTCAAAATTCCTATTTATTGGCTTTATTTTGTATTCATTTTGATGATGATAATGATGAATACTGTTTTCTAAATATATTATCTATTGTAAATTAATATTACCACTACATTTTAGAAACAATAGTCGAGAAGGAGTGTCTGAAGAGCCTTTTAGATGGGTTTATAATTTTGTGACTTTTGATTCAAGCCCTGACCATAGTCTTAGAATTAAAAATATTTTTCCAACCTGATACCATTCAATTAGTTTGAAATTACAGTCTCCAAAATTCATATCCGAATCAGCCAAAGACTATGATGGCTGAGAATTCTGGAAATTGTATTTCTGACACATCTGGAGGGATGATTTTGTTAGATGTCTATGACTAGTTGCAAGTCTGAAAACTTCTCTAAACTATGAATTTAAAGTAATTTAGTGATTTTAATATTGTCCATGAAAGTCTACCTATCAGTATGAAGGGATCTGATATCGTTACAATAAATTTGTTTCAATTTTTTTTTACCAATATTAAGGTAAAAACTAAGAAATTAAGAATTATCATATAAAGCATCTGTATCTAAAAGCTCTAAGGATGATAAATGTAGAATTAAAACATAGAGAGATAAAATGTATAAATCTGTATTCTTTTTCCTTAAAATCTATAGAATAAGCCATGGTAACCAAAACTGTACAAAATCAAGTGCACAAAATCAACTGCAACTTGAAATTATAGTAACAATATAATAGTTAGACATGAAACATATTGAGCTTGATTGACTCTAGCTGGCAATTCAGTTTCCCGAAGATTTTGCCTGCTGCCAAGCAAAACTTGGCAATATTATATTTCACAAAGAAGTTGGAGTTACATAGTAGTAAAAGAATATAAAATTGATCTCTATGGCTTGGTAAAATGACACTTTGTTGTAGAATAATAATACTGCAGATGTGTATGTAACATGAATATGAAAAAAGAATATTCCTTGTGGTTTCAGTTTAGGGGGCACACATATTCTAGGAAGGAGTTATTCTTATATATTCTTTCTAAGATCATTAAGGAAAGAGCACTATAGTCAGCCAAAGATTAAGCCTTTTAGCCGGATAAGATTGATAGCTAGTATAGTGAGTTAAGGGTTGTAGAAAGACCTGGCAATCTACTTCTCACCAAGAAAATTCTATGGGAAGGGTCCCAAACATGTCAGATAGGGACCAACAATATGACAATAGGAATCCCAGTTCTGAGGCTGGCAGTGGAGTAAGCAGATGTCTGTGTTGCACAGATATACATTGGATAACCACATGGAATGTCAGAGGAATCAGTCAGGATAAACTAAATATTGTCAAATGTGAGATTTGATCTCCTTGGTGTCATTAAGTTACACTGGTCGGTCATTGTCTTTTTCCAATCTGAGGACTTCACTGTCTATTATTCAGGACATGATACCAGGAAAACAAACAGAGTGGTACCACAATATTGTAAGCAAGAAAATTGCTAGAGCAGCGGAAAGCTTCTCAACTGCCAGTGACTAAACCATGACCATCAGAATTCATACCAAGCCCTTCAACATATTCAAATCTATGCCCCAACAACTGCTGCCACAGAGCTTGAAATAGGGGACTTTTATATCATGGTCCAATAAATTTTGAAACAAGTGCCCCCCAAAAAGACAGTGTTTACGTTCTGGGTGATGTCAATGCAAAAATTGACAAACAAGTGGAAACAGGCGTCACTGGTCATTTTGTACTAGGTGAGAGGCATGATGGAGATGATTGTCTTGTGCAATTTTTCCAACAAAACAGATAAAGGATCATGAATATAAGGTTCAAACAACGCAAGCATCTCCTATAAACTTGGTCATTACATTATCAGATTGACTATGTCCTATTCAGTCATCAAGGAATTGGTCCAGGCTTTGCTATTAAGACATATCCAAGTGTTGATTGTGGTTCAGATCATGAATTGTTAGTGGCAAAGATTAAAGTCAAATTATGCACTGCATTTTGATGCGGTCCGAATAAATTTGATATCACCAAAATCCATACTACCTGTACATATACTGTACAATATCAATATTAATCAGAATAGAACTGGAAGGGACCTTGGAGGTCTTCTAGTCCAATCCCCTGCTCAAGCATATACCATTTGAGATAGGTGACTATCCAGTCTCTTCTTAAAAACTTCCAGTGATGGAGTACCCACAACTTCTGACAGCAAGCTGTTCCACTGGTTAATTGGAGCTGGATAGCTCAACAGACAGAAGCACTGTAATTTAACACCAGCTGTCTGCAATTAAAGTAAGATCGAATCTCGCCAGGCTCAAGGTTGATTCAGCCTTCCATCCTTTCTAAGATAGGTAAATTGAGGACCCAGTTTGTGGGGGCAATAAGCTGACTTTGTATAAAATATACAAAAGTATGAAGGCTATTGCTTAATGCAGTGTTTCCCAAAGTGTGGTACGCGTACCCCCAGGGGTACGGGAAGAGTTTGGTGGGGGTACGCCTTGCACCGGAGTTTGGTGGGGATCACGTGGGAATATCCACTGCACCGTGCTTAGCTGCGCCCACAGAACAAGGAAAGACATTAAGTCGAAAAAAAGGAACAGACTATTGGACGTGGAACTGCATCTGAGATTAAAATTAACAACCAGGGAACCAAATTATGATGATCTGTCATCTCAACATAAATAATTTCATCCTTCACATTGAATCAAATAAATGTTCTTTATAATATAACTTTTGTTTATTTTGTGTATGTACCAAAAAAAGAAAAAATAAATATATTTTGATTTTTATTAAAGCATATGTTTTTTATGAGGGGTACTCAGCGTTACAAAAATTATAGAAGGGGTACACATATGTCAAAAGTTTGGGAAACACTGGCTTAATGCACTGTAAGCCGCCCTGAGTCTCTGGAGAAGGGCGGCATATAAATCAAATTTTAAAAAAAAATTGTCCTCACTATTAGGGATTTCTCCTTAATTATAGGTTGCTTCTCTCCTTGATTAGTTTCTATCCATTGTTTCTTGTCCTTCTCTCTGATGCTTTGGAAAATAAGCTGACCCCCTCCTCTTTATGGCAGCCTCTCAAATACCGGGATACTGCTATCATGTCCCCCCACCCACCCACTTAAGATAGAGAAAGAAATGCAAGAAGGTTGCAATTTCTCCCCTTTCAAAAATCAGTGGAAAGATTAGTGGAAGAAGTTTCCTCTCAGAACCCAAAGAAGGCTGGAACATCTGATCAAGAAAATCAAAGAAGAAAGTGAGAATTTTGACCTCTTCCTGAACATCGAAAAAGCTCATGACCACTGCAAGCAATGGAAACATTCAAATAATAAATTGTCAGTGAAGATATAGGATGTGTGGAAAAATTCACTAGAATTGCAAATAGCTGAAAGGAGCTAATGCAGCACGGAAATAAAATGTTAGATTGCACTGGGTCAGACAGCAATGATGAACATGAGCTGAATATGGAAAAGCAAGGACATCAGCCTGACAACCAAATGTAGTTTCGTCCGCTCTGTTGTCTGCTCACCATAGCTACCTATGATTGTAAAAGTTGGATCTTAAAAAAACAAGACAGCAAGAGAATTGACTCATTTGCGCTGTAGTGCTGGAAAAGGATCCTGCCTTGGACAGCAAAGGTGACTAGCAAAAAGTACTGGAGCGCATAACACGAGACATGTCACTAGAAGGCAAAGTCACGACTCTACATCTCACTTACTGTGGCCATGCCATGCAGGGGAATTCACCAGAGAAAGCAAATACGTTTGAAAGAGTTAGTGGTAAAAGGAAACCAAGCCATCGAGGAACATGGTGGCTCGACCTTATCAGAGCTGACACCAGACAGAGCATAGAAAAACTCAAAGAAATAGTGCAAGATTGGAAAATGTGGAGAGACTCGGCCCATAGAATTGCCAAGAGTCAGACATGACTAAATGAATAATAATATCATCATCATCATCATCATCATTATCATCATCATCATCTAGTATTGCTATGTACCTTAGGCTTCCAGATATTAGAAGATATAGAACACGGGGGTCATACTTGCAGCGTCACATTGCCATCGTGTGACATTTTGTATCATTTTTCCCATTTGTGGAGCTGGGTGGGTGTGGCCTGTGCATGACGCATCCGGCCTGCTGGCCGCCAGTTTGACACCCCTCATATAGCGCATTGATCACAGCAGGTAGAACTGTTTTCTGCATCCTTTATAACTTGTTTGACTTAACAGGCCTGCCTGTAACCAAAGAGGAGTAAACAAATGTGGCAAGCCCAAGTAATTTAATCAGCAGGGTTTACTTCCAGGTGGATTAATACTCATTCTATAGTGAGGGAAAGAACATATGCCTGTGGAGGAAAAATGCAGTCTTCGTTTTAAAAGATTGCTATGGATAAATATATACTGGATTTTACTTCTACCAGGTCTTCCTTCACTGTTAGAGACGCAATAGGAATAATGCTATAAGGAATATAATATCTCTCCTATTTTTAGTTGCTATTCATTTTTTTTTTTAGCATGGCACCATTATTTTAGTCATCTAAAGAGGAACTTTTTGACATTGTATTGCTATCGCTATCTGTTCATGAAGATCATAAGAATTTCTTCCATTCCTATTTTTAAGCAACCTTTTTATTCCAGAATATAAAGACCTTTTATAAATGAGGAATTGTTAAATACTATTTAATGATATTATTGTCTCTTAAGGTTCCTGAGCTTTCTTGAAAACCTTCCCTGGAGAAAGAAATTGTTAAACCAGTTTCTATTCCTGCGATTAGTCCTCAAATAATTCTGCTATACTTCTTGCATTCTTACAATAAAAATAAATAAATATGGACTTCAATACTGTTTTGAAGAACTATAGCCTCACATTTTCACTTGGTGCAAATTCAAACAACCAGACTGTATCCTGGTTAATAGAAATTAAACTTCAGTCTGCCCTTCTTTGGCACATGCAATGGTGTTTCTTTAATTAGAAAAATATACATCCTTTTTTCTACATTCTGTTCCTAATGAAATTGGAATAACATGGGTTGACATGGTAGGAATGTTTTAGCACAGAAACTCTTGTGGAGGCAGAATAAAATAAAGCCTGGGAAAAATGACAAATCAAAATTGACAGATACATTCATCCTACTTATGAATAGACATGTATATGATTGCACTTTCAGGCTATCGTGTTAGCACATTTACTTGAAAGTAAGCTTCACTGAGCTGAATGAACTTATTTTGGAATAAACATGTCCCCAGAGGAAAATGTGAAATTGCCTCAGTCATGTCCAGAGTATGCACTTTTTCCCTGAATCATTATGAAATTATTATGCCTATGGCATAGTAATGGACAATGATAATAGCTATTTCTCATCTCAAACTGCTAAAATGCACTTCGAATTATTGCCCCAAAAAGGTGACTGCATGGTTATAGCAGTCTTCTATAAATATATCATTTTGAAGAAAAAAGTTCAGAATGTAAAGCCAGTGTTTATCCGAAAACTACTAGACACTGGGTGAAAGGCAAGATGTTTCTGACAAACAGAGGTATAATTGTAAGGACCCCACTCTTTTGTGGAAGGATTATTACAGTCAGCCATGACACAAAATATTTATTCTTACATCACTGTCAAAAGCTTCTTGGCTGTTATTGTAGCCTCCCTTTCCTGTCAAATGGTTTTCTTCTCAATAACCAGTAGGGAAATGAGAATTTGAATCAACAATGCCAGGAAATGAACTGCTGCTATCAGTAAAACTATATTAATGCAATTCTACCTGGATTTGCAGATATCTGAGACAACATTCTGAAACTTGGCATTCAGAAAAAGATTTTTTTCTTCGTCTATTCTGGAAACTTCATATTTTCTTTGAAAATCAGTTCCAAAGCAGGTTTTTAGGATATGATGGATTTATTATAGAACAGGGGTGTCAAACTCAATTTCATTGAAGGCTGTATCAGTGTTGTGTTTGACCTTGGGGGGCCAAGGAGGTGTGGCTGGGATGGGCGTTGCCAGGCAACATCTTATGTCGGGGCACCTGTGGTGGCCTGAGCGCTCTACCAGAGAAAACAGGCTCCATTTTCAGCTGCGATGGCTTCCGAGCTCCGTTTTCAGCTGCGACGGCTTCCTGCAACCCTCTGCCAGTGAAATCAGAGCTTGGAAGGGCCGCAGGCAGCCCTCCTAGCTCTGTTTTTACTGCCAGAGGACTGCAGGCCGGTCCTTTGCTGTGGGCCAGATCTAAGTACCCTGCAGGCCGGATTTGGCCCCGGGCCTTGAGTTTGACACCCCTGTTAAAGAGGTTATTTAGTCCAGTTATCTAGTCCAGACTTCAATGCAGTCTCCACAGATAGTCTCTAACAAATAACCATCTCTCCTTTTAGGAGATTTGTAGAAAAGGAAACATTAACATATGAAAGAGCACCAGATATCACGAGAGAATTCATAGTCAGGAATTTCTTTTGGTGGCTAACCTGAGTCCTCTTCTTTGTAGACCTGTTATCACCTTTGTAAATGAAGCATGGTTTAGTCCTGCCATAGTCCTTCATTATTTGTGTAACAAAAAAATAAGGCAAGAGGGGAAGAGGTTGTAAACAGATGGATGGTAAGTTCCTGAGAAGCATTCTGTTCTACCACATTTTGCTGCAAGTCTTAAATATCCATACTAGATTATTGAAGATAAGAAAAACCCCTCTACTTGTATAATGGAGAAAATATACTCTCATGCCCCTACATCAACTACCCTACCTTTTCTTCTTTAAAAAAGAAAAAAGAAAGAAAAATGTATTTAGACCTAAACAACATTTTTAAGTATGTGACTTTTAGCATTATGAATATATTATTGTAAAAGCTCAAAGAAATTGGACAACTATCAACATCCTTCTTATACTTATGAATAAGTTCATTGGTTGAAGATTATATTCCTTCCTGTTCCTGTCTTGTTTATAACTTTTGCTACGGCTTCTGGCCAAAACAAATAAATGAAACTGAACCAAATAAAAGCCAAATCCATTAACTCTACTGACAATATATCCGTTTTTTTAATATCTTGGCTGTGAAGCCATAGATTTTCTGCCTGATGAGTCTAACGTTGAATTCTGATCTTCTAAGTTATTTGATTGGAGCTTCACTAGGTTTTAAAAATTATGTTGTTTCGCTGAAAGGCACATCAGAAACTGTTCTGTCTGTCTGTCTGTTTGTCTGTCTATCTATCATCTATCTATCTATCTATCTATCTATCTATCTATCTATCCATCCATCCATCCATCCATCCATCCATCCATCCATCCATCCATCCATCCATCCATCCATCTAGACATATACCAAGGATAATCTACTCCAGACCTTTCTTTTAGCAAATGCCTCATTTATTACCAAAAATCCTGAATACCATGTACCATGTCAATTGGATTGGAATACCATGTACCATGTCAATTGGAAACCTATGTAGTATGTAATAGGTTATGTAATAGGAGACCATTACACGGACAAAATGTTTAACGCTGGAGATTAAAATTATCCAAATGAACCTATTTTAGTTTTTCATTGCAGAATCTTCATACAAATAGAGCAGTATTGTATCTATTGGCATTTGCAAACATATTTTAATTTACTTTGAATCATGGAGCCTAATACTAGAAAACAGTCTTTGTTAATTGATGATCTTCCAGATATGTTCAGACAAAATCATCTAGTATTTCCATTTGGCAAACCCAAATGTAACATACAGTACCTGAAGACACCACACTGGAGATTTTGCTAGCAGATGTTTCAACTGATTAGGTAATGATAGGTAAATTTGGCAATGTCATGTTATTAATACTGTATGGAGGCCCTTCTTTGGTCATCATTACCAAAATTTCTCTTTTTTATTTATTTTTTGATTAAGATTATCATGATATAAAATGCAAATAAAATAAAGATACTAGGAAAATGCAAAAGGGAAAGAGAGAGGAAGTTGAGGTGTAGGGTAAAAGGGAAAAGAAAAAAAGCTTCTAAATTTTTTAGTGCAGTAAAATACAGCCTCAGCCTCAGTTTTGCCTTTGCAATCTAAACAAGGATCTGTGACAAATTGCCACAGGCAACTCGCCACAGCCATCTCATTGCAGTCAACTTGCTATGGCCAACCCACCACTGTCAACTTGCCGTAGGACAACTCGCAATGGAACAACTCACTACGGGACAACTAATATTGAGGAAATAGTCAAATAGAATGTCAAAGGTACTTTTTCAAGAGGCAACTGGACTTTCTTGTTTTTCTTTTAAAACCTGGGCCTTCATCAAATCCCCCAAAAGACCCAGCAGGAGCTCCTCCATAAAAGACAAAGAACAATACAATAAACAAAGCAACATTGTCATTCCATATGTTGCAGGAATATCGGAAAAGCTCAGGAGGATCTTCAGCCAACACAACATACATACACACTTCAAACCCAAGAATATACTAAGGCAGAAGCTTGTCTACCCCAAGGATAAAACACATAGACACAAACTGAGCAACATGGTAACTGAGCAACATGGTAACTGAGCAACATGGTAAATGGCTCACAAATGCAGTGATCCATTTGCAGATCTGTACATTGTGGAAACAAAACAACCACTTCATAAACTCATAGCACAACATGGGAGAACAAACCCATCAGGACAAGATTTAGCAGACAAAGGCCACTCTTTTGAAGACAGAAAAGTCACCATTTTGGACGGATTTGACTACTATTTGAAAGAGAGGCTAAAGAGGCCATCTATGTCAAAATTGAACATCAACAGAGAGGGAGGGATATGACATCATCTATCTTCAGTTTATGACATAGTCCTTTCAACAATTCCAAGAAAGCTCCACGCCCATTTGCACCACTCAGGTGACACTGATGAAATAGATAAACCTCCAGGTGGCCTCAATGACTCTCTAAAAGAATGCAAATGACCAGCTGTCTGCAAGGAATATAAATCCTTCCATTTCCCATCATCCAGTCAGAACTGAAAAAGCTTCTTGGATGAGAAGTGAAACGTCTTCAAAGAAAAACAACGAAGTCCAGTTGCCTCTTGAAAAAGCACCTTTGGGACAACTATGACCTGGATGATTGAGAATCTCCAAAGATAGTCAAATAGAATCATTAAAGAAAGGATGCCAAAGGAGGAACAAAATAAAATGTGAATGACAAAAATTAAAATATTTCTTTAAATTATTTTAAATAATTATATTGAATTTTCTTGCAGTGAATTATCACATGACGAGTTGGCCATGGCAAACTGTCCTGAGGTGAGTTGGCCATGGTGAGTTGGCCACAGTGAACTTGGCTGAGGAGACTTATCCCATTTCATCTTAACAACTATCAACCATTTATATAACAACAAACTAATTTAATCAGCAAAACCCAATGTTAATATTTAAGGGTTTTTTCTATCTCAAGTCCAGAAGTGGTTTCCAGGGTAAAAATAAAACTGGATATATTATTTCTGCTTATTAAATGGCTAATATAACAGTATAAAAGTGCTGTTCCCTCAAAATAACGCAACACACAGCCATTAATGTCTAAACTGCTGGCAACAAAAGTGAGTATGCGCTCACAACCAGTGAACCCTTTGTTAAAATAAGTGTAGCCCACCTCTGCTTGTAACCCTAATACGTCACATGACACCAGGGAGGGAAAATGGCTACTTGGGCCCCATTTGGACATTATCACTTAGGGGTGTACTCACCCCTAGCCAGCAGTTTAGACATTAATGGCTGTGTGTTGCGTTATTTTGAAGGGACAGCGCATTTACACTGTTATACAAGCTATATACTCATTACTTTACATTGTAGCCAAGTGTCCTTTCTTCAGTGTTGTCACATGAAAAGATATACTGAAATATTTACAAAATGTGAATGGGGTGTACTCACTTCTGTGACATACTATATATCTCTGACAATTTATCAGGTGTACAGTACATCATTTTATAAAAGGGTTTTGTTTTTGTTTTTTCAAATTATTTCTAAAATTTCACATTAACCATACAAAACCTGCATTGTCAGAGTTATACGTGAAGATACCAAATAAATGTAATACTTTTAAAAGGCTGAAAAATTGCAGTGGATGAATTGCTTAGAAAACAACAAAACATTTATGTCTCTGAATACCTTGGCACAAATAATGCATACAGCTGACACAGTAAGAATCAAATAAAGTAAAATAATCTCCTAGGGAATCTCCTTGCCTGCCTGAAGAAAAAAAGTACTTGGAAAAAGTGTCCTTGTGTTAAAAGTAGAAAGAGGCTTATGTAAATCTTTTAATTCAGCAAGGTGACAGATGACAGCCAACATTTCACCTCTCTCCTTTTTGACAAGACTCAAAGCAATTCAGCAGAGATCGCCTTGTTATGTCAACAAAGGGCAAACATATTTTATTTCCCTTAGACTCTTAGAAGCATAAATTTGCTGTGCTAAATTGTTATTGCACTTCCTGTGGAAAAAAACTGTACCCATAAGGAAAGCACTACAGTGTGAGTGAGTTTCATTCAGGGATACTCCAGCTTTGACTCTTCTTCATGAGCATCTCTCATACTACAAGGGGAATGATTTACTCATGAGATAAAAGACTGCAGCCACCATCCATCCAAATGCTGACTCAAAATTAAGCTTCTTTTTGTACATCTGAGGTTTTTTTTAATCCAAACTGAATCAAATCAAAATATGCCCTGGCCACATGTTTTTAAATGATATATAATATACCAGAGGTAGGTTTCAGCAGGTTCTGACCAGTTCTGGAGAACCGGTAGTGGAAATTTTGAGTAGTTCAGAAAACCAATAGTAAAAATTCTGACTGGCCCCACCCCCATCTATTCTCTGCCTCCTGAGTCCCAGCTGATCAGGAGGAAATGGGGATTTTTGCAGTAACCTTCCCCTGGAGTGGGGTGGGAATGGAGATTTTACCATATCCTTCCCCTGGAGTGGGATGGGAATGGAGATTTTACAGTATCTTTCCCATGCCACCAAGCTACGCCATGCCCACCAAGCCACGCCCACAGAACCAGTAGTAAAAAAAATTGAAATCCACCACTGAAATATACGTTCAAGTATATTAGCATTTTGAGTTTTTTGTTCATTCTCATCACAAATCTCCCTGGTTATATGAGCCCTAGACTTAAATTTTATAATATCAAGATCCATATTTATAGAAGGAAGATTTTATGGAACATATTGGATTTTTTTTTTTAATTTGATTTATATGCCGCCTTTCTCCGGACACTCAGGGCGGCTTACAGTGCATTAAGCAATAGCCTTCATACTTTTGTATATTTATACAAAGTCAGCTTATTGCCCCCACAAACTGGGTCCTCAATTTACCTACCTTAGAAAGGATGGAAGGCTGAGTCAACCTTGAGCCTGGTGAGATTCGATCTTACTTTAATTGCAGACAGCTGGTGTTAAATTACAGTGCTTAGTCTGTTGAGCTATCCAGGCTCCTACAAATCCTATCTAGGATTTGTTACACAAAACTGAGCTCGGGTCTATAGAGAAGTTATTTATTTATTTAAGAAAAGTTATATGGTCGCCCAACTCATTTTCAGTAAAACCAAGAACCCCTCAGCCCCCTCAGCCCCCTGGCAACAACAGTCAATCAAATAAACCACTTGATGCACTCCATCCCATTCTGGGTTCCCCAGGTCCATTGGCAAAACCAGATCTTCAGGGCCTTGCTAAAGAGTATCAGAGTGGAGACTATTCTTATCTCCACAAGGATGATCTTCCATAGGGAGGGAGGCACCACATAGATGCCCCTTCTTCTTGATCCCGGTAGATGTACCTCCCTCTTCATTCTAGTAGATTGGGTAAATGTGACTGGGAAAATATGGTCTTTCAAACCTACTAAATTTCATAATTTAGCAACAGTTTATTATGGTTTTCAAAATATTGTTTGATTGTCTGATTAGATTTTAAGGCCATCTGGCTCCCCAAAAACTCTGGGAAGCTTACATATTTTAAATTAATATATGTGAGATGATAGATAGATAGATAGATAGATAGATAGATAGATAGATGGATGGATGGATGGATGGATGGATGGATGGATGGATGGATGGATGGATGGATGGATGGATGGGTGGGTGGGTGGGTGGGTGGGTGGGTGGGTGGGTGGATGGATGGATGGATGGATGGATGGATGGACGAAAAATGAATTTGGCTGTCTAGACAAAATCACATAAATAACTCCCCCCCACCCTAAAAAATAATAATTACCAGGGTCTCCACAAATACCGGAAGGTAGGCACTGCAAAAGAGAAAGCATGCTTTTCTGTTTTGCAAAATGACAACATTTTACACACACACACACACACACACACACACACACAAGTAAGACAGGTACTAAGGAGTGTTATAAAATTGTTTTGTTCTAGGCTTGAGCAAAACTACTGTTCCAGCAAAAGACCTCATATACCTGAAGACAGCCATCACATTTTGCTGAAATCCTTCCTTCTCTTAACAACACAAATATAAACCTTCCAAGAATTCTCTATTTTCCCCCCTCCCAAGGCTCTTATCATCTTGGACATTTTAACAGTAGCAGAGTTGGAAGGGACCTTGGAGGTCATCTAGTCCAAACCCTTGCTCACACAGGAGACCTATACTAGGGATTCGAACCGCCGAACTGCCGACCTTTCTGATTGACAAGCTCAGCATCTTAGCCACTGAGCCCCTTAGCCAGGCTAATATGGAATACAAAGGATTGGTTACTTGTTTTGATCTCAGTGCTTTATTTCTCTTGATGTGACTGTAAAGGTATGTAGAGATAACCTTGGTGAAATAATGAATGAAAGGGGGGGGAAAGACAACTTAGTCCTTGAAAAATGAAAGCCTAAGATAGTTTGTCAGGATTCTGTTTTAGTATCCTATCGTAATGAAGTAGTATTCTTTTTTCTGACATCAGTCTTGCATTTTTTACTTTAATAGTCCATCCCTTCCTACATCAAGATCATTTCCATATTCCTTTACAGTGGCATAGAATTGCTGTTGCTTTTTGGAAACTGCATCACACAATTTGGCTCCTATTCAGCTTATGAATATCAAGATACCACTGAGTATGCTTATTCAATCAGCTCTGATTGAATTCATTTAATTTCAGCCTAGTCTAACCAACTTTTTGCAAGTATTTTTTACTAGGATTTCATGGGAGACTTTATCAAATATTTTGTTGAAGCTAAAATGTCCACCACATGTGCCCCAATGTAAAAAAAAATGCTGGTGTAAAATTAAAAGAGGATTGGAAGAAATTACACTACAAAAGTTAGAATTTAAACCAGAGCTGTTCCTCTTAGGAATAATAGACCCAAACATAGGGGGAAATTTGCAATATATAATACTGCACATATTACCCTTGCACAATGGTAGAAACAGATCAACATACCATCAGAGGAAATAGTGACTAGAAAAATTCTTGAATGCGCAGAAATGGATAAAATGACTATGGAAATAAAGGAAAGAGAAGATTCTGATTACTATAAAGTGTGGAATAAAATGTACGAGTGGCTAGAAAACAGAAACCAAAATAAGAAATAGGAAATTTAATTTAATATTGATTAAATAAAAAACAAGAGCTACTAACTATTGTTAATGTTAAATCACTGACTATATAAATAAGTATAATGTAAATATATGTATCTAGCATGATTATAAGAGTTATCAAAATTGTTATAACAGATAGAAAGATCAAGTAGAAGATTTTAATATAAAAGCAGAATATACATGCTGATGCAGAAGGCTCTAAAAATAGTATATATTGTTATATTGGTCTTGTTTTTTACTGTGTTTTTGTCCTTTTTTTCTGTTTTTAAAGATAAAAATGCTTAATAAAAACTATTTTTAAAAAATAAATAAATAAAATGTCCACCACATCTCATGGGTAACTAAGGTTACTACATCAAGTAACTTCAAATAACTTGAAGGCTTCTATATCAAGAAAAAGATTAAGTTGGTTTGGCATAACATGCTCTTGATATAACCACTTTCATTCTCTTCTGCTAATCAGTGTATTTTTCTTTTTTAAAAGATCATAAACGAATTGTTTAATAACCTAGTTTGGAGTTTGCCAAGGATCAGAGGCAAGTAGACTACCCTTCATTGCCCATTTCACCCCATTTTTGAAAATAGGAATAATATTTGCAGTTGAAAGGCTCTTTGATCCTATACTCTATTCATGTTTTTCAAACTTGGCAACTTTAACACGTGTGGAGTACAACATGCTGGCTGGGAAATTCTGGAAATTGAAGTTCACACATTTAAAGTTGCCAAGTTTGCTCTATAACCATCTGCCATGATTTTCCAATATTCTCAAAAAGTTTATACCCTCAAGATATTTGAAGACTCTTGAATGTAATTTATCTGGGCTAGAGATTTCCTTATAGTAGCCAAGTATTTCCTGACTATCACTTTACTTACCTTGGATTGTAACTATCTCACTTGATTTGTTAAGATCCATTTGATCACGGTTGCCCTTTTGGGAGAAGATCACAGTATACTAAAGCATTTGAAGCATTTTCCCCTTTCCCATTACCTCTTCTGTTCTATTTTTTTCCGATCAGTGAGCTTGCTCCTTCCTTTTCATTGTTCTTATTTCTAACCTAGTGAAAAAGTTATTTTTATTTCCTTTATCTTCCTTTTCAAGGCTGTATCTCGTTTAACTTTAGCCTTTCTCACCTATTCCGTTCTTAGTTGATATGCTTTCTTGGCAATTTCACTATCTTCTATTTCACAGATATATTCCTTTCAATTCTTGGCTCAGTTGAAATGAGCTGTAGATTCACTGGAACAGTGTGCACTTGTACATTTACTATCTTTAGTATACCTCCTATATTACTTTTGACTTTAAGAATTTCTGTCCAACATTTAGTACTACTCTAAGTTTGTTTTCTAATTTTTGGTTGTGCCTGTACAAAAATGCTCCAGTTCCATTTCTTCAGGGTCACTGCTTCCCAAGCTTCCCACTGCTTTTCCCACTACAATTAACTTTTTCCAGTTGATTAGAATAAGATTTAGGAATGCTGTTCCCCATGTATTTTCTTCAATCTTTTTAAAACGAAACCATCAACAAGACCAAGTCTTTGGGGCACTTTGCAATTGTATCTGAACTGATTTTCGGATGGTTGTTTAGGTATTTAATATGTCCCGTTTTTACTAAATGTCCTTCCTTAAAGTTCTCTAATCTGCTCCAGAAAAGACTTATCCAGATTGAATCCATGGTCCCTTAGTGGATTGAAGGCTAAAACATATGAAGAATTGTTGCAGGAATTGGGTATGTCTAGTCTAGTGAAAAGAAGGATCAGAGGTGACATGATAACAATGTTCCAATATCTCAGGGGCTGCCACAAAGAAGAAGGGGCCAACCTATTCTCCAAAGCACCCTAAGGCAGGACAAGAAGCAACGGATGAAAACTAATCAAGGAGAGAACCAACCTAGAACTAAGGAAAAATGTCCTGACTATTAGAACAATTAATCAATGGAACAACTTGCTTCCAAAAGTTGTGGGTACTCCAACACTGGAAGTTTTTAAGAAGAGTTTGGATGACTGTTTGTCTGAAATGGTAGGGTTTACTTCTTGCGCAAGAGGTTGAACTAGAAGTCTTCAAAGGTCTTCCAAAAGTCTTCCAGCTCTGTTATTCTGCTTATTTTCCATAGCATATCCCAGTGGAATATAATTGTTGTTTCCCCTTCCTATCAGTTTTACCCAAATGCTTTTGATTGGATGTTCGTGGTCATAGTCCTGGATTTCTACAGACGTACACACTTCTTTCACAAAGACATTCATTCTCCTGTTTTGACTGTCATATTTGTTTTCAATAAGTTACCATATTTTTCGGAGTATAAGACACACCTTTTTCCCCCAAAAAAGAGGGTGAAAATCTGAGTGCGTTTATACTCCGAATGTAGTCCCGCCCAACTTCTCAAACAGAGATTTCAGAGGCTGAAAAAAGCAGAAAAGAAGCTTCAGAAAAGAAGCCCCCAAACAGAGCTTCAGAAAAAAAGCCCCCAAACAGAGCTTCAGAAAAAAAGCCCCCAAACAGAGCTTCAGAGGCTTTTTTTCTGAAGCTCTGTTTCGAAGGCTTTCAGAGGCAGAAAAGAAAGTTTTTTCTGAAACAGAGTTTCAGAAATTTCAGAGGCAGAAAAAAAAAGCAAAGCACAGACCTCACAACCAAGGAACCTGTTGCTAAAATTCACTTTTGGTAGCTGATTGGGGGTATTCCGGGAGGCCAATCCACCTGCCAATCAGCTTTTTTCTTATTTTCCTCCCCAAAAACTAACGTGCGTCTTATACTCCGGTGCATCATATACTCCGAAAAATACGGTACTCTTATTTATTCTTTCATTCCATTAATGTGCTTTATCCCAACAGACTTCAGTAATGTCCAGTAAATTGTGTTCACCATCTTCCCGTTTTAAGATTTATAATTCTTTCTGTTTGTTCTCCCTGCGCCATACTTTTGTACATAAACTTTGGTTTACATTCATTAAAACCAAAAGCTACTGTTCTTTTTGAATTAGGCTGATGTTAAATAAAAGCCAAATGTGGTTTTTGTACACGTTTATCAGTCCCTTTCATTTTACAGGGTGAGATATTCCAACCGTTTCAAGCTTAAAGTAGTTTCACATTCAAAACTCATTCAAGTCATTCTGAAAGTGTTTCAAAATTAAAGTTACTAATTTAAACATTCATACTAAAATACTGAAGCCCAAGGGATACTGAGAAAAGTGCCCCCCCCAAAAAAATCCCATGCTATTAATGTTGAGCAAAAAGCAGACATATTTATATCACTATCTAAAGCCACCAGTATTAAGTCTTTATTTTGCAATGACACTATTTCAGTTTTTAGTAATTTAGGCTTATGACAGTAGAGTATAAGAGATTTTATTAATGCTTAACTCTGATATTGCTTTGGGAAATTAGAGCGATCAAATATCAACTATTCTCTGTTTATTTTACATTTTCAATATAGACTGTCAAACCTTCCCGTTTTTAAAAATAGGCTGGTTTGTTATATATTGAATGTCATTTCAAAGAACTATAAAGAGGATATTTAAAAAGTTCAATTACATGTTACCTTTTGTCTACCTTATTTGATTTTATCGTGCTGATTTGTCAATCTAATATATAAATGGGGCTGTTTTGTTTATTCTGACTAGAACAGGCAGTGTTCTCCTACAGAAACTTAATGTTGTCTTCTTGAGAATTTCCCATGTGTCATCAAAGAATCCTGGATCTAATTGTCTTTCCAAAGGTTCTTATAATTAGCACTTTTATTGCTGGATATCTTTCTTCTGTCTTTTGTTTCATCACTTTTTAAATAGAGAAGGAGCACTGTAACAAGTCATTCTTATTATCAAATGACAAGGACTAATTTTTTTTATCATAAATATGACCAGTGGCGGGTTGCCCCCGGTTCGCACCGGTTCTATAGAACCGGTAGTAAAACCGGTGGGAGGCTCCGCCCACTGACCCTGACATCATCAAAATGCTTCTGCGCTTGCGCGCAGCCCCATTGCAAAGCGGTAGTAAAGGTAAGTAGAACCCACGCCTGAATATGACCATTGCTGATAGAGGTAGTTGCTAATAAACTAATAATTGTTTAATACCCAAAACTAGCTGAGGTGTGGGGAAACTGAACAAATTGGGACCCAGATGCATTTAATGTAATATAAAACCTGAATCTGAATACTGTCTGTCTGTCTGTCTGTCTGTCTTAGGAAAGCTAACATGTTTGTTATCTAGTTTTTATTACTAAAGAGGGAGAACTGCTGGCCATGATGGCATCAATTACATCCAGTGTCAGAAGCAAGATGCTTCTCACTACCATTTCCTGGAGATTATTAGTTTCCAAATTCATTTAGCGGCTTTCCGCTGCAGAAATAAAAGGCTGCACTATATATCATCTTTCTTGTGACCCATCATGATTTTTATAAAGTTCTCTCCAAAGATATATCTAGAAATAAGTTACTTTTCCCATATACTGCATGCTTCTTTGAGGGTTTCAATTACTGTAATTGTTATTTTTATATCTGATCCGCTGGTGGGATTCAAATTTTTTTACTACCGGTTCTGTGGGCGTGGCTTGGTGGGCGTGGTGTGGCTTGGTGGGGGTGGTGTGGCTTGGTGGGGGTGGCAGGGGAAGGATACTGCAAAATCTTCATTCCCACCCCACTCTTGGGCCATCCAGAGGTGCAGTGGTAGGTTGCCCCCGGTTCGGACCGGTTCACAAGAACCGGTAGTAAAACAGGTGGGAGGCTCTGTCAGACGTCATCATAAGTAATCTGTGCATGCGCAGAAGCTTCTGCACATGCACAGAAGAGCGGGAGAGAGAGCTAAGCAAGTGCGCGAGCGCAGGCACGATGCAAACCAGTAGTTTTTGTAGTAAAGTTTTTTTTTTATTATTTTTAAACAGACAGACAAACATACAATACATCTTTTCTAGACAGAACATTGACCTGGTCATAAATTTGTACAGATTTTTGTTCATCTTTAAAACAATTGTGTACCTTCAATTTTTGGCATAACATTTATTTCTCTCTGATTTTAAAAAAATCTAATGTTACCTTTCCTCTTAACTTAATTCAATTTTTTTCTTTTTCCTCCCTAAAATTTGATCCCCTTAATTTGCATTGACACAACATAATATCATCTCCAATTATTTATCAAATATACCAAATAATACCTTTATTTCACATTTCTACATCATTCAACATATTAATAAAAACCAATTAAATTTAACTCTTACCCCCAATATGACAACTATTATAGTCTTATATGTTAAACCTATTCATATTTCTAAATCTTATTACAATTTTTAAACTTCCATACAATTTTGCCCTTCTTCTTAACTTCTATTCCTAATATAATTCAATTTTTCTTTTTCTTCCCTAAAATTTGAACCCCTAAATTTGCATTCACACAACATAATATCATCTCCAATTTCTTTATCTAATATTCCAAATGATACAATTATTTCAGGTTTTTGTTATCGTTTCCCTAATTAATTAAGAGTGTTCAAAAGAAAGTCAATTGAGTAAAAATCTTAATTCACACCGGTAGTAAAGGTAAGTAGAACCCACCCCTGCAGAGGTGGTATTTGCCGGTTCTCCGAACTACTCAAAATTTCCGCGGCCGGTTCTCCAGAACAGGGGCGGGTTCTAATTTTTTTTAACGGTTCTGTGGGCGTGGCTTATTTTGTGGGTGTTGCTTGGAGGTCATGTGACTAGGTGGGCGTGGCTAGCTGGTCAGAGTCATTTCTGGAAGGTCCTCGCACTTATGACCAGTCCTCGCACTTACGACCCGACTCATTTGTTTGCTTTTAACACTGATCAGCTGTAGGACGGCCCTTTGAAGCCCCGCGGCAAGAGTTTAAACAGTTTTTTTCCCTCTAGTCATCAGCTGGGACTCAGGAGGCAGCAATAGATTGGGGGTGGGACCAAATAAAAGGTAAAAATAATGTGGGGGTGGGGGGGGTGGGAGGGCGGGGGGGAGAACCAGTTCGGTGACGTCATATCATCACCGTTACCGGCTCGGCCGAACCGGACCGAACCGGGAGGAACCCACCACTGCTCCAGAACCTGTCAGAACATGCTGGATTTCACCCCTGATCTGATCGTATTCAAAAACATCTGCAAATATATTGTAATTCTGGTGTTGTTTTAATGTGTACATGTGCCTTCCCTTCTTTTGCCCACTCTCAGGAACATGGTATTCCAACTGACATTGGCTACGCTGTGGCTCCACATCATTCTGGTGTCTACCCAGTTCACGTTCAGCTTTACGAAGCTTGGAAGAAAGTCTGGGGTATTAAAGTGACCAGCACCGAAGAATATCCTCATCTGAAACCTGCACGGTACAGACGGGGCTTCATCCACAATGGCATCATGGTACATTGCATTTCCATTATTTCATAATTGCTCCTGTGCAAAAATAACTAAAGCAGATTTGTTGGTTTGTTTGATTGTTTTTTAGCATTTATATAGCTGCCCATCTTATTAAAAAAAAAAAAGTCTGGATGGATCAATCAAAAATCAAAAACAACATAAAAGCCATGTTAAAAACTATAAAAACCAGGTGCCAAGTCAAGCTTCTGATATGCAGTCACCTCATCCTACCATAGCACTTAGGGCAGAGTTTCTCAACCTTGGGAGCTTGAAGATGGGTGGACTTCAACTCCCTGGGGGAGGGATGGGCTGGGGGATTCTGGGAGTTGAAGTCCACCCATCTTCAAGCTTCCAAGGTTGAGAAACACTGACTTAGGGGAAAAGCCATGTCTTTAGTGTTTTGTGAAAGCTAGGAGGTTTGGAACCTACTGAACTTCAAAGGGCAGAGTGTTCCATAGCAGAAAGGCATGCTTCCTGACTCTCATAAGATAGCAATATTTAAAAGAGGGGACAATACGGATGCAATGTCTCAATGGCTAAGACGCTGATCTTGTCGATCGAAAGGTCGGCAGTTCAGCAGTTCGAATCCCTAGTGCCGCGTAACGGCGTGAGCTCCCGTTACATGTCCCAGCTTCTGCCAACCTAGTAGTTTGAAAGCACGTAAAAAAATGCAAGTAGAAAAATAGGGACTACCTTTGGTGGGAAGGTAACAGCGTTCCGTGCGCCTTTGGCGTTTAGTCATGCTGGTCACATGACCACGGAGACGTCTTCGAACAGCACTGGCTCTTCGGCTTTGAAACGAAGATGAGCACCGCCCCCTAGAGTCGGAAACGACTAGCACATATGTGCGAGGGGGACCTTTACCGTTTACTATCTGATCTGATAGAACAGATAGATATTAAGGAAAGGGTGGCAAGCTGTATGGACCTGGCCCACACTGCTTGCAATTCTGATTTTTTTTTTTTAATTGAACAGTCTCTGTTGGCTGTTACAACTGGGCTTAAATTTTTTTACAAGAATTTAGAGGGAGCTCGAAGGATAGTTAGAATATATATCCTGCTGGCATATTTGTTTAAGGTGCATATTTTTCTTCATGCTATAAATACCAAGTATTGGTAAATTTATTAATTCATTTTGCATCATATCTAAAATACAATTAGAACTGAATAAGCAGATTAAACATGAATGTTCTGATGTAGGCTCCCTTAAAAAGCAGAAAGCCGAGTCTTGGTCCCGGCAAAACCTTTTTTATTTACACGACTGTGAATTCCTTTCATTCACAGTCAGCAAAGCCTGTCCAAACAGTTTTTCAAAGGAATATTTATCAATACACCTTATCTCGCTTGGCAAGCTGCCACATAACTAGTTTCCAAACACAGTACAAGGCAAAACTTGGCACAGAGTCTCTCAGAGTCACAGAATGAGCTCCCTGTTAGCTCCTCTTTTGTTTCCTATGAGAGGGGCCAATTATCTCCAAGATGTGGCTTTACTCCCAAGTCGACCCTGCTTTCTGGGTTGTTTTTGTCTTCTGGCAGCTCTGCGCATGGGAACAGTGTGCATGGTGCACACTGGGAACAGGCTCCAGCTGTTCCTTGGCCTCACTGCTGTCTAGCTCCCTCTCTGCCTCCGACACAGAGCCCTCGTCCAAGCTTTCCCCAGCCCCCAGGACTGGCCCATGTTCCCCCCCAACCTCCTCACTGTCTGACTGCTGCCAGCTCTGCTGGTCACCAGTGGGCCACAACAATGAGTATATATATGAGTCAGTTGTGAGTTGTCCCCGGTTCAGACCAGTTTGCAAGAACCGGTAGTAAAACCAGCGGGAGGCTCCGCCCACCAACCCGGACATCATCATAGGTGCAGAAGCGCCACGTGCACG
Organism: Pantherophis guttatus; assembly: GCF_059756535.1. NCBI lineage: Eukaryota > Metazoa > Chordata > Lepidosauria > Squamata > Colubridae > Pantherophis > Pantherophis guttatus. The sequence goes on along the minus strand of NC_142070.1, from coordinate 67,816,777 downwards.
CTCCTAATGTAAATCAGTAGTAATGGTAAGTATAACCCATCCCTGATATGAGTCTATAAACAACCTATAGCTACATCTCTGTGTAGGATTACAACATGCTTTATTTTTCAACCAACTTAAAAAGCATGCACATTTCTTCCCTCCAGTCGGTATTCATAAGCAGAAGTGATATTTTCAGCCAAGGTAAAGAGAGGGCAGCTGTTTATACGATCTCCTGAATGTCATGGCAAAAGGTCAGAGCAGTTGGGTTGAGGTCATATCCTCATAGGATTAAGTTGGTCCATCAGTTAGATAAAAAAAGACGAGCTAGCTGGCAGCTATAATAACCATGTAGTGAGAAGGAACAGATTGGAGCACAAGAACAGATGAACATTATCTCCAAATGAAATGTCAAGGGAATTTTAGGCAGATGAGACTCAGAAGCCATTATTAGAGGCCATCACTATTCTATCAGTAAAAAAGTTGCTCAAGATGTTTATATTGAATCTCGTGATTACAACATCATTTCAAGGAAAGTTTTGAGTGCACCCAAACAAAAATTCCCTATTATAGTACTTCCAGAAATAGTTTGTGTGAATAAATATTTTGAATGGAGGCAGTTTCGAGTCTTTCTGCAAACATAAAGATTGTTTTTCATGTAGCTATGGTTGGTTACAGAAGTGTTGAGGCCAATGTTTTTTAAAAATAACCGTATATTTGGGAAGATGATTGCTTAGAGAATGCTTAGAGAATTCAATCTTTAGTATTATAAAGCAAGTATAGACTGTTTTGGGGCTCACACATACTATAGTAATATTCTGCTGCTACATGCATGGGGGCAGAGATTATGATAAACAGGCATTTGTCTAAAAAGATATATTTGAACAAATGGATTGAGGAGGTATGGTTATTAGTCAAAAACAAGTCACCTCATGTGGCTTCTTCCAAATTCTGTATTTCTTTGATGGGTCCACTATAAATCTTTACATCTTATTATCCCTGCCCTCTCTGTTACCTATTCTGTATGAAAATGCAAGTAATGACAAGATTGAGGAAATAAAAACAGCGTTCTTTACAAACTTTGAATTCACTTTTTTTTAATGAAAAACATCTGTATCTGAGAAAAGAAAGACTGCTTGGAATTGTGAAGGAATATCTAGGGTAGGCTGCATTACTGGAAATAAAACATGATGGTATCCTTATGCCCAAAGGCAAGCTACTGTGATAATCCAAATTCTGGACTAGATGGATCTCTCATCTGTCCAACAGCCTTTGTTTTAGATTCTCACATTTATAATCATTTTGTGTTGTGTTTCTTGGTACTGCATGTGTACATGTAGGCATCATGTTTAAAGCATGCTTTCCCTCTGTAAAAGACGAAAAGGGTACATACGTTTAGATATATTTCTCATCTGTAGTTTTACAAATACTTATATTTTTTAAAAAATAACATTAAAATTGAACCTGGTTAAACTTTGTCAACTTTTTACTTAAGTAAAGATTAAAAAAAAATTAGCCAGTTAACCTAATTATGATTCAGTTTCTATAAATCAGGGATGCGGTGGCTCAGCGGCTAAGACGCTGAGCTTGTCAATCAAAAGGTTGGTAGTTCAGCAGTTCAAGTCCCTAGTGCTGTGTAACGGGGTGAGCTCCCGTTACTTGTCCCAGCTTCTGCCAACCTAGCAGTTCGAAAGCATGTAAAAAATGCAAGTAGAAGAATAGGGATCGTCTTTGGTGGGAAGGTAACTGTGTTCCGTGCGCCTTTGGCATTTAGCCGTGCCGGCCACATGACCATGGAGACGTCTTTGGACAGCACTGGCTCTTCGGCTTTGAAACAGAGATGAGCACTGCCCCCTAGAGTCAGGAACGACTAGCACATATGTGCGAGGGGAACCTTTACCTTTACCTTCTATAAATCATATATTGCTATATTTATGTTTAAGGCAAGAATTATTCCAATCAGCACTTAATGTTCTTAAAGGTGTTTCAAGATGACACCTATTTAATGCGGAAGAAGGTCTGATTGCATGATTATTACCATATGTTATGACACGGCCCTCAACTGACCTTCAAGGTGCTGTATCCTCTGACAGGAAAAAATTTAATCTTAGTCTATAGTTTAGATTGAAAACTATAGAGGTTTAGCTATCAGAATGTTACAGCTGAGGGAATCACATACCAATGCATCATACACCAGTGCATGCATGTATAAGTAGATATCCAAACCAAAAGCTTGCTTGTTGTTGTTGATTTATCTTAGGTTCTCCCTCGACAGACATGTGGACTTTTCACCCATACAATTTTTTACAAAGAATATCCTGGTGGCCCTCAAGAACTAGACAAAAGTATCCAAGGAGGTGAACTGTTTCTTACCATCCTTCTTAATCCTGTAGGTATTTTTTGTGTTTGAAGAGTAATAATAATACTTGCTGTATTATGATAGTAATATATGCTATAGTAACATAATGCATGAGAGTATTTAGAAAGCAGAGATGATTTCTTTCCAAATAATTTTTTTCATGAGACTAATATCAAATATTCTTTAAAGAAAAGATTAAATGATAATGAAGATGAAAATGAAAATATAAAATTTACATTACATAATATTGGAGGCTTTCCAAAAATACCCTTATGCAACTATCTTATGAAAACAGGTTAATATATCTTCAAGCTGTAGATAGAGAATAAGCATTTCTTATGTAATGCCACCTGATAGTAGGACATTTTTTGATTTGCAGTTTATTGCTTTCAGTTCTCTTACACTACAAATATTTCAAGTTGATGTGCAATCCTGAAATTACTTTATTCATTTTTAAAAGCAGCAAATAACAATAATAAGACAAAAGAAAGTGAAGGTAGTACCAATAACAATGACCTCAAAACAATTGGAACATCCTTTGAACACCATCAATTTGGACAAAATAACCATCGATCAATTGCAAAAGACAGAAATAAATTAGCTATTAGAACTAAGTTGAATAATATAGATGACTTTGCCCTATACACCATAAGGTTCTCTAACTTAACCCATAATTCTTCCTTAGATACCTGTTAATATTCTACTATTTCTGTTCAGAGTGATTACAATTAATGTGTGATTTTTAAAAAGAAGTATAGCTAAAACAAATTTATATAAATACTATTCATTATACTGCTCTAAATCATTCAGTCCATGAAAGCCATCCTTGTTTCCTTAATGAGCATGTACTGCTTCATTTATGTTTTGGTCACCCTGGCCAAACGAATAGGAAAATTGGATTTTCAACAGTTACAGTTACCACTGTAAAGTGAAAATATTAATCCAGAATATCTGCGGAGTGAAAGAGACAGATTTACAAGAAAACTATATTTCAGATATTCTGCAAAAGTAAACTGGTTTCCATTTTCCAGTAAAATAGTAAAATTTTAATGCATAAAACTGTAAGTTTCCATCATATTTTATTTGATATATTCAGTTTTAATGATAGAGACTGATATATTTATTTCTTACCCTAACCTCTCATTTTAGAGTCATGGTCCTGAAAAAATTGAGATCTGTTTACACAAGTAACACCAAATGTCTTGTCAACACTCGATTAATTTTTTTAACATTTCCCAAAACACAGACATATCTTTGAAGTTACGTATTATTATCTTATCTCATTTCCTTATCCTTAGAGTCATCTCATGGAATTTAAGATTGAATTTCATATTGTTTTTATTAATAATGCTTGATGACTTTCTAGAATATTCTGAATAAAGGTAGATATGTTTAGTATCAATTGTGTAATTATTATTCGTTGTAATCTATCACACACTCATGAACAGTCATACCCTGTCACATCTAAACCTAAATTGGGCCAGGGAACTTGCTTTTCTTCAACAGGTCATTTTCATTCAACAACCATTTTTGCCATTTTCTACATAGATTTGGATTATCAATATTCAGTTTATCCTAGATGTTCTACAAAAAGACAGGTTTTTTCATGGATTAGACTTATATACTGCTCCAGAGTGCTTTATAGCACTCTCTGAGCAGTTTACAAATGTCAACCTATTGCCCCCAACAAGCTGGGTCCTCATTTTACTGACCTCAGAAGGATGGAAGGCTGAGGTAATCTTGAGCCAGTCAAGATCGAACTCCAGACTGTGGACAGAGCTAGCTTGCAATACTGCATTCTAACCATTATACCACCACAGTTCACTAGCAAGTAATCTGTACTTTGCAGTGTGGTTGTCAATGATTAGTCATACTACTGCATTCTTATATATTTAAAGGCCATTAAGAAATGTCAATATTTTATTAATTTGTCTTTTTAATTTTTCATTTAATTTTTCATTTCTGTCATGATCTTTTTGTTTGTGCTGTATGTGTCTAGTAAGTTGCAGATTTTTTATTAGAAGATGGCCCAATTTCTAGCTTTCTAGACAAGTAGCATCCTATCAGAAAGACAAAATTATAGCTCTTGAGAAACAAGTGGGTCATAATTTTATAAGCTTTCTAAATATGGGTTGTGAAATTTATTTTTAAACAGTTGTGTAATAAAATAATTACTTCTGTATCTCAGGAGTGAAATATAACTTGACTTCAAAGAGTTTGGAGAAGATTTAAATATATGGAACACTTGTATTTAAGCATTATTAAATGTTTAATATGACCTACATTTCAGGCTAAAGAGAACTTTAATGATGCCTTTATTATTAAGAAAATGTCTGTCTCCAAACTTGCTTATCACTGCCTCTACAGTGTGATTAGAAAATGTTCTATTCCTGCCTTTGCTTCACTTTAATCCTCTCCTACATATTTCCACTTCTGCTTAAGCTTCTTACGATTTCCCTGAACGACCACTTGCTAAAATTTATGATGTTTTGAACTCTGAAACTCAATATTCTTCTTATTTTGTGTCACAACCTACTGAAAATATTGACTGATAACCATTTCAAGCAGTGAATTCCATGCATATCTAAACATAAGTTTCAAGCATTATGCTCTTAAGTGGCAAATTTATTTCTATTCTGCTCTTCCTTCCAGGAGATAAAATCAGCCGTGTCCCATCAAATACTCAGGAAGCCAAAGCTCACCAATATTTCTATGTTTTTAAGCTGCCCTTTGGGCCTTGCAATGTTGCTTCCTAAGTTCACACAAAGAAGAACAGACATAAGTTCTTACTTGATTCCCAAAAGTGTCATCTCTTTTAAAGTCAAACAGAATACCCACTGTTTTCCTTCTAGGATAAATATGGTAAATTGGACAGCAACATGGTACTTGCTCCATCCTATTCCTCAGTTCAATATATCATGACCAGACCAGTCTCCATAAATTTTAATGCATCTATATCCTATCCATACTTCATTTTGGTATTTCTCTAAGTTGTTCTTTAGTTTATTATGACAGCCATTTTGTGCAATGAACATTTTTCAAGTAACTAGACATATTTAGACAGACATGTTTTCATGTCATCCTTTAAAATTGGACAAATAGGGAAAATGAAATTAAAATGTCCATGTATTTTGGCATTAAAAATAATTTGTTAACATTTCTATATTTTGGTTTTACCACAATAACTACAATAATTATTAAACAGGAACAGAAGTGGATTCCAGAGAAGTAGCAATATAATGGCAAATGCTCTTCTTTTTGAATTATCTTTATAATAAATAAGGTATTGCACAACAGATAGATCATCTTGACTTCCTCCCTCCCTCCCTCCCTCTCTCTGTCTCTCTCTGTCTCCCCCTTCCTTCCCTCTCCCTCTCCCTCTCCCTCTCCCTTCCTCCCTCCCTCCCTCTCTCTACACACACATACACACACACACAAATATTGGCAGCATAAAAGTTATACGTATTGAGACTGGTTTTCCATAACAGCAATGGATTTATATTTATATTATTATCTTAAGGCAAGATTCTTATTAATGCAAAAATCTTGCTGAAGTAGTTGAAGCCCTACTTAACTATAACAGTAAAAGTGGACTCACAAAAATCTGAGTTCATTGTAAATTTTATTTTAGGTTTCTACAATTTACCGCACAATTTTATTTGTGTTTTTATTCAGCTGTATAGGGTGAAAATATGGGGATGATACAGGAAATTATTAATCACATGGGCAGAGTTCATGCTAAGAAATGTCTATGTCAAATGAGAGTAGCCTGTGCTATGGTTTCTGCTTGTATTAGCATCACATTACAATGCAGTGACCCAGGAGTTCTCATATTAATTTTATACGAAAGGATAAGTCCAAATATAAGTTAAGGGAAAGTTATTTAAATCAAAAGTGTTTAAATTAAATTAAATTAATCTTGTTTCTACAAAAAGAAAGATATCTGCAGTCTGAACAGCAGCAATCAAAAAGTTTGCCATTGCTTATTCTTTCTAACTCACAGTTATGTGGGGTCTTTGATGCTGTCTGAGCTTGTTTTCTTGCGAATATTTCCTTGTTAGTACTGAGATACTACCTAGTGGGATAATGAAGTATTTGCAAGAAAGCAGCCAAGTTCAGAGGAAACCAAGAACCCCACAGTTCAACCCTGAATGACAAATATTCACTTCTATTGATATCAAAGTTATGCATCAGTTATATCATCTTCAGGCAACCTGAAATAATTATCAGCTAAAAGAGGTGCCAAATTTGAACTAAAAAAAAATGTTATATCTACTTCCAAAATTCAGTAAGCAATGGATAATTAATCTGGTTCAGAAATTATATACTCAGTAAATTGTGCTCTTTATTTAATTTATAAGCAATCTGACTTCCACATGCTCTGGAGGATTTCCACCTAAGAACAAATTTAGATGTAAAATATATATTAAAAAAATAAAATTGACCAGAAGAATTCAAAACTAAGCAAAGCAAAACGAACAGGAAAAAGGACAAAAAGGGGGCTCCACAATTTCACCCTGCCCACAAGGCTTGGGAGAACATTGAGGTCTTCAGCATTTTCCTGGAGGACCTAAGGTGGGAGACTCACAAATCTCTTCATTCCAGAGGAGTTGAAACAGAGTAGGTGGGCTTCCTGGGTCCTACAAGATGATACTCTTTAAATAATAGACTGCAGAATATGCCTCCTGTGCTCAACCATACCAGTTAAGCAGACGCACCTGGAGATAGGTAGTTCTTCAGATAGGCAGGTCCTATCCTTCATATGAGAGGGATGCAATGGCTCAGTGGCTAAGATGCTGAGCTTGTCGATCGAAAGGTCGGCAGTTCAGCGGTTCGAATCCCTAGTGCCGCGTAACAGGGTGAGCTCCCGTTACTTGTCCTAGCTTCTGCCGACCTAGCAGTTTGAAAGCACGTAAAAAATGCAAATAGAAAAATAGGGACCACCTTTGGTGGGAAGGTAATACCGTTCCGTGCACCTTTGGTGTTTAGTCATGCCGGCCACATGACCACGGAATTGTCATCAGACAGCGCTGGCTCTTTGGCTTTGAAACAGAGATGAGCACCATCCTCTAGATTCGGGAACGACTAGCACATATGTGCGAGGAGAACCTTTACTTTTACCTATGCTTCATATATTTTTAAAGATGATAATGAGCACTTTGAACTGCACCCAGAAGCCATCTGGTAAGCAATGCAGCTTACAAAGCGGTGGAATGACACGCATATAATGCCACACACACCCATCCCTTTCCAGTCCACCACATTCAGAAACAGCTTTACAAACTGCAGATTACACTTTGCAGTAACCTAATTATGAGGTGACCACAGAAATGCAATCCTTTGAGAGTCAACAATGGAATACTGAGGATTGGGGGGGGGAGGGTGGAAAGCTACTCAGTGTTGTGTGGATTGAGCCTTAGTCTGTTCCCTCCTACACAACTGCAGGCATTGGGTCATTGGCTCTATATCAGGGTCTTCTCCAATAACTCTTGATCTCATACTACCTGTTCATTTTTAAGTTTCATTATTAGTGTTTCCAGTGAGCAAGTGTTAGGGTTCCAAGTAACATATCCATAGCAAACAAAACTCTGAGGCAGGCAATTTCCTCAAAGAATAGGTTTGTTGGATATGTTACATTGGCACAGGCTGGTGAAAACAGACTCTGAATATTCCCGCGATTTTCAACTAATTAAAAGCAAATATTTGTCACTTTCTCAAAACTATCAGCCACACGATCCCATCAGGATATTGTCCAGTTGCTAAGTGACTCCAGTCCCCTCCTTCCAAGCATCTGGAGGAATGTCCTTGGTTCCCAAGAGAAAGTATTTTGTTTTGACTACAACTCCCCAACTATCTCTAACTCCTATCCCTCTTCTCCAGCGTGTCAACACTGAAGTCTCAAAATGGCCTCAGTCAGGCTAGCATCAGGGTTGGCAGTATTACTTCATGTAATACTAAATTATTTGTTGTTTTTCTGTTGGTCCAAAATATTATTAAAAATTGAAAGAAAAATTCAATTTTCTTCACTTAGCATTGTTGTTGGCCTAGCCTTCACATCTATTTGTTATAACTGGAAAAATTATAGCTTTCACAATGTGTGCCTTTATTATCACTTTGATGTTCCTGCACTTTAATATATTTTATAGATTTGTCACTCCTGCCTACAGTTACCATTCTGTAAATTTTTGAGTCTAGAAAGATAAAGCCTTGACATTACAACATCTTCTGTGTTTTATTTTGAGTTGGCCCCTGCTTGTGTGTATATATGGCGGGGTGTATTTGTTTGTTTTCTTTCTAATTTCTTTTTGGTTTATTGAACAAACATAAATTGCCTTTTGCACTCTAATGTTTTAATACAGTACACTGTCTACCAACTTCAATTTAACATTGGCCAGTTAATCAGATCCTCTGTATGGCATGTCAGTCTCATCTGGTCACAGAATATCACTCCAGTATTTATGATAATAAACTATTCTGCAGAGACAATATTTTTGCCATGAAAACATTTAATCACAGTAGTTGCAAGCCTAAATAAGATAGGACAGGCAGGGGTTTAGGGAGGGATAACAAAATGAGCCTTTTGTTATAATAACCATGCTCCACTCCTTTAACTGCTTAAGTACATTACGCACACATAAAAAAGAAGTGGTAATTTTCATATTGTGATGTTCATGTCAGCATTTTGGACAAAATTGTTAGATTCTGTTGATACTTCTGAGGGCAGGGCAAGGCTGCTGACCCTTTGACTGACTGAAGTCTCATTGCCAGTGAGAAACTAATTTTTTTTTTAATAAGGGGCAAAGCAACTTCCATTGGCTAGAGCAGGGCTGTCAAACTCCGAGCGCACGGGCCAGGTGCATCATGCGCTAGCCACACCCGCACCCAGTTTAGCGAAGGGGGGGGGAAGTCCCAATACGTCATGTGATGACACGAGTTTGACACCTCTGGGTTAGAGGGCTGCTACAGATTTTGTCCATTTCTTAATAACTAGATCCCAACTATAGGATTAGTTATAGCTTCCTATAGCTTGTTATAGGAACAAGCAGGGAAGTTGTACAGGAGGCAGACTTGGGTTTTTTAAGGGATTAAATAGTTTCCTATTGGCAAAAAATATGAAGCACGTGTTTTGCCTTTAAAACACTTTAAAACTTCCAACACATTTTAAAAATTCACTTTTTGGATTCCAGCCATTCTGGAAGGTCTGAGGCAGCCACATTTGATAGTAGTTGCAGTTTGCAAATATTCAAGGGCAGTTCTGTGACATTACAGCAGTCTATATGCCAGCATTTTTTTATTCCAGGGACATCTAAAATTGGGACACCAGCCCAAGCAGGGCAAAAGTCCTCCTGGCAAAATTTCCCCCTAACATTCCATGAGAAATACAGAATCCAGGAGAATCCCAAATTGCTCTTTCTGGAGAGAGTCCAACCCTATCAAGAACTAACATTGATATCAACCTGGAATTCAGTCAACCTCTGAATCAACAGCATTGTAAATTGCTAAGGTTAAGATTGAGCCTCTTTCTTCATCTTTATAGCTTCCAGATACCAACTGGTTAAAAAAAAAAAACACTTCATCTACCAATTGACCTAAAAGTAGTGCTGGGTATCATCAGTGAATTTGTGGAAATTAACTCTAAACCACTGAATGATCTTCCAAAGCAGCTTTATGTGGATAATACAGTAAAGTGGAAGACAAGGTTGGACCTGCAGCACCTCATATTGGGATTCCTGATGATTTGACTGTGTTTTTTCCCATACACACAAACCATCCAGTCAAAATACTTACAAGTGTTACCTGATATGATACGTAGCATAGAAGGATCTAATGCTAATGTTGCATATATATGGGAGGTTGAACAACTGGGCCCAGTGGTGCAGCTGTAAAATCTGGAGCTGGACATGCTTAAAATTCTAGAGATGAGAATGGATTTTAGGAGGAGCCCTTCTATTTTACCGCCTCGTACTATATTTAACAGCACGGTTTCAGCAATAGAGTCCTTCAAGTTTTTGAGTTCCAGAGTCTCCCAGGACTTGAAATGTTTTAACTGTACTTGCCTTCTGGCAGCTCTGTGCATGCAAGCACTAGGAACAGGCTCCCCCTGTTCCTCTGCCTCTCTGATGTCCGACTCTGGAGGCTCCAGAGTCCGCACATAACTCCCAGATGGCCCTGGCCCCATCTCAGCCTCTGACACAGAGCCCTCATCCAAGCCTTCCCCAGACTTCAGGACTGGCCCATGTTCCTCCCCAGCCTTCTCACTGTCTGACTCTGCTGCCATCTCCGCAGGCTGCTGGCACCCTGTGAGAGAAACAGCCAGATGGTATTCTATTGTTCTGTCCCCGTCCCACACGCACACACACCAACAGACGTCCAAGAGTTAAAGACCAAACCATCCGACAAAATCCTTTTCCTTATGATAACAGAACTTGGCAGCAACCTAGTGGCTGCCTGCCAAGAGTTTATTACTTACGAAGGAAAGAGATAACTTCTCTCCGCTTCTGGTACATCAGAGTAAAATGCTCAATAATTACAGAGTACATCCAAAGATAATCCAGCAAAGTCTATAGCAAAAGTCCGGCAATGCAGAATGGCGTGGAAGCTTTCATCTTTGTTCATCACAAGGCTTGACTGGCCACCACGCTCCCTTTTATACCCTGTGGGGTGTGGTCCAGTGACTCAGCCTAATCTCGGGCACGCCTTCTGTTGCGCGTACTTATCTCTGCGACGCTGGCGTGCATCCAGCCAAGACTCATTACTCTCATCACTGTCTACCTGTGGCTGCGTCGACGTGCTTGGCCCCGGCCCTATCTCTTGCCCTTCGGCGGACACCGAAGGCACCCACCAAAGAGGAGGGTCCTGGAGAGGGTGGCCTTGCCAACTCCTCTCCTTCACTCTCGGAGTCCTCTCCTGCCGATGACACAGGCTCAGGTAACAGAGCCACAACATCTATAGCCAAATAAGCTAAGACCAGCGGTATGAGAATTTCAGGGTGTGTGTGTGATGAAGATCGACTTGTGTCCTTTCATGATGAGTCACAAGTCACAATTATTTTTATAGGGGATGTGAACATTAATCAAACATTTCCTAGGGGTTTGGGGCATAGAAAAGTGCTGAACTGAAGGATTATTTTCAATTTCAGATTCAAACATAACAGCAAACACTCAGCTAATGGTTTGCCATTTTAGATTTAATTGCAATATCAGCATTCATTATCGTGCAAAGGAAAACAATCTAAAAGCCATTAAGTTTAAGGGATAAGAATATGATGAACACAGAATAGGCTTTTTATTAAGACTGATATCAAATATTACTTCATTCTTTCTGAAAAATAAGAGTTATATATCCAATAAATACAAGTAGAATTAGGAGTGAGGAAAACCTGACCTGCATGTATTATTCATAAGGGATAGGATTGCTTAGTTCAGGGGTCTCCAACCTTGGCAACTTTAAGCCTGGAGGACTTCAACTCCCAGAATTCCCCAGCCAGCTTTCCTCCAGCTTAAAGTTGCCAAGGTTGGAGACCCCTGGCTTAATTAATTTAACTAATTGAATTGCACACATAACAAATAAAACCACCCAGAGCAATATGTCCTGAGATACTGTCCAAGCTAAAGTCTATTATCTGTCATTGGAAGATAGCATTTTTAGGGCCTACAAAGATACTGAACATAGCACACATAATTGCAACAAGTCAACTGGGCAATTAACTTTAGGCAAAACCACTGACTGAAGATGGGACAACACTCAGTGGAGTTTTAAAAGTTATGGTTCGGTTCAGTGAACAGGGATACCTTTGATATTCACTTTCTCTAGCATGCAATGGAAAATTATTGGGTTGGATGATTTAGAATATAGGTTTTCAAAGTACAAAATAATGTCTTGATTTGTAGTTATATCTTAAGAGACTTTTGTAGAATCAGCAGTGCCAAATATAAAAGGGAACCAAAGTGAAATATCTATTCTTCCAAAACTGCTATCACAACCAGTTAAACTCTGTGTGAATCTCCCAAATGGAGTGTAAATAAAAATGCTGCCTATGTGAAAATCTGTACCATTTTTAGGTCTCTTTGCCATTATTTAGTAGAAACTTGGGAGTTCAGAGATTTCTTTTGTTAGATTAACGTTATTTCTGGACATACAAGTCAGTATATTAATTTCTATTTCATTTTCTCATTTTCTATTTTCCAGTCTGGACTTCCATTTTTTTAACAAATACATGAAATACATGTGTACACATGAAAATGTATGTACGCCAGTGGTGGGTTGCTACTAGTTCTACCTGAATCGAGGAACCGGTAGCGGCAGCGGCAGGAAGCTCTGCCCAGCCGGATGCTTCTGTGCATGCGTGCACGAGCGAACTGGTAGCGACGGGTTTTGCAACCCACTACTGATATACGCTCATATTTATTTCTGTCAATATAAATATCTTTATAAATACTTTTACATTTTTTTCAAGAAAGCCTCTTAATATGAAGCATTAATGTTGTGCACACTGTGCTCTAAAATATGGATTCATTGACTTCTTTGTAAGGGTCTAGGACAACTTGCCGCAGCCAATTCACCACAGCCAAATTGTGTCGGAACAACTCACTACAGGACAAGAGTTACACTAATATCAAAGAAATGGTAGAAAAGAATCATTAAATAAAGGATACAAGAAGAGGGACAAAATGAAATGTGAATGACAAAAACTAAAATATTTTTAATTATTTTAAATAATTAAATTAAACTGTTGTATTGGCCATAGCAAGTTGTCCCACAACAAGTTGGCTGTGTTGAGTTGGCTGCAACAAGCTGGTCACAGCGAGTTGTCCCATTCTGTCTTTGCAATTGCTTTTTTTTTTTTTAATTTGATTTATATGCTGCCCTTCTCCGGAGACTCAAGGCGGCTTACAGTGCGTTAAGCAATAGCCTTCATACTTTTGTATATTTTATACAAAGTCAGCTTATTGCCCCCACAAACTGGGTCCTCAATTTACCTACCTTAGAAAGGATGGAAGGCTGAGTCAACCTTGAGCCTGGCAAGATTCGAACTTACTTTAATTGCAGACAGCTGGTGTTAAATTACAGTGCTTTAGTCTGCAGAGCTATCCAGGCTCTTTTGCCTTGTAAATGCACATACAGGCATGTAATTGGATACATACAGATATCATGGTGACCTATAAGCAGCTCAGTATGATTGCAATAAGCAAAATGATTTCCCATTAAGAATTACGGAACCAAACCTAATTAAACCTATTTTAAAGCTTCTATTAAGGTTTGGTCATTTTATTTTACTTGTTTATGAGATAGATAGATTGAACAGAGTTGGAAGGGACCTTGCAGGTCATCGAGTCCAACCCCCTGCCCAAGCAGGAGACCCTACATCTGCCTCTACCTAGGATCGAACTCACAAGCTCCTGATTGTGAGGCAAGAGCTCCTCCTCTAGGCCATCGGGTCTTGTTCTGGAATGGTGTTCCAAAACACAGATAAGGCCAGCTTCCAAGGTCCTATCAGGTGCCATTTTAGATAGAAAAATCTGCATGTACTTGCTATACTGTACAATTATATATATTTTTATATATAAGTGCTGTATAATTGCACTTATTTTGCCTGCTAATAATCTCAATTTCAGACTGAATATATCTTTCATCTTTCGTTCTTTCAACAAGTTTCATATAGCTATAGCAGAAAGCAATATTCAACTTTGCAGTTTGATTTCTTGGCTAACCAGTATATCTAATGCATCCAAGGTAAAATGAAATATTGTTTTCAACACTCAGTAGATGGATTATACGCACAACAAAATATTTCAATGTTTTACATTATGTTGAATATTTAACATTGATTTAAGATTAGCTCATCTCAAGAGATTTTAAGAACTCATTATTTACCCATTCTGCCTGTAACAATAATATGATTCCAAGATGCTGAAAGATGGTACAAATAGCACAGAAAAGAAACTTAATCCACATAATTAACATTCTATTTGAAGGCTGCATTAAGAAAGCCAAAAAAAAAAAAAAAACCTCCTTAGGTTTTAGATTAAAACTGACATTGTTCATAAACATATACCACAGGATATATGGAGATAGTGTGTATAATCATCTTCGCCTATTATAACATTTCAATTTGCTGCTGACTTTTTCACTTGCTATTTTATTTCTGTCTCATTTTGTAGTTCTGTTCACACGCATACATACAAAACAAGTTTGCACATATTTTCACCTCCTTTCAGAAATGGAAATCATTTTGTTTCTTTTTCTTTCTTTTTTTTTGAACTTGAGACTTTTCTACTAATTGCATCCAAATAGAAAACTGCAACAGAATCAATTTTCCTTTTCGAAATAGAATGATTTCAGCATCATATCTTCCTAAACCATTGGCATTATGATTGCACATTTCTATTGGAAGCAATGTTTTCTAAAACCGTGGAATAAAATTTAATGTCATGTTCAGCTACGAGCAGATAGAAAAAGAGAAAAAGACAGACAGTGGGAGGAGGAGGAGGAAGAGGAGGAGGAGGAGGTGGAGGAGGAGGAGGAAGAGGAGGAGGAGGAGGTGGAGGAGGAGGAGAGGAGGAGGAGGAGGAGGAGGTGGAGAAGGAAAAGTAAATGGAGGAAGAAGAGGAGGAATTAGAATGTAGAATACATAAATTTATTTTAAAAGTCATCATGTATCATTTTATAAATGTTCTCTTCTATAAATAAATTGTAACCTGGAAAAACATTCTGACAAAGAATGCAGAAGTATAATGAGCTTTTTTCTATTAGTTAAATAAATGTCAACAAGAATCAGAACACAGCTTCCTCCAAAAGGAATCGGAAAGTTTTTCCATCTGATATTCAGTCATACATGAATATTTATTTATTTTTTTTAAAAAATAATCCTTTTATTATTAGTAATAGTTCAATATGGACAACTGGGCATATAATTATAGACTAACAGTTTTCATGAAATAATGCAGGAACAGTTCTCTGTAACCTTTAGCTAGCACACACAAAAAGTAAAGGGAATTCCAAATGCCTTTTCACCAGTACTCTTCTTTCAGTCTGGTATATTTAAAGCATCTCCTGAAATGAAGCTTTACATGACATATGTTCATTGTCTACAAAGTTTCCTACAATGTGTTTCTCAATTCATCTCCCTTGTTCCCAAGATTATAAAGAGCAAGTTCATAAATGGTTTTTTAAAGATAAACTAATGTTTTTTTTAAAAAAAGATAAACACCTCTAAAATTATCTTTTTTGCCATGAAAAAATTATTTGTCATGACATTATCTTTGTTGTGTTAGAGCTGCACTAATAATCAGGCGCCCAAACATCCAACAACTCGGGGTGGAAAGAAATCGGTGTTTGACAAAAATAAACTTGGTTGTTAGTATATTTATAGATAAACATATAAGGAATGTTTATAATATTAGACCTGTGGTAGCTAGGAACGCATGAATATATGTATTGTATGAAATGATGTGGTGTTGTGGACTGAAAACCTGAACAATTTGCAACAAAATTTAGATCACTATTAGTATGCATCCGAAAATCTGAAAATAAACCTATGATAGTCCCAAATATTTGTATTTGGCAAGTAAATAAAATAAAGCACTGTTAAGTAACACCAGCTGCCTGCAGTTACTGCAAGTTCAAATCTCACCAGGCTCAAGGTTGACTCAGCCTTCCATCCTTTCGAGATAGGTAAAATAAGGACCCGGTTTGTGGGGGCAATAAGCCGGCTTTGTATAAAAAGAACACCGCTTGGGAGAGGCGAAAGCCCTACTAAGCAGGTATATACAAAAGTATGAAGGCTATTACGTAACGCATTGTAAGCCGCCCTGAGTCTCCGGAAAAGGGCGGCATATAAATCAAACCAATAAATAAATAAATAAATAAATAAATAAATAAATAAATAAATAAATAAATAAATACAAATGGTAAAAAAAAAAGACTAATTTGAATATTTTAATAGAACGTTTCCTAAAGATAAGGAGATGGCTAAAGAAATGTTAAGCCATGCAAAAGCTGGTAGGAGATTAGATATATGTTGTCCCTAGGAATAGGCAAAACTAGCACTGAACATAAAACATAGAATAATAGACTTGGAAGTGACCTTGGGGGTCTTCCAATCCAACCCTTGTTCCAGCAGGAGAACCTATGCCATTTCAGACAAATGGTTATCCAATCTCTTTTTGAAAGCCTCCAGTGATGGAGCACCCACAGCTTCTGAAGCTAGGCAAGCTATTCCATTGATTGATTGCTCTCATTGTTAAGAAATTTCTCCTTAGATCTAAGTTGCTTCTCTCCTAGTTTCCATCCATTGTTTTTTGTCTTGCTTTTTGGTGCTTTGGAAAATAGCTTGACACCCATGTGTCTGAGGGAATCCCTCAAATATTGGAACACTGCTGTCATGTCTCCCCTAGTTTTTCTTTTCATTAGATTAGACATACCCAACTCCTGTAACCATTCTTCATATGTTTCAGCCTCCAGCCTCCTAATCATTCTTGTTGCTCTTCTCTGCACTCTTTCCAGAGTGTCAACACCTTTTTTTATTGTGGTGATCTGTCAAGTATTTGCAAGCCATTGGCACATGTTCATATAGACACCAGTGGAGGCAGAGAGTGTCTCCACCCCTATGTGTAAAGGAGGGGCTTACCCTGAGTATAAATCCCCCTCCAACCTTTTCCACCTTGCTCTCTCTCCATCTCTCTCTCTTCATGTTTGTTCCTCATGAGACTTGATCTCTGTTGTACATAGTTAATATGATTTATTATATTAATAAATACGTTTAAGACATTTATTTATGCATCTGCCTCTGAACTCTTCTATGCTCCTGGGTGTTTCTATGATCCCAATTCCACATGATCAAAACTGGATGCAGTATTCCAAGTGTGGTCTTAATAAGGCTTTATAAAGTGGTACTAGAACTTCATGTAATCTTGATTCTGTCCCTCTATTAATTCAGCTTAAAATTGCATTGACTTTTTTTGGCTGCTGGCCCATATTGTTGGCTCATATTTAAGTGACTGTCCACTAGGATTCCAAGATCCATATCACAGTTACTGGCATTAAGCCAGGTTTCACCTAGTCTGTACCTGTACAGTTGGTTTTTCTTACCAAATTGTAAAATCCTAAATTTATTTCACTACGTTAGATAAGGCCCAGTGTTCGAGTCTGTCAATATCTTTTTGGATCTTGAGATTGTCTTCTGGGGTGTTGGCTATTCCTGCCAGCTTAGTGTCATCTGCAAATTTAATGAGTTTGCCTTCTGTTCCCTCATCTAGATCACTTATGAAAACATTGAAGAGTACTGGGCCTAAAATGGAACCTTGAGTTACTCCCTGCTTACTTTCCTCCATGTAGATATATTCCTGTTGAGGATTACCCATTGAGTACGATTTGTCAGCCAGTTACAAAACCATCTGGTGATGGTGCTGTCTATCACACATTTTTCTAGCTTGCCAAGAAGTAGTTTGTGGTCTACTTTATCAAATGATTTACTGAAATCTAAGTATACTATGTCTGCAGCACTTCACGGAATCATTAATTTAGTCATTTTGTTGAAGAATGAAATAAGATTTGTTTGGCATGATCTGTTTTTGACAAATCAATGTTGGCTTCTAGTTATAACATTGTTTGCTTCCAGATGTTCGCAAATTTGTTGCTTGGTTATCTGTTCCCAGATAATTTCTGGATATTTCTGGAAATTTATGTCAGGCTGATTGCTCTGTAATTTCCTCGATCTGGTTTTTTTCTTCCTTTTTTGAAGATGGGAACAATATCAGCTCTTTTCCAGTTCTCAGATAGTTTCCTGGTGCTCCAAGAACTTTGAAAGATAAATTTCAATGATTCTGAAATCACGTCTGCCAGTTCTTTCAGAACTCTGTGGTACAGTCTATCAAGAGCCGGTGATTTGAATCTGTCTAGAGCTAACAGGTGTTCTCTTGCCTAATTTTTGCATATTTTAATTTGCATTCCTAACCTGTCATTTATGGTTCTGGTTTTGGTAAATTGAGTAGCATTTTCTATTTGCATGAGGGTAGGTGCAAAGTATGAATTAAGCAATTCTGCTCTTTCTTTACTACTTGTTACTTCTTTGCCATCTTCTCCCATTAGTAGACCTTTTGTTTTTTTGATTTTTTTTCTTGTTTTTTATGTGTTGGAAAAAACTTTGTAAATTGTTTTTTTACATTTGTTGAAAGTCTTACTTCATTCAAAGCCTTAGCTTTCCTAATTTCACCTTTGCAGGTTTGGGCTATTTGTTGGTATTGTGCCTTAGTTATGTGTCCCTCTTTCCATTTTTTGTAATTATCCTTTTTTGTCTCAGTTGGTCTTATATTTCTTTGTGCACTATGCTGTTTTTTTGGGGGGGGGTTCTTGTTTGTTTGTTTGTTTTTCTTTTTAGTGGTATTAAACTGGACTAGGCTTTTATAATTGTATTTTTCAGAGTTTCCCAAGTTTCTTGAGTTGATTTCCCCCTTAAGATTTTGACCCATGGCATCCTTCCCAAGCTCCCTCTGAGTTTGGTAAACCAGCTCTTTTAAAGTCTAAGATACTGGTTTGATTATGTTCTGTTGCTTGTGCCTGTTTGATATTGAATTCTAATATGACATGGTCACTCTTCCCTAAAGTTCCTGCAACTTCAATCCCTTCTGTCACTTCTTCTTTGTTGGTAAGAATAAGATCCAGTATAGCTGTTCCTCTAGTTGCCTCACCTACCTTTTAGGTGATGAAATTATGAGCTAGGATGGTCAAAAAACTGTTTGATGACACATTTGTTGCAGAGTTTGTCTCCCAGTTGATGTCAGGGTAGTTAAAGTCCCCCATTACTATTGTGCTGTGTTTCCTACATAGATTGGTTAACTGATTAGCAAAAATTTCATCCATTAAATTAGCAAAAAGTTCATCTTTTAAAAGATGCTTCTACTTCTTTATGGAAGACAGGATTGGCTATGTTTTTTAAAAAAAAAACATAAGAATATGTTGTGTGCAGTGAGAATCACTTATTTTAAAAAGTGTATGTGAAGAAAAAAAGAAGAAATAGGATGAAAAAAATATAGGGATATTGAATGCATATGGTCTGGATACAAAAGTGAGTGGGTGTTATGAAATAAGTATGTTGGGTTCACTTTAGTTTATAGAAAAAATTAATAGTAAAGATATTCCACAACAAATCTAAATAGTAATAATGAAAGGAATGAGAGAGAAAGATGAGTGGTGATGTTCCATTCCTCAGAAAGAGAGGCAGGAGAATATCAAACAAGAGAAGGTAATGCATGAATTAAATCTGAAACATCTTTTAAAACAAGCAGTTTTATATTCTTCTTAAATACCAGAATTAACTAAATTTTAGAACTTCTCTATTTTTCTCTAATTATCAATGAAGTCTTATTACTCATGTGGCTTCAGCTGTCACAGAATGCAGCAATGTGAGCAATTATTTGTGTGTTTCTAGACGAATATGTGTTATACTGTAAATCTACTCTGAGTTGCACTGCTTACAAATCTGCTTCTGGAACCAATTCATGGTGCCAGTTTTAACTTTGAAATGTTAAAGCATGGGACTGGTTATTTTAAGGACCACCTCTACCTGATTACATCTTCCCACCCCACCAGATCCAGCAAAGTGGGTATACTGTCAATCCCATCTGCTAAAGAACGTCATTAGGAAGGTCCTAGGCACTGGACCTTTTCTGTTCCATTTTATAGAACACTAGCTGATAACCCAGCATTGCCTGGGTAATTATTTATCCCAATCCTGTATTAGACAGGAAGAGCAACTTCACCCTGAGCCCTGATTTCGGCTAGAATTAAATTGGTTAAAAATGTTTTCCCTGTGCCCCCAAAAGCATCAAGTAAATGATACCACCTTGTTGTTTTGCTAGCTGATCAATGATCATTTGGTATGCTTTTTTCTGATCTTGATTTAGAAGTGGCTTCTTGTCTGCAATATTTGCACTAAGCTGTTCAACGTTGTAGTTCTTTTCTCGTATGTAATCTGCATGAAGTATGTCGTGTCAGTCTCATAGTTGGTGCAGGCAGGCCGAGTTGCAGTAATGTTTTATTTATCATGGCCATACATTTGTCCTTAGGAATAATCAAAGCCTTGTTGAAAATGTCTGTACCAAACATAATTTCTAATATTGGATTTTCCCCTTTACCAAAGGGAGCCCCCTTGTGGAGTAATGTGAAGCCATTACCATGGCAACTCCACTGTGCTGCACAGTAGAAGCCATTTTAAGGCACAACAGGCTGCATCTTAACAGAACACACACCCCGAGGTAAAATAAAAATAAAATGAAATAAAAACATTAATTTTTTTCCAGAGAGTAAGTCATCTGTGTTTGGTTGAAATTGCTCGAGGCCTTCCAAAGTTATGCTGGAACATACACACACAGCCGTTTTTATATGTATATAGATTCTTTCTCTTGAAATGAGGCTAGTTCTTTTTAACTTTCTGGAAGTCACTTAAGGTTATGTCATCAGATTTGGAGACCATAGGGAACTGGAAAAATATTGAGATGGCTCCAGTATAATTAACAGCTGGTCTTCATCCAATCACTTTTCAATTTTGTGCCTTTTATAATTTTAACATTTTATTTGCTGTATGATGCCAAGAAGCATTTGATTATGTGATGGGCAGACATATAAATATGATAAATAAATAAATGTAAATAACATTTGTGGTGGGATGTCAAAGAGAAGAATACATCCCAGAATACTAGACAGTGAATAATTTATTTTATTTACAGGAAACAGATTCTACGTGAATGTTAAGGAAAAACTTCCTAATGTAAGAGAAGCAGAAAGGTGGAACAATTAATCAAAGAGGTGATGACTATCTCCTATTAGATTTATTCAAATTTAGAACAGGAAATTGGATTTGATGGTTCACATTACCACTAACTATGACCCTTTGATTTTATGTTGTTTCCACAAAGACAAGGTGAACTATAAAGAGCCATAAATTCTACATATTTAAAAGTTTTTCCTGCAGTTCTTTTGAATAAATTAATATTAGTTAACTATATCAAACATTGCCTTTATATTGTATCAGGAGCTCCAGTAACTCTGAGAGTTTCGAGTTGAACTATGGATAGAATCAACACTATTTAATTACTGATTTCTGCTACTACTTTGTTAAGGTCTGATGGCCAGAAATACTCCTTAAAAACTTGGCAGGAAGGAGCCACCATCCAAATACCAATCTCTAATTGTCTGCACTGTCTTGTCCTGAAGCCAAATAAATTAAAAAATATAATGGAGACACAGAGACAGTTCAGATAATACTCAGCAGGAAGTATTATCCTTAAATCAAGGAAGCACATATGAAAAAGAAAGGAAAAACTAACAGGAAGTAGCAATAGCAATAGTACTTAGACTTATATACTGCTTCACAGTGCTTTACAGCCCTCTCTAAGCGATTTAGAGAATCAACATATTGCCCCCAACAATCTGGGTCCTCATTTTACTGACCCCAGAAGGATGGAAGGCTGAGTCAACCTTGAGCCGGTGATAATCAAACTGCTGGCAGTTGGCAGAATTAGCATTCTAACCAATGCACCACTATGGCTCATGTAAATATTGTAAATATTGCAATTATAATTGTTTTATGTCCTTTAGAGTTCTGTAAAAAATGTCACAGCAGCATATCCTGAAATTGTATTGAAATATGACTAACTAAACATTGTTGTGAGATAATCAGCAGAACGATAAAAGTTATATGTACAGTATGCTTTGAGTTTTGTTTTTTAAAACATAAATATGTGAGTTAGAAAATAAATAAAATATTTAAATTAGTATCTATTAGCTATGTCCTTGAAAAATTCGAAAATAGATTTTAGAAATATCATTTTCTTCTGTTGAGTTTACTTATAGGGAGCTAGAATAAAAATGGTCCTAAGGTGATTTTATGGATAGTCATGATACTGCCATTATTTCAAGTGAATTTACACCAAGTCTTAATGTTTCAGCAAACAGATTTTTTTCTTAAAAAAAGACTACAAACTCATTAAATATTGCTCATAAGAGGGTGAAAGAAACAAGATGAAAACAGCCTGAATGACCTTCTATGAAATAAAGTGCATTCAGCACTAATAGAGCTAAGGATAGGTCATGAGGGAAATGCCTCCTAAATTCCTTCCATCTTCACCATATGGATGTACTAAAAGCTTTATAAATAATTTAGCAAACTGATGGACATGTTTTTAAACACTATTAAACCCACTGTTAAAGAAGTAGCACATTGGCAGGAAGTGTGGGAGTGAAAATGGAAAGCACATGGCTTCTATCTTGTGGTTATTGTAGAAATCAGAAGGGATGGTGTAAATGCAACTCTAAATTATGGCAGGTTTGCCAGACTTCAATTTAGCTTTCTGTCCAAGAAACACTTAAAGCAAAGCTATACATTAGGGCCATGCAATTCACTTCAAAAGCAGAAATGGACTTCAGTATGAGAAGACATGAAAATGGACTCCTTAAACCAGCCATGTCTTTTCCCATACACAAACATTATTCTTTTCAGGTATTTACGTGATCACACAGAAAAAATATTTGGCTTAAGGAGCTCAAGAGATGTATTCGGTTGTGCCATCATATCAGGGGCAAAATTCAAAATTTTTCCCTACCGGTTCTGTGGGCGTGGCTTGATGGGCGTGGCAGGGGAAGGATATTGCAATATCCCACCCCACTCTTGGGACAGCCAGAGGTAGTATTTGCCGGTTCTCCGAACCAGTCAAAATTTCCGCTACCGGTTCTCCAGAACCTGTTAGAACCTGCTGGATTTCACCCCTGCTTCATATGTTATGCCCTCTGAGTAACTGCACACTCGAACTATATTTAATCAAAAACGTAGAACATAGAAATGTTATAAAAGCCCTGTGTCTGTCTTCTTGCTAACACAGGTGGGACTAGGAAAATGTATTAACGAATATCTCCCACACACTTGAAAAGAAACACATGAATGGTCTATTCTTTTGTTCAAATCTCTCCACAATTACATGCAATAACCTAACACCTAGATTTGTACTGAAAAACAGTTTCCCATTGCCCAAGAATTCCTAAGCACTTGAAGCTGAGTTCTCATAGAACTTAAAAACCATGCTTTGGAGAGCAATACATGCAGTGGTGGTACTCAGCCGGTTCTATCTGGTTCGGGCGAAATGGTAGTGGCAGTGGGAAGCTCCACCCACCCGCCTGGACGTCATCACATCCCGTTTTTGATGCTCTGCGCATGTGCGGAGGTGGCGTGTGCGCGCACTCACATTTGCGAACCAGTGGCGAAGATAAGTGAATACTACCCCTGAATACATGTATAGATAATGAGACTCTTTTTTCATATCTCCTGGATGTGCACTACAGAGGAAGGCTGTTTATAATGTTAAAAACACAGCAGAGGGTGAATTTTTTCCATTTGAATCATTAATGCTAAATGCTTGAATCACCAAAATATTATTCAATTGTAAAAGGATTGATACAATGGCATATCTGAAGGAAAAGCAGGTTATAAATTTAAATATATAAAAAGGACAGGCAGTTACATATACTGCTTCCTTTAAAATGCACTTGTATGTCTTCATATTCAGAATCACTTCTTGCTAAGGAATAGTATGGTAGTTACGTTATTTATAGGTTTCCTTAAATCATCCATATGTAATCAGGCTGAGTAAGATCTGTATCAGTTGAGCAAATGTTCTTATACGGTACTTGGTTATACTCATGAATGCAGTGCTACCAAGGAAAATTCAAGCACAATCAATGCAATGGACAAAGATAAGTCCATGAAGATAAGTCAATGGACAAGTCCATTGAGCCTGGATAGCTCAACAGACAGAGCTCTGTAATTTAACACCAGCTGTCTGCAATTAAAGTAAGATCGAATCCCGCCAGGCTCAAGGTTGACTCAACCTTCCATCCTTTCTAAAGTAGGTAAATTGAAGACCCAGTTTGTGGGGGCAATAAGATGACTTTGTATAAATATACAAAAGTATGACGGCTATTGCTTAACGCATTGTAAGCCGCCCTGAGTCTCCGGAGAAGGGCAGCATATAAATCAAATTAAAAAAAAAAATCCATACTTCCCCACCCTGAGAAATTTCCTAAACTTCAGCTAATTATTTTTTTTTAAAAAAAAAAAAGGAAAGGGCTTGCCCATTCATATAAATAATAGTGAGATTTTCTTTATCAACAGAATATCTTAAAGTTATTTGTAAACTGGGAAAGTTGGCTGCTGTGGACAGATTATTCTATCTCATAATTGTTGAATACATGGAGAAATACAGCTGTGTTGCTTTATTTTCCATGTTGAGACCCGATTGGTAAATCGAGTCTCAACATTTTACACTGAGGTAAAATGTTGCTTCAGAGAATTCCTTACGCTTCCTATATTTGAGAAAAGAAATGGTTCCCGCAATAACTTTCCTTCTATATAGGACTTTCCAATCGATGCCTTAACTCTTACAATTTTTTTAAATTGCAATTTTCCTGTAATTGCAATAGTGGCATTAATTTACATTTCCATTAAAAAGGCATATTTTTGCTTAAATAGAAGTGAATGAAACAGAGTCTTATCATTAGATCCTGATGTGTTTAAGAGCAATTTGTATATTTCCGATACTTATCCTAATTTTGATTAATCTTACAATAAATCCTTAGATTAGATAAGGGGCATCTCTTAATAAAGTAGTGACTGTGTCTTTATGAAAGTTATTTTCCATTATGCTCTTCAGATTTTAATCTATCGCTTTCTGAAAAGCCATAATCATTCAAAAGGGAATAAAATAATGTTGTAGAAAAGATAGAAGAAAACATATTTTCTTCAAACAAAAGTTTGTGTATCATACAAGGAAATCTGGAAGAGTCCGTATCACTTACTATGAGTTTTAAAAGCTACTATGAATTTTAAAAGAGGAAATCAACTTTGAGAAAATCAAACAGACCTTCACTTTAGGGCCAAACTGAATTTTAAAAATAGATGTGAGCAAAGGGAAATATTGCTGAAGACAAATTATACTTTTCAGAAGTGTTAACAAATTCTGTGGGTTTCTATTACCACACAGGTATCATAACCATCAAAAATGTGGAAAGTGAATGCATCAGAATTGTTAAGGATATTGGTGTTGTGTTACCAACCAGCAGAGTAAATGCACAAGGAAACGTTGCTGAGAGCAATGAATAAGAGATGTGCAAACTGGTTTATCAAAAGTTTACTTTATAGTGGAAAAACAATCTCATCGTCTTTAAACAAATTCCAAGTCTTTGCCAGTTAAATCAGTTCAGTGATACAAAGATCTTCTTACCACACAAACAGTAGTTGGTTAGAATAACAAACTCACTCTGGTTCACAAACCACGATGGTAGCAGATCCATCAAACGATGATTAGCAGAATGTTAGCAACTCCTCACTATGGCAGCATATCATACTCTGGTAGCATATCACATCATCTTCATACACAATGGCAGCATATCATAGCAGCAACTGAACACGTTACAATACCTTGCTTAAATACTCTCACAACCAGTCATTACCTAATTACAGCATGACTCAGCATTACAATAAATCAGCAAGAAAACTTTAAAGTGACATAATACATTTACAGATTAAAGTTACAGTACACTTATATTGCCTGGACAACTTGTTAGGCTCAAACCATAACCTAACAAGAATTACATTACAGCTAATGTATGGATTGACTGTAACATTCAATTATGGGAGCAGTTTAAAAATTCAGACTAAGAAATTTAGGAAATGCAAGTGATTTTCAGGGGTGGAATTGGGGGTAAAAAAAGATTTGTGCCATATGTGCCAACATACAAAGGTGGCCTATTAATTGCTATTCTCTTTTGTTATTTAAATTTTAACAGAATACATCTATTAAAATATACACAGCACATCCTTGAACAGCAATTAAAGTAGTTTGCTAGTACAGCCCTTTAAAAACGGACAATATATCCAGATCTGAAATATACCTAATACCACCCAGTGAAATCCTCCTGTTATTACAAGTCACTAACATTTCTGTGTTTATTTTCAGATCAGTATCTTCATGACTCACTTATCTAACTACGGGAATGACCGACTAGGGTTATACACATTTGTCAATCTGGCCAGTTTTGTTCAAAGCTGGACCAATCTGAAGCTGCAGACACTACGTCCAATTCAGTTGGCTCATAAATATTTTGAGCTCTTTCCAGAACAGAAGGACCCACTCTGGCAGGTAAAGTAACATTTATTTGATTGAACAGCATGATCCCAATATTTATTTGCAATATCGTTGCAGTGAAACGTTGCTTGGCAAAAATAAAAAGAAAAGGAAAAATTAACATCAGACATTTTAATCTGTTTTGCATAGCTTGATAGATCCATTTCATTTCCTTTTCAAAATCAGCATGTTTTTCTAAGCACATTGCTTGGCAGAGAAGGAACTGGTGGTTACATTACCTTCATTAACACCTACCTGGAGTCAGGCTCTAAAGTATCAACTCTCAGCTTGGTTGATATTAATGAGAGAAAAAGAGAAATCAGGAGGAGAAGGGAAAACAGCTTTTAATTTTCCTGCTGTATTGCTTTACTGCAACTTGTTTTGATGCATTGGCTTTGTGAGGTGAATTAACAATGAGATAAAGTAGACAATTATGTTATAGAATAATTAGGCTTTAAGCACTGCATGTGACGGAGGTTCCTGAAACCTTTTCATATTTTATAAAGAGTAACAAACAGTCTAGAAGTCTTTTGACAGCAAAGGAGGAACTTCACCCCTGTGCACCAAAAGGAAGGATCTTGCAATGGAGTATGCACACATGGAAACCAATATGATGGGTTGACTCACCTGGTGCTCTGAAGGATGGATCCCCTGACCTGTCCTTCTAATGCCTAGTATTTTAACGTGTGCTTAAAGGTAGTTTTCATGAGATACCGTATTTTTTGGACTATAAGACGCTCCGAAGTATAAGACGCACCTAGCTTTTGGGGAGGAAATCTGCCTCCCAGCAATTTAATTCCTTGCAGCAAGCAGCAAATAAACTGGTCAGCTTTAGCACAGCCTGATTTAGCACAAGCAGCTGATTGGCAGTTGGATCAGCCTCCCGGAATACTATCAGCTGTTCCAAGCTGCAGTGATTGCTGCCGTCACCGGCCATCACTGCTGCCACCTATCGCCGCTTCCACGTGCCCCATTTTCAGCCTGGACAGAATATTAAATATTCAGCTGGACAGAATATTAAAGATTTGAACATTACTTCAAACTAATTTGTTTTTGATTTTTTTTTCAGAATCCATGTGATGACAGACGCCATCGTGATATTTGGTCTAGAGACAAAACTTGCGGCCACCTACCAAAATTTCTTGTGATTGGACCCCAGAAAACAGGTAAGAAATTATACAGTAAAAAAAAAAAAAAAACCAAGAGAAACAATAGCAACAACTGCTTTTAAACATAGTGAAACAATTTTGTATTGGATGTAGTGATTTTGTAAGCCTCCTGAACTGGGAAAACTGTGAGAAACAATTTAGGCACTTTTTTGGACTCCCAAACTACTACTGTTTTGCCAATAACATGGCTGTTTTTCTATAATAGTAAAAATAGTATAATGATCAATGTAAAACATTGTTAGTACAATGTAATGAAAATAAATTCGTAATATTAGCAAAGTTGTCGTATAAATATATAGAAAATTTTAAGAAAAAACAATTTAACTTAATTATTTGTCATAAACCTACATAAAATCAATATATCATTCTATAAGTGGGATTTTCTTCTTTCCCTTGGAATATATTTCTTGAAAATCATTCTTTATTTTTTTAATACCTCTTTAAATTAAATACTGCTTTTTTTTCTGCATTATTATATAATCCTACTTTCTTTTCCTTGTAGGAACAACAGCACTCTATTTATTTCTCCTGATGCATCCCTCCATAATTAGTAATCTTCCTAACCCAAAAACCTTTGAGGAAGTTCAGTTCTTTAATGGAAACAACTATCATAAGGGAATTGATTGGTAAGAATAGTAAGACAAAAGTTTTTAGCATATACTGAATCTCAGAGGACTCATTATAGAAGTATTTGTGATACCTAAACAATTTTCAGATGAATTTTCTGGGCATACTTTTATCTAAGTATGATTTTCTTTATTTGTCATTATAATACCAATATTTCTATTCTTTATAATCAAATGCCATTCGGAAAAGAGCTGTATAACTTGTTTTGTTTGTTATTCATATCTTTCCATTTGTTTTTAATTAGGTGTTCTAAATGCCATATAAATAACAGTAATAAAGAAAAGAAGTTGTAGGTTGAAAATGTTTAAGAAAAGAAAGTAAAATTAATCAGAATTATCATAAAGCTTCTATATTTAGAATATACTTGTTTGATCTTCTGCCCCATTTCAAAAATATTATCATGTAGCTGAGGAAAATAGCAGGACCAGGAGACTTACATTATTACAGTGCTGTTTTTTTTTTAAATTTTACATGACAAGATGTTAAAGAGGATAATGAAAAAGGCTATTCTAAAGACACTATTTGCAGTATATATGCGTACTGAGAAGTAAATCCCAATCGATCCATTAAATGCATCAATAAATGTATTAGAAAGACAGAAACAGCTTCAAAGAATAGCTGGGCAAGAAAACTGAAAATAAGAGAACTTTGGAGAAAGTTACATGCACAATTCCATGGTTCTACTTAAAAGTCATAATATACTGTAAATAATAGACAGAAAATGGCAATCAGCATGCTCAAAGATCTAGAACTACTCCAAAATGTAAAATGTGGCAAGTCTGGAGCATTTTAATTTAGAATAAGGAGACAGAAATTGTACAATAGACTGCTTTAATAAGGACTTCTTCTTCTCAAAATAATAGTACCTGAGATCATACAATTATATTTACTTTCACTTACCCCTGTTTCGCTGAAAATAAGCCCTATCCCAAAAATAAACCCTAGCATGGTTTTTATGTATGTGCCTAATATAAGTCCTACCCCCAAAATAAGCCCTACTTAAGAGTCTGTACAACCAGCCTCCTGCCTCACCGTGAGCAAGCAGAAGAAGTGGGCCTCCTGTACATGGAGGGAAAAAATAAGATAACCCCTGAAAATAAAATCTAGTTCCTATTTTGGAACTCAAAAGAAAAGAAGACCCAGTCTTATTTTCGGAGAAACATGGTAGATACATTATACCCCTTATCTATGTTTTCAAAAGTTTATTTTGGCAAGATGAAAAATGTTTTGTTTTTGTTTTAAATCATCGCTGCTGATTTTGTAATTTTATTTGCAGGTATATGAATTTTTTCCCTACCCCTTCAAATATCACTGCTGATATTTTGTTTGAGAAAAGTGCCAACTATTTCCATTCTGAAGATGCTCCCAAACGTGCAGCATCCTTGATACCCAAAGCAAAAATCATCACCATCCTCATTGATCCATCCGACAGAGCCTACTCCTGGTATCAGGTAAGATTCTCCTAATGAAAAAGGTGAGTTCGCAATTGTAAGAAATCAGACCAAAAGTCATCGCTCTCACAGCAAGCTAACTATTTATAGTGCTTTATTTAATGTAATAAATTACACAGATGAAGCGTGCTTTTGTCTGCTGTCATTGCCGTCAGAAGGCCCTGGGAAGAAACCATTAGCAATCAGCTCTATATCACTGCAACAAAATGTTGCATAGTTCTATCTGCGCAAGCAAAGCTTTTGTTGCAACCTCCTGTTGTATTGCAGTATTAAATTATAATACAAGTGAACCTCAGATGATGAAATTTGAGCTTAATTGATGATGACAGTCTGAAATCTACAACTCTGTGCAATTCCCAGTTCTTTTATTTTTTAAATCCTACTCACTTAGCACCCATATTACTGAGGATAATGACTTCTATTGAGGCACTGTGCGATAATCAGTTACCGCTATCTAATTAAAACAGCATTATTTAAAATTTATAAAAGCCTTAAGAAAATCGTTCTGTGATTTCCCTTATGTGTGACTGCATGGTCTTCATAGAACTGTAAAGATGGCAGGGACCACAAGAATCATTTCTTGCGATCTTTTGCAAGGAAAACAAGAAGGAAAGTCAGAAGAAATATTGATTTCTCAGGAGGACACATATCAGAACTCTAAAAAAGATCCCATACCTTAACACATAATTATGTCTTATATCTCTAGAGAAAGAAGCATGAAAGAGAGGTTCACTCAAAGGTCTTAAAGTTAAAGGGAGGTTTTACACAAATATGAGGATATTTGAAATCGAACCAACGTAGGACTTTAAAAGTCAAAAGCAGCATTTTATAGTCACCTTGTCACTGAACAATAGTAGGTACTACAAAACAACTGTAAGTGCTACAAAAGGCTAGGCCCGTAATGGCGAACCTATGGCACGCGTGCCACAAGTGGCACACAGAGCCATATATGTGAGAACATGAGCATTGCGCTAGCTCAGCTCCAGCGCGCATGCGCGCTCCAGCCAACTGATTTTTGGGCCTTCCAGGCCCACTGGAAGTCGGGGAATGGGCTGTTTCCAGCATCCAGAGGGCCTCCAAGAGGTAGTGAAGGCCATTTTTGCCCTCCCCAGGCTCCTAGAAAGCCTTTGGAGCCTGGGGAGGGCAAAAAACGGGCCTACCGGGCCCACTGTGCCATCATGTACCAAAAGTGGGGGGAGAACAGGAGGGGTTGCGCGCACATGCACGGGGGGGCAGGGCACATTGAATTATGAGTGTGGGCACGCACGCACGTGACCCCCCCCCCGCCCTACCCCTGCTTTTGGCACACAACGACAAAAAGGTTAGCCATCACTGGGCTAGGCATATCCTCACAATATACTTTTTATCATCATAATGTTATTGTAGGAAAAAAAATAAGACTCTTGGGTATCTAAAAACTAACCATTTTATGATAGGAACATTTTTGTGGTACATACACTCTAACAAATCTATTAGTCTTCCAGGTACTGCAAGATACTTTATTATATTTCATTAGAGGGGCCAAGTGGAAAATCAATTAGATTTGATAAAAGGCACTGGTAAAAAATTATTAGGAAACTCTCAGCTATCTTGTGGTCATTTAACTTTGTATTTTTCCCAATTAGCATCAGCGTTCTCATGAGGATTCGACTGCTCTAAAGTTCAATTTCTACGAAGTAATTGCTTCAAATGATGGGGCACCATCTGAACTAAAGGGCCTACAGAAGAAATGTTTGATACCTGGCTGGTATGCTGTCCATATAGAAAGATGGCTAAAATATTTCCCCTCTTCCCAGGTAATTGCCTTTTCACTAAATAATTTTCTGCAATAAATGTCCATCGTTACTTTATAACTTGTGCAACATTGAACATGTTTAATGATGGATTGTAAGATGTTTAACAATGAACTAATAAACCTCTGGTTCTTTTCCTTAAAACACAAAGCACTTTAGACACAGAAATCAATTCCTAAAATGTAGAATTGCTTTCAAAAGAATTGAAATCTCTTACCAATTAAATACTGAAGATTCATACTGAGGAAATTAGAACTATTTTTGAAGAATAAATCTAGAAGTTTCAAGGAAAGAGACTTACAGTAGTGGCCAAAATTGTGGAAACCTTTTGGGAAAAGTGTATTTTTGAGGTTAGATGGCTAATAACACCACTTTTTTGGAGTTTCAAGATAATCATATTCCACTGCTGGAATGGCCTGGGAATAGCCCAGACTTTAATCTATGGAGCCGAATAATGAAACTTGTTAGTCAGAAGCGACCCAGCAATAAAACCCAGTTAATAGAAGCAATCATTCAATCTTGGTTTCACATTATAACAGCTGCAGAACTAAAAGACTTGGTTCACTCCATGGGAAGACGTTGTAAGGCCGTAATTCATGTTAAAGGTTACCCGACTAAGTATTAACTGACATGGTGATAATTTTTGTATATCTCATTTTTTCCATGGTGATAATTTTTATATATCTCATTTTTTCTACGTGTTTCACTTTCCTTCTTTATACTGTAACTGCTATTCTAATAGCAAATCCTTCATAAAAGTTATTGCATTACATTCCTGATTAAATTATCTTTCCATTGATAAGTAATTTTATGGTACTACTCCAAAAAAAAAACAAACTGGTGTTATTAGCTAGTTTTAGAAAATACACTTTTCCCAAAAGGTTTCCACAATTTTGGCCATTATTGTACGTAAGCATTAGATTTCAGCCATAATCCAAAGTTTCTGAGTAGGTAATTTTATGCTAACCAGTCTCATTACTATTGAGAAATAAAAGAAGTCTGCATCAGTGATGATAAAAGATAAAGAAGACATCAATAAAATGAACTATTCAGTGAACTTCAAAGAAGAATATGCACATCTAATATCTAGTATTAACATCTCTGGCTTGGAAAGCATTTTCGCCAGTAGACCTATCTTGAGTTAGCAAGATTGGCAGGCAGACCAACAAAACTTGGCATATCAGTGGTGTTTATTACTATTTGCATTTTGGTACCACCATAGAGGAAGGAAGTCCTATATGAATTTAATGACTTCAGACCAATTGAACTCAATCAACAATTGTGCATGACACATAGATTCTATCTGGTTTCTTGATCTTCCATTTGTGAACTGGAGTAAAGAGTGAGCTGCTGTCAGCCAGTTGGGTAATTTATTTGCACAGTTGTCACTTTGCCATACCAGTAGCCAGATCAGTTGGCTGGCTAGTTTTAAACTTGTTTCACTTCGTATAATAAACTTGTTTAAACTTTGTCCCAAAAGTGTGAGAATCTAGAGCAGGGGTCGGCAACCTTAAACATTCAAAGAGCCATTTGGACCCATTTCCCACAGAAAAGAAAACACCAGGAGCCACAAAACCCCTTTGACATCTAAAATGAAGATATCACTGCATATATCGTTTTTTACCTTTATGCTATGTAAAAAAAAAAAAATCAATGAAATGCTACAGAGAAAACAAATTTTTATTTCTGCATGCAACAAAAACATTTTGAACTCCGAAAAAAAGTCACTAGGTTGAAAGTTACTTTCAGATAAAATACTTAATGTCTATTTGAGTCCTCCTCATATTTATAAAATAAAAAGCCGAACTTAAATTGTCCATGGGGTCTCATCAGCAGTGAAAGCAAATGAATCTGCCCATATACCATTAATCATGCTGTTTCCTTCTGAAACTTTTCTTTTCTTGAAATTATCCATTGTTGGCCTCCCAGAGGTCAAAAATCTCAATAAATCGCTTATTGGCAGGTGTTGCACATTGGTGGTTGTGACGTATATTTTGAACAACAGGGAGTCGCAGCAGAGGAATGAAAGAGCCACATGCGGCTCCAGAGCCGCAGGTTGCTGATCCCTGGTTTAGACTATATTGTGTGTGCACATGCACGCACGCACACACACACAAACACACACACTCACACACCTGTTTATATCTACTGCCTTCTAAGCAAACATGTACAAAACCGATAGACATTCAGGCAGATATAACTTTTCAACTGGCATAAAAGCCTTCACTCTCTACTTATGATAAGCTTAATTTTTATAATACTGTTTTAACTGAGAAATTTTGAAGTGTGGAATTGACATTGACTTCAGGGATTTTAAGAGGAAAGTCTTATTGATTACCTGTAGAACTCATAATTTTATCATTGCTTTCAATCAGCAAAGTGACTTCTCAGACTGAAATCCCTAAAGCATCAAACTTCCCACTTCTGCTTGTGAGCTCAAACTAAGTTGTCAGCGTCTGGTTCGTTTATCACTGATTCTATTTATGATTCCAATTACTGAAATTATTTCACAAACTATGTGGAACAAATCTGAAATTGGCTTTATCCAGAACTGTCTAGAGTATGGATTCTGTCTCATGTTTTAAATAAGAATTATTTTATGTATATATTCTTAAAGGCATGTTCAAAAGTTCAGTGTACTGTTTCTGGGACTTATTTGGGAAATTCTATTTATTTCAGAAATGTTAATTCTCAGAGCAGGAAATTTTAATGTTCTTAGTTTAAGTCTATGCCATTAAGTGTAGCTTCCTTTTTTCAAGGAAGGTTAATAAATGCAACTGTTTTCCTATAGCAACTTGGTCTCAGGGACTATCTTAAGATTGACCTATTTTGTCCTTCTTTTAAAGTTGGAATGTGGAATTATCTTGCTAGTATTTAAGAAATGAAGCACGGTGACCACTAGTACTCTTACTCCAGTTTGACCACTATTATCATGCTCAATTAATGGCATGGGAAAAACCAAAGTTGACTAGGCCATCCAAAGCAATCCTAATGCCTCACAGGAGATGTGTTTGTCTTCCTAAGCCAAGTAAAATGAGACAATCTTAACTTTTTTCCAAATGCATAAATCACGCTGTTATTTCACACTTCCAAATTTATACTTCCAAATTCATACTTCCAAATTTCATACAAAGAGCTGCTGATCCAGTTCTACAGAGGAATTATTGAGTCTGTTATCTGCACCTCTATAACTGTCTGGTTTGGCTCTGCAACCCAACAAGACAGACACAGACTTCAACGGATAATTAGATCTGCAGAAAAAACAATTGCTACCAACCTCCCTTCCATTGAGGACCTGTATACTGCACGAGTCAAAAAGAGGGATGTGAAAATATCTACAGACCCCTCACATCCTGGACATAAATTGTTTCAACTCAAAACAATGCTATAGGGCACTGCACACCAGAACAACTAGACACAAGAACAGTTTTTTCCTGAATGCCGTCACTCTGCTTAACAACTAATTCCCACAACACTGTCAAATAATTTACTAAGACTAGCTTCCTTACTAGTATCTATCCTTTTCCAATTATTACTATAACCATGTTGCTTGTATCTTTCAATTTTTTTGTTTTATTTGTTTCCTAGTATGATTTGATAGCTTATTAGTAACTTTGACTATCACTAAGTGTTGTCTCTTTTTATTCTTGATGAATGTATTTTATTCTCCTTATGTACTGTACACTGAGTGCATATACACCAAAGATAAATTTCTGTGTGTCCAATCACACTTGGCCAATAAAGAATTATGTTCTGTTCTATTCTATTCTATTCTATTCTATTCTATTCTATTCTATTCTATTCTATTCTATTCTTTGAGTTTTATATTTAAATAAACAATTAACGTTATCTCTACAGTTGTTAATTATTGATGGACAGCAATTAAGAAGTGACCCAGCTACCGTGATGGATGGAGTTCAGAAGTTTCTGAGTGTTTCTCCTCATTATAATTATTCTGATGCATTAACGTGAGTTGCATTTCTTCTTAAACTTCTGTATTTTGCATTAGTATCATGTTATGTTTGCGATAGTAGTTTACTCTTTTAAAAGCCTGTTAATAGCCTGCAAATATGAAGATAAGGGACTGTCTAGCTGTGATTGCTTTTTTGTAACATATTCACATTTTTCTTATTTCAAATGGCTATAGAAATGGACACTGAAATGAGAAACATTTGATGCTGTTGTTATCTGCATCAAGAAAAACTTACTTTCTGCTTCAACAGCTAATATTCCAACCTACATAATTGTGACCAAAGAATTCTATAGAGCATAATAAAAAGGTGGTCCTCGACATACAACAGTTTGTTTAGTGACTGTTCAAAGTTACAGTGGCACTGAAAAGAGTGAGTTATGACGGGTGGTCCTCGACGGGTGGTTTCGGATTATCATACTACCGGTTCACCCCGTGCACACTTGCTTCATGCGTGTGCCCAGTTCGTGCACATGCCTGCCTTCCACACAGTGCTCGGCCTTCTGGCATGAGCTTTGCTCGCACACGTGCCTTCTGTTCCCAAACCCAGCCTCAAAAACATGCCTAAATAGAATGACATAAAGCCGGGGTGGCCCACCCATGATTTCCGCTACCGGTTTGGGTAAACCAGTCCAAACCAGCTGAATGCCACCTCTGGTTATGACCTGTTTTCACACTTAGGACTTTTGCACCATCCCGATGGTCAGGTGATCAAAATTCAACTGGCAACTGACTCATATTTATGACGATTTCAGTGTCCTGGGATCATGTGATCAGCTTTTGTGACCTTCTGACAGGCAAAGTCAATGAGGAACTCAAATTCACTTCACAACTGTGTGATTCGCTCAACAACTGTAGCAATAAAGGTTGTAAAAGGGGGCAAAATTCACTGAATAAATGTCTCCTTGAGCAGCAAAAATGTTGGGCTCTATTGTGGTCGTAAGTCGAGGACTACTTGTAAGCTCCTTTTAATAGCTTCATAGTGTGTTAGCCCAATGCCTAGTGAAATATATAAATGGGCCTAAATGATATTGAATTCTATCTACATCCTTCAAAAAAATCGACCAAAGAAATAATTATTGCCAATTAAACATTTTCTTCCAAATATATTTCTTGGAAACAAATATATTGTTTGCAATATAATCCTACAGCTTCATTTCTTTTCTGGTGCACAGTGAGCAATACTATTTCTCCTCTTGGGAAATTACTGAAAACCAGCAAAAGGCCTTTGCTATGCACAAGGAAGACTGGGAAATCCAAGCTAGAAGTGAACTCCTCTCAGCATATCCATTTAATCAATGATTTATTTAGTTTTAATTGATACCACTATTAAAGATTATTTGGGCGGTGAGGATTAATGCCCTAATAGACTGAGTTGGAAAAGTAATTTCTCTTTTGTCTGAAATGTGCTGTCGTGAGTGTATATATATATAGGAATATTGCTATTATTGGAAAAAGCCCAAGGCAAAAAAAAAAAAAAAAAAACTGGGAGCAAGCTCATTATTGCTACATTCCAACCAATAATTCATTGGCCTTCCAAGGCATCTGCCAAATTTAATTAAATTTCTCAGTGTTTTTTACAGCTGCCTTTTTCACTCTTCTAAGTATGTCACAGGTCCCAAAACAATATATTCAATAGCAAGAACTGTCTCTGGCTGATTCCCTAATGTGCATTCTGAAATCCACTGAAATGTATCCATGCCCAACTTTGAAAAGTAAATTAACCACTCGCTTACACCCAGATGATTTTCTGCAATAAATAGCTTGCTGTGGGATATTGTCCTCTCCCTATGCCCACCTTCACCTATGCAATATTTTAGGTTTGATCCTCAGAAAGGATTTTGGTGTCAGCTGCTGGATGGAGGAAAAATAAAATGTCTGGGAAAAAGTAAAGGCCGAAAATACCCTCCCATGGATCAAGAGGTATTATTTTAATTGAAACATTATTGTTATTTAGTGTAATACTTACCATATTTTTTGGAGTATAAGATGCTCCAGACTACCTTTTTTAAGGTAGGGGAAACAGGGGGAAAAAATCTGCCTCTGCCTCCCAGCAATTTGCTTCCTTGCAGCAAACAGCAAACAGCCCATTTCAGTTTCAGTTTCATTTTCAGCACAGCCTGATTAGCACAAGAAAAAAAAATCTGCCTCTGCCTCCCAGCAATTTGCCTCCTTTCAGCAAATGGAGCGTGCAGCAATAGGCAATGGTATTCCCTGCAGCCTGAAATAGCTGAGGGTCGGGAGGCCAATCCAACCGACAATCAGCTCTGCTGAAGCTGAAATGGGCTGTTTGCTGTTTGCTGCAAGGAGGTAAATTGCTGGGGGGCAGAGGCCAAAAGGTGGGGACCGGCAAATGGGCAGGACTACATTTGGTGTATAAGACACACCCAAATTTTCACCCTCTTTTAGGTGGGGAAAGTGTGTCTTATACTCCAAACAATATGGTAGTATGGCCTGAAAGGGGGAATTTGGCTGTATGTGTGTGCATCAAAATCATTGAAAAGACGTGTTTCTGTTTCAGAAGGAGTGTAAATGCAGTATCTGAAAAAGATACTGAAAAAGATTTATTTAGTTTAAACAGGTGCACCACTCAGGCATTCATGCATTCATAAGCATCCTTTGCAAATAATTTTCAAAAGACGTCCGACCCTAACAATAACCATATATCATCACTGGGAACAGCATGAACTTCACATTTTGGAAGAACACTTGGCAAGGAGCCTTCTTCTCTTTTTGTTATTGATGCTCAACTTTTATTTGTATTTTTCCTTCGGATGTAATCTGTACAGTCATCACAGAGAATAGTCATTGCTCGTTCTTGCTCTTTTCATTGCTCAGCTGAGCAAATAAAGGACAAAGAAGGCCATGGGGCCCAGAGGATTTGAAGGCTGGAAATTGCTTCTCCCACCTGAAGAAGCTTCTTGTGGAAGTGTAGGATACCCAGTGGTGGGATTCAGCCAGTTCGCACCTATTCGGGAGAACCAGTTGTTAACTTTCTAAGCAGTTTGGAGAACTGGTTGTTGGAAGAGATCTTCTTTTGGTTTTTCCCACTTTATAGGGCTAATCCTGTAAGGAAGGCAGGAAGGAAACATTGTGGTGTTGTTTCTAGCCTAATCTTTATTGCCCTGCTTACAGAAACTGCCTCTCTGGTTAACCCTTATTACATTGTAACAGCTAAGGTGAAGCGCCCATCGACGTGAGTGACATTGAGTTGGCCATGCCCACACAGTCACATGACCCCCGAGCCACTCCTACCCAGCTGGTCATTAGGGCAGAGAACCGGTTGTTAAATTATTTGAATCCCACCACTGAGGATACCCAACTTTTAATGTTGCTCCTGATTACTGTTATGAGTATGTGACACCAATTATTCTTTCCATGCTTGATTTGCCATAAATACAAATCCAAAATAATTTGTTCTGACCCAGCTGCCCAAACACGAAAAACCCTCTGTAGTTGAAGTAATGATTCCTTTATTAGGAATGCAAAAGTTTCTCTCTCACTGCAGGCTAACAAGTCTGTCCGGAGATAAATAGTTGTCTGCCACACCTATTCATCTCTGCCCCCTGCCTTTTATCCCCAGAGCTAGGGTGGGGCATCGCTAGCAGCAGTGTCTCTTCCTTCCCAAGGGTCAGCCCACAGATTTCCATTGCTCTCCTCTGTCTTCTGCACATCCGCGTGTCAGGCACTGGACCCAGCTGTTCCTCCTCTTCCTCATCAGCCACCTCCAGACCTGGGGGCTGTTGACTCTCCATCTGAGGTCTGATGGACGGTCCAGCATCCATCTCTCTCTTCCTCTCTCTGCCAGTTCCATTCCCTCTTCCCCCTCGGAGCGCTCAGGTTTCCTTGATGCTGACCCCGACTCCCATGCCACCTCCTCATCTGATTCGGCTGCCGGAGAGGCTGGCAGCCTACAGGCCACAACGTAATTATTTGAACAAATGGTAATGTTAATTCCCAGGTTAGCCTCCTTTTTCAATAAATTGTATGGATTCAGATGCTGATATAACATATATACTACATATAAGCCCGTCAGTAGATAAGCCCACCCTTGAATTTTTAATGCAAATACAATGAAAAATGCAGCTCCGTGGATTAATTTACCTGCATTTTTCATGGTATTTGCAGTAAAAATTTAAGAGTGGGCTTATCCATGGATGGGCTTATATGTGAGTATATATGGAAAATATGGTACTTTTAAAAAGTCATGGATAAGCCCACCTGCAAATAAGTCAAATCCAATTTTGGAGTGCATTGTGGCACCTAAAATTCTTGGCTTGTCCACAAGTATATGTGGTAATTGATCAGTGCATACCAGGGGTGGGTTCTACTTACCTTTAATACCGGTTTGCAATGGGAGTGCACACATGTGCAGAAGCTTCTATGGATACACAGATCTTCAATTATAACATCGGGGCAGATGGGCGGAGCCTCCCACCACTTTTACTACCGGTTCTAAAGAACCGGACAGAACTGGGAGCAACCGCATACCATTGTACAGATTTTGTCTAGATTTTGACACCAATAGCCAAACTGACTTTTCTTTTTTTCTTGCCTTTTTCTTGGCATGGGAAGATTTCTTCCCATTTGCTCAACATCCTGGAGATTATAGAGGTATACCATTATTTAATAATAATAATAATAAAAGATTAGATATTTCCATCTTCTGAAGCACATGGTTATGCAAGATAATGATTTGTTGGCTGTATATCCTGCTTTTTCTCCTAAAAATTCTAAACAATACATAGAGAGTTCAGAATTATTTGTGCTGCAATAAGAACCTAGAATTAGATTGGGTCAGCGGTGAAATCCAAATTTTTTTACTACCAGTTATGTGGGCGTAGCTTGGTGGGCATGGCAGGGGAAGGATACTGCAAAATCCCCATTCCCTCCCCACTCCTGGGGGAAGGATATTGCAAAATCTCCATTCCCACTCCACTCTGGGTCAAGCCAGAGATGGTATTTGCCGATTCTCCGAACTACTCAAAATTTCCGCTGCTGGTTCTCCAAACTGCTCAAAATTTCCACTACCGGTTCTCCAAACTGCTCAGAATTTCCGCTACCAGTTCTCCAGAACCTGCTGAATTTCACCCCTGGATTGGTCTTATAATAAATGTCCATGTCTAAGTATGAATTTAAACCTGAGTCTCCCCACTCTTAATCCAATACTTCAAACATTACAATCACACTTGTTCCTATATGCAGTTGATGTACAAGATCAAACAATTAATATGTGATCAATTTATAGTTAGTTAATTCAAAAATGTATGAATAGTTAAATATATGTATTTCTCAATCTTTGCGCATCTTCTGCATAACTTGGAATTATATTTTATATCATGGGATATTTTTCAGAAATGAAGCATGAAACTAAAACATTGTTAACTATCTGAAAGTTATTTTTTTTTCCCCTTATTCTCAGTCTAGGACATTCCTTTCAAATTACTACAGAGATCACAATGTGGAACTGTCCAAATTGTTGCACAGGCTGGGACAACCTTTGCCGTCCTGGCTAAGACAAGAGCTCCAGAAACTGAGATAGCACAGAACAGAAGTGAAACCACTTCGTCCTTCCCTTCACTTCCTGGCTCACTCTCAGCTGTCAATCGAAGATCTGATGATATTAAGGACATTAAAAAAAAAAAAGGCTGCACCAAAAACAAGCAAATCAAACAATCAGAGCTTTGAAGTATTATCCTTTATCCATTATGGGATTCACATATATTCTGCATATCCGGAAACTGTACTATATATGACTATATGACCTTGAGTTATCACCATATATGACAAATTACAGTTTGTCAGGAGAAAGAATGGATGCATCTCACCATGGATTGCAAGGTTTGTAAAAAAAAATTATTATTTTTTTGATAACTTCACTTTTAATCAGTAGTTTATTCTCCAAAGGTATATCTTTTATAAGTAGACTTGCTTTTTGCTTGCTTGCTTTTTCCTCCTTAACAATACTGAAAATATTTCAAACAGAAATATTCTAATCTTTGGCTAGGAGTTTCCCAGCTCTTCAGGTAACTGTTTAGTATGGTACAGTAAAACCATTCTGTATCTAGTTTTTAATGCGCTGATTAAAACCTATCTTTCAACTGACTGCAATTACATAAAGAGAGTTGTTCAAACATGTTTTTATAAGAAATTACCACTGATCAATGAAACACTTTAGATGAGAGGTTTATTTATTTATTTTTTTTGAAAAGTTTTTCAGTTTTATTTCGTATACATATAATATAAAATGTTCATTTTCTTATACATAATTAATCATACCTATACATGTTTTCCTTAAAGAAAGCATTAAAATAAGGCATTTTAATTACATTCGGAGTTGCTCTTCTACCCTTTCTTCCCTCATTTTGCAACAAACTTACTTCTTCTCCTCCTCTTTTCCTTCCATCCCTCTCCTCTCCTACTTTCTCCTTCCTCCTCTCCTACCTCATCCTACTTCCCCTTCCTTTCCCCCACTCCTCTCTTCTTTTCCCTCTTCTCACCTTCTTACCTTCTCTCCTACTCCTGTCCCCTACCCTTCCTTTCTCTCCTTTTCCCTTTCTTCCATTCATCTCCCTCCCTCTCCTCTTCCTCCTCTCTCCTCCTCTCTCCTTTCTATCTTCTTTGCTGTGGACTATTCTCCTTGTCTGGTATCAGAGCAACTCCTATATTCTAATAGTATATGTACTTTCTTTCAATTTCTTTTCAGATTTATTCTATCTATCATTATTATCATCATAATTGTACATTTATTTTTATTATCTTCTTTCTTTCCCCCCCCCCCCCATCCCCCTTTTTCATTTACTCTGGTGTGTTCTGGGTTTCTATTTCTTTTTTATCCTCTCCCTCGTTTAACTTTCTATTGTCTAAAAGATGAGAGGTTTCAAACTCGCAGCCCATGGCCCAGATGCGTCACACGCTGGCCACGCCCACCCCCAGTTTAGTGAAGCGGGAAAAGGTCATGATACATCATATGACAATGCTCTGACGATGCTAGTTTGACACCACTGCTTTAGATGATTTAATATGCAGGATACAAGCAGTCATCAAGCACCCCATCCAGAAATAACTGTCCTCAAAACAGAGCTAATAAAACCCATCATAGAATGGAGCAAGATAGCTCCAGCTCCACTAAATTAATCATATCACCTGCTAAACAATGTTCCACAACCCTCAAATAAATAGTGTACGCACCCTACAATCAACATTTCCACTTGCTGCAATTTAATTTAATTTAATTTAATTTATCGCATTTCTATGCCGCCCAACTCCCAAGGGACTCTGGGCGGCTCACAGCAAAAACAATGCGA
Source organism: Pantherophis guttatus (assembly GCF_059756535.1). NCBI lineage: Eukaryota > Metazoa > Chordata > Lepidosauria > Squamata > Colubridae > Pantherophis > Pantherophis guttatus. The sequence continues at coordinate 67,773,949 of NC_142070.1, read as the reverse complement.
ACAATGAACACAGAAAAATTATTAAAAAACATTATAAAAACATTTTAAAAACATTAAAAACCCATGCACACCATTCATGGCCGGATCTCGCAAGATTGCAACAGCGAGATCAAGGGCCCCAGGCCTGCCGGAACAGCCAGGTCTTCACCGCTTTCCGGAAGGCCAATAGGGTGGGGGTAGTCCAGATCTCAGGAGGTAACTGATTCCAGAGATCTGGGGCAGCCACAGAGAAGGCCCTCCCCCGCGGGCCCGCCAGCCGGCATTGCTTAGCTGACAGGACCCGGAGGAGACCAACTCTGTGGGATCTTACCAGTCGCTGGGAGCTATGCGGTAGAAGGCGGTCTTGAATATAGCTCCAGCTAATGCCCATAATAATATTTTAAAAGTCTATTTCTTATGGTGGATTCCATAAAGCCCACACAGTTGTTCTGCAGACAAGGAATGCTGTTTCTTCAGTCTTACAAATTAGAGCCTCAAGACTCAAAACAGTGTTAACCCTGCTGAAGACTAAATCGGGAGAAGAAAATCTATGGAGAAGTGCTGCTCACTTTTCATGTTGCTTCTCAGATCCAAAGAATACTCACAGCATTTGTGAATTGAGCCTCAGTGGTGGGATTCAAAAATTTTTTACTACCGGTTCTGTGGGCATGGCTTGGTGGGCGTGGCTTGGGCGTGGCAGGGGAAGGATACTGTAAAATCTCCATTCCCACCCCACTCCAGGGGAAGGATATTGTACAATCTCCGTTCCCTCCCCACTCCAGGGGAAGGATACTGCAAAATCCCCATTTCCTTCCGATCAGCTGGGACTTGGGAGGCAGAAAATAGATGGGGGCGGGGGCAGTCAGAGGTGATATTTACTGGTTCTCCAAACTACTCAAAATTTCCGCTACCAGTTCTCCAGAACTGGTCAGAACCCGCTGAATACCACCTCTGGCCTGTTTGCTTAGCCATCTTGAAACCAGCATTTCCTCCCTTTAGTTCCATTCAATAATAGATTTTTTACAAAGCCTAAAGATAGCATAGTGGGCAGTAAAAAAAAGGGAAAATCCATTGTTTTCCCCATCTCCTAACTTGTATACAATGGTCTAATAAAGCTCCAGGCTCCATGGTATATCAATATATCAGTTGCAACAATTGAAGCCTTGTGTCTTTTGTACAGGCATAACATTAAAAGGGGGGAAGATTTCAACTGTACGTTTGCAATCATGATCTTGCCTTTTAAAAAAATCTTTCAGATGTTTCATTAGAATCCAGTGTGGATCCCATCTAGGCTTGTCCCCATCCCAATCGCCCCAAAAGGAAGGCTTCAAACTTCCTTTTTTTTTAGATTGCAATTCATCCTCTAGCTTTGATTTATTGCTGAGCACATTGCTGAGCACATTGTAAGCCGCCCGAGTCTCCGGAGAAGGGCGGCATATAAATCAAATTTATATATATATATACACACACACACACACACACACACACACACACACACACACAGTTTCAATCTGGATTGTTAGAATAATCAGCCATCATGTTGGTGATGGCATTGCAGGGAAGAGCAGGGGTTGGACTAGAAAACTAGAAGAAGATTCTGAATATACTTGTCCAAAAGTATATCATATTCAATTATTTTTTTAAATGCTGGGGAAAACAATCTGCACAACCAATCTTGGATGTCAATCTAGATGTTGTATTTTGGACAAGCTGACATTTCTGAACTCTTCTCAGTGGTAGCTTAATGTATATTGATTATCACAATAATCAAAAGATATTTGTTCGGAATTTATCAGATGCTTCCTTGTGTTAAAATAAACATTTGAACTACTAAGAAAATGTTTCCTTCTGCTCAATCGAGATTCGTTCCGCAAACTACTTCAGTATAAAATTATAAGTTTATTTTATACTTTATTTTCTTAGCTGCTGCAGAATCTAGCAGCAAATATTATCTCCAAAGCAGTTTTGTTATGAGGAACCTTTCCATTGCAACTATACATTTTGTACAGAGGAATTCTTTGTATACAGGTCGTCCTCGACTTACGACCATTGAGCCCAACACTTGTTGTTAAGTGAGACATTTGTTAAGTTAGTTTTACCCCATTCTGCAACCTTTCTTGCCATAGTTGTTAAGTGAATCACTGCAGTTAATATCTTAGTAAGTGAATCTGGCTTCCCCATTGATTTTGCTTGTCAAAAGTTTGCAAAAGTTGACACATCACCCTGTGACACTGCAACAGTCATAAGTATGAACTAGTTGCCAAGTATCTGAATTTTGATCACATCCTCATAGGGATGCTACAAAGGTCTTAAGGATGAAAAATGGTCATAAGTCAATGTTGTAACTTTGAACAGTCACTAAATGAACTGTTATAAGTTAAGGACTACCTGTATTGGCTATCCGTATTGGATCCTTACAGGGATTAGCCTGAGATCCTAATAAAACTTTTTAGTTGGGGTTGGAGAATAAATAGATGTATTGCCAGGGATGAAATCCAGCAGGTTCTGACAGGTTCTAGAGAACTGGTAGCGGAAATTTTAAGTAGTATGGAGAACCGGCAAATACCACCTCTGGCTGGTCCCAGAGTAGGGTGGGAATGAAGGATATTTTGCAATATCCTTCCCCTGGAGTGGAGTGGAAATGGAGATTTTGCAGTATTTTGCAGTATCTTTCCCCTGCCATGCCCACCAAGCCACGCCCACAGAACCGGTAGTAAAAAAATTTGAATTTCATCACTGCGTATTGCCTCCCCCACCCAACTCCATCTTAAAATTCCTTACTTTGTCTCACATGCAATTCTGGAGGGACTTCCAACCATTTAAAATAAAATTTCCTTATATAAAGTATATTACCGAAGCAATAAACCTTGTTCCAGTTCATTTAATTCTGAATGAAAAGATCTTTACATTGTGTGTCTTTCCTCCTCCAGAAACTCTGCTAAAAATTATCTGGGTTGCTAATCCCTGTAACTCCCTTTCTTTCATGATTGCCTAAAACTCACCTAATTTCACACAATCTTTGCAAGCAAGTTAGAATATTAATTTTCATTCTTTTCCTAAGAATCTTCACCACCTTTCACCTTTGAAGCTGTTTAAAAATGTTAGGGAAACCTTTTGTCTCAAAGCATAGAATACTTATGCTGCAGGGGAAAAAATGTAAATTATCTTACCCTTAGCACTTTTATGGAATTATGAGTCCTCGGATTCTATGAAGAAGAGGAAGTCATAGTAATTAAATTGAAATTAATTGAATGACCATTTCTAACATCAAAATGCTATCAAAGGGAATGATTATTATATACATTTTTTTAAAATGTGGTTTGTTTGTTTTTTTCTGCATCCAGTGCATCCTTCCCATGCAGTTTCAAAAATGTGGATTCCAGGACTCGACATTTCCCAGTATTACTTCATCTACAATGATGAATAAAGATTCACAAGCGACTACAATTCTTCTATCTGCAGAAGCTGGATTTTGTAAACCTACACAGAGAGACAGAAAATATAGTCTTCCCACTGGAAACTAATTCTGATACTTTCATATTAACTGCCTTGAAATGGATTGTTTTGTATCTTAACCATTGCAAATCCCAATTCTCTCCACATATATTTGATGCTGAAACTACAGGAGATATAATTTTCCACTTCTAGATTTATTTGGGAGGTTTATTTTATTTATTTGTTCAGGGGACGGCATCAAACTTGTGCCTCATTTTTTTTTCGTCTTCGCACTTCTATAGAATAAACACTTCTACTGCACTGTTCTGAGGGGGATTTCCATCATTTCACAGGATTTCTAAATATTTGATTGAAGGTGTGTTATTCCTCCAATCCCAAGTGCTCTCTCTTTTTATATGTCAATTTCTCCACTGACATCATTTCTCTTGTTCTTATAATTTGTTCACAAGGTCACTCAGCACTGAAGAATAAGAAGCTCAGCTTTGGAGAATTCGCCTTTATTCCCAGCATAATTCATAAACAAGCAACCTGGGCATAGTCCAACAATTGCTGTACCCATCATGTTAATTGTTAGTTTCAATCTGAATCATGATGATCCTATTCAATTAGCTAAACATGATTAACATGTCAGTATCACTTTTTATTCTTTGACCAAGGGTGATGCTTACTTGCATTCAAAGAAAGTTGTGTCATCTCCAGGATAGAAACAATTAACAAAGTATTATACAACCCAGTGGTGAAATCCTTCACTGGTTTGCTGCCCACCCATGCGCGGTACGTGCCAAACACAGGCTTCGCGCAGAAAAAGGAGGCTTAAGAAGGTAAGTAGAACAGGGAGGGGAGAACAGTTGTGCCGCGCAATTTAGATTCGCTAGAAAGCAGGATTTCCTGCTTTCTAGCGAATATAAATCACGCGGCACAGCTGATCATCAGAAATACCGGTCTGGACAAACTGGTAGCCTTTTTTTACTACTGGGTGAACTGGTGCGAACAGGTAGCATTTCACCCCTGATATAACCCCAGAAGGAACAAAAGTTTCTCTGCTATTTAGAATGTGTGAATATAGCTTCTAATTAGGCAGCTCATTCTGACATTCTACAAGCAAAGTCCCTATCACTGTGGCTTCATTTTGAAAGAGGATAGATCTAAATTCTAGAAAAGATAATTCTCCTTTCTTCTCAATTACTCCAAGTACAACACACACAAACAATTCTGAAGCCTGCTGGGGGCATGATCAGGAAACATACGATCGTATTGCATCACAATAACATTGGGAACTGACTTACAGCTACTGGAAGACTTAAACCAGGGGTCTCACACTGGTGGCCTGCAGGCAAGATGCGTCATGGGTAGGCCACACCCAGCCCAGCTCCACAGATGGGAAAAAGTCACAAAATGTCACGTGACAGCAACGTGATGCAGTGAGTTTGACACCCGTGACTTAAACTATTCAATTTCATTCCTAATCTTTGCAGAGATGGAATACAGATTTAATTACCTATCACAATTCCTTCCTTTCAATGACTGCCTCTTGGGCAGTTTCACGATTGACTGGGTGTCAAAATTCATTATCTTAACTGTGCAATTTTTCAGGTGAAGCCTACCCTCCCTAGTTGTCTAAAGTTCAAAGTTTACCTGCTCAAAATTGTTAAGTCTACTTATTTATCCAGTAAATCTTTAGGCTGGTCCATTCGCAATTACTTCTGGCATTTGGCAACATTTAAAAGCAGTTTCCTTGCCTTTGGTTGGTTTTTTCCAACTGCTATTGTCTGCCATTACAGATAGTCCTCGACTTACGACCACAATTGAGCCCAAAATTTATGTGCCTAGGTGAGAAATTTATTAAGCGAGTTTTGCCCCATTTTATGACTTTTCTCACCACATTTGTTAAGTGAATTTTAAGTTCTTAAGTTAGTACTAGTGAATCTGCCTTCCCCATTGAATTTGCTTGTCAGAAAGTTGCAAAAGGGGACTACATGACACCAGGACACTGCAACCATCATATATGTGAGTCAGTTGTCAAGCAGCTGAATGTAAATCACATGACCATGGGGATACTGCAATGGTTGTAATTGTGAAAAATGGTCATAAGCAGGGGTAAAATCCAGCAGGTTCTTACAGGTTCTGAAGAACCGGTAGCGGAAATTTTGAGCAGTCAGAGAAACGGTTGCAGAAATTTTGAGTAGTTTGGAGAACTGCCAAATATCACCTCTGGCTGGCCCCAGAGTGGGGTGGGAAAGGAGATTTTGCACTATCCTTCCCATGCCACGCCCACCAAATCACGCCCACAGAACCGATAGCAAAAAAATTTGGATTTCATCACTGGTCATAAGTCACTTTTTTCAGTTCCATTGTAACTTTGAACAGTCACTAAATGAACTGTTGTAAGTTGAGAACTATCTGTACAATAGTTCTTCTTCTCCAACCACTTTCCCTTCCTCTTATGTCAAAGCACTCTTTAAACATAGCAAGCCAGTCTTAAAAACTCATTCCCCCATGGAATGGCTTACTCACTCATAGTCTGGGATTTTTTTTCTTCACTACTTTCAAACATTCACAGGCCCATCCATTCATCTCAATCTAAGGCCTGAGGGAACAGCCAGTCCATATAAGTAAGTTTTGAATCAAGCAAAGATTCATCTTCTAAAGATTTCAGATTAAACATACTCCTCTAGCTCAAGCAGAGAAGTTGTAAAATCTGTTTAGGATGGATCCTGTTATCTATAGGATTGATCTGTCCCCGTCCACACACACACACAAACACAGCCAGCCGAGGGTTAAGAAAGTACTTGGCACGGACACAGGTCATTATCTCAAACTTGGCAGCAATATAATCACCGTCTGCCAAGAGCTTTTACTGCAACAGATAACACAAAATTACATACGCATTGCAAATAGTCCAACAAAACAATATTTCTTTCGGCAGCTTCAGACGTTGTTCAAGTGACTAGCCAAAGTTCTTTTTTGTTCATCACGGAGTTTTACCAGCCACCACCCTCTTTTATATAGTCTCTGGGGTGTGGTCCAGTGACTCAGTTCTAATCCCTAGCACGCCTCCTTAACTGCTGCAACTGTTTATCACGCCTTCGTTGGCGTGCATCCAGGAATGACAGCTCTCCTTCACTCTCATCCGAGACACCTGGCTCCTGGCTAATCTCCTCTCCCTTGGCCGGCACCTGAGACAGTGCCAGAGGGGAGGGGCCTGGAGAGGGAGGCCTGGCTGACTCCTCTTCCTCATGTTTGGAGCTTTCTTCCTCCGATGAGATAGGCTCAGAGGGCGGGGCCACAACAAGGATCTGGAACAATGGTGGGTTGCCCCCGATTCGCACCGGTTCTATAGAACCGGTAGTAAAACCAGCGGGAGGCTCCGCCCACCGACCCCGACATCATCAGAATGCTTCTGCGCATGCGCGCGGCCCCGTTGCGAACCGGTAGCAAAGGTAAATAGAACCCACCCCTGATCTGGAACCACATTAGAAGTGTCTCGTGTCATTTCAGCAAGATTTCAGAGTCCTCTTGTAAAAGTGTACTCTTTGTAGGGAGTAACAGGAATGAAGCATTATACAGCTAGTCCTTGTTTAGCGACTGCCTTGGTTTGCAGTCACAATAATTTTGTGATTTACAACCTTTGTAGCATCTCTCCCAGTCACATGTTTGCCGTTACAGCCCGTTAAAGTGGGCATTGTCCTGTCCTTGATCTGTTTGTTTTCCCTCCGTCCGCCAACCATCCTTGCAGAGTGGAGAAATTGCCGAAGCAAGCGATCTCTTTCTGAGCTGCTTTTCTCCATAGTGCAGTGCTAACTGCAAGTTAACAGGTTTAGTTCTGTGACCTTTAACTAATGGATTACAACCCTCTGGCCAGCTGGCAGTGCTGCCTGACACTGACAAGACCTTAATCAGTTCCACAGTAAAGGGTTTTGGTTGCCTCCTGTGTAGCTCATAGCTCACAGCTCTGTTTGCATGCTAGGCAAATAGGTGGTGCTAGTGCACTTCTTTCAATGTGTATATCTGGGTGGGTGCCTGCTTTCTTTCTTGCAATCCCTTCCTTTCCAGTGACTGTAAATACAAACTTTAATTCTCATCCTGCTGTTTATCCCATAGCAGGGATGAGCATTCCAACAGGCAGGGAAATAAAAATGAAGGGCTGTGATGGCTAACCTTTTCTGGACCGAGTGCCCAAAGTGCGCGCACCTGAATCCCCAAAATGCAATGTGCATGCGGCCCCCGCACATGTGCCCCACTGTTCTGCCCCAGCTCTGAATTCCCGAGGATATAGACACACACCAACGGTCCTTATCAAATTTATTAAGTAGCAAGAATAAACCAAAGTCCGGCAAAAGTTGGCAACCAGCCCAGAAAGCAAGATACGATAAGACTTTTCCAAAAATGCTCTGATGATAATTACAAGTTGTTTCTAGCAAGAAACTTACTAATGGCGTGTGACTTAAATAGGCTAAGAGAGTGGCCAATTATCCTCAAGCCTTACTCTCGAGGAGACCTCCTCCTCCTGAGTAGCCACTCCTGCCTTTTGGCAGCCCTGCGTGCTCGAGCATTGAGAAGAGGCTCCTCCACTTCGCTCTCTCCACTTGAAGGAGCCTTTGGAGGTTCTGAAGGCCCTGGCTGAGTCTCTGCCTCTGGCACCACATCCTCTTCAGCCTCCTCGCTGTCCGAAGCGAGCGCCGGCTGGTCCGGCTGCTGGCGCGACACCACACCAGCCTCCTCATCGTCGGGATCAGCCACAATCTGCGCAGGCCACTGGGGGGCCACAACACCCACCCCCATGCATGCACACAGCCCCCCACATGTACCCTGCCCCCTCACATGCATGTGCGGCCCACACACACAACCTGTCCCCCCCATGCATGCACGGCAGAGACCCAAAGACCAACTGGCTGGCGGGAAGCATGTGCACATTCGCAGCGGAGGTGAACTGGGTCGAAAGCAGTGGTGGGTTGCCCCCGGTTCGCACCAGTTCTATAGAACTGGTAGTAAAACCGGCGGGAGGATCCGTCCACTGACCCTGACATCATGAAAATGCTTCTGTGCATGCTTGCCCCATTGCGAACTGGTAGTTGTTCTATCCCCGTCCCCACACACACACAAACAGCCAGCCAGGGATTAAAGAATTACTTGGCACACACAAGGTTCGTTATCAGGAACTTGGCAGCAATACGATAACCGTCTGCCAAGTGCTTTACTTCAAGAAGAGGGAGATCCACCAGATAAACACCAACAAATACACACAGTTTTCAAAACAGTCCAGCTCAAACAGAAACCTTCAGCAGATTCAGGCGTTGTACAAAGTGACTAGCCAGAAGTTAGCTTTGTCCGTCACAGAGTCTAAATGGCCACCACACTCTCTTATATAGCCTGTGGGGTGTGGTCCAGTGACTCAGCTTAATCCCTGGCACGCCTCCTCATCTGCTGCAAACGTTTATCTCGCCTTCGTTGGCGTGGATCCAGGAACGACGTATCACCGTCATCGCTGTCATCAGAGACACCTGGCTCCTGGCCAATCTCCTCTCCCTCGGCAGACACCTGAGGCACAGCCAGAGAGGAGGGGCCTGGAGAGGGAGGCCTGGCCGGCTCCATCCTTCATGTTCGGAGCCTTCTCCCTCCGATAAGATGGGCTCGGGGGTTGGAGCCACAACAGTAGTAACAGTAAGTAGAACGCACCCCAATCGACAGCTAACGTGCTATCAGAGAGGGCGCTGCGTGCCACCTCTGGCACGCATGCCATAGGTTCATCATCATGGGGCTATAAGATTTGTCTTTTTACCCAGCTTCTTTGTGAATCAAGTTCTAGGAACCTTTGTTGCCATTTTGGCTCACTCGGCTGTTCAGAATCATACCTTTCTAAGACTGTAAAGCAAAAGGAAAGATGAGACAAAATTATAAACACAGTCACAGTTCTGTGATTTTTCACTTAGAGACAACTTCAGCCAAGTCACAGGATCCTATTGCAGTCGCAAAACAAGGACTACCTGTAATTTCACCTTGTATAGACTGCCGAGATCAGGCACTATATTCCATATTTTGTACCATTCTTCAAAGGAAGAATTGCTTAATTTAATTAGCAAAGATTGAAAAATGAATATGTCAACCTAAGGGTGAAATCCTGTTCAGCAGAATCCATAAAGATAAGGGATTGGAGAGGCAAATTTGTTCCACACTGAGTGTGATTTCCTAGTAAATGCTATGTATAGTTTATACTTTACTTTTTCCTTGTAAACTAGACTTAACTCACAATAATAGACTGCAGCAAATCCTATTCATAATGCAGGCAGGGAAAGTTAAAAATGGATTACCAACACACTTATTTATTTATTAAGAGTCAGGCATCACTCTACCCCAAAACATCCTTGGGCAGGTCATAATATTAAACAAGAAACAAACACAATGCAGTATAATAAAGCAGATCTGCAGAAGCTGTTGCAAATTTCATGTGCCTTCTTCCTGAAATAAATATATATTTCCAAGATTCGGCTTCTCACATTTTTGTAGGCATATATTTTCACTATAGACAAATTGTGTGTTTAATGCTTAACTTCTAAGCATTCCCCATCCTGTACTAATTTAAAATTAATATTATTTGCTAGTATTTCTTGCAAATATTTTATTATAATATCCTCTTGGTTTTACGTTTTTCCAAAAATAGGCCTCATTTTAAAACACTGATAAATAAAGGTAGGGTGATTAGACTAATTTGTAAGTGTATGAAATTTGGTTTGACACAAACTACATTTGTAGTCTCAGGAAATTCTCTAAAAACATATAAATAATTCTCCCTTTGTCTTTCTGCTTTGCACATATAACTAATATAAGAATACACCATTCTACCAAAGTAATTTAATTTGAGCATGAATCAAAAATGCTACATTAACCTATTGAAATATTCTCTTAGAGAGCTTCAAACAACCATTTTTAAGTTTTCTAATGTTTTAGCAACTAAGATCGTTTCCTTCTTTTTTTAAAAAAAAGGCTAGAACCAGATCATAACAACAAGAACTGAAAGAAACTGAATTTGATAGCAAGATTTACAGGTAGTCCTCTGTTTACAATGGCAGTGGGATTGCGGTCACTAAACAAGCAATGTGGTCAGAAAGCGCATTGTCACATAACCACATTGCATAATGATAACAGCCCTGGGAATCCCAATCACAACCTCAAGGCAGGAATCTCAGGTGAGGAGCACAGAGGTACCACAGCAGGTGTGCCACAAAAAGTAGGGAAGACCAGGAGAGAACATAGGACTACATGCAAGCTTGGATATTAGCCTTCTCAGGTAGACCAACAAGAATTCTACTTTATTGTAAGACTACCTTAATAGAGAGGGATGCGGCGGCTCGGGTGCGAAGACGCTGAGCTTGTTGATCAGAAAGGTTGGCAGTTCAGCGGTTCGAATCCCTAGTGCCGTGTAACGGGGTGAGCTCCCGTTACTTGTCCCAGCTTCTGCCAACCTAGCAGTTCGAAAGCAGGTAAAAAATGGAAGTAGAAAAATAGGGACCGCCTTTGGTGGGAAGGTAACAGCGTTTCATGCGCCATTTCATGCTGGCCAAATAACCACAAAGAAGTCTTCGGACAGCACTGGCTTTTCAGCTTTGAAACGGAGATGAGCACCACCCCCTAGAGTTGGGAACGACTAGCACATATGTGCGAGGGGAACCTTTACCTCTACTTTACCTTAATAGAGCTTACAAATCTGGAAGTACAAACCTCCTGCTGTCTTCTTTACAGGCTGAGAAGGTCTGGAGTGTCTCTCCTGAACATGTTTTCAACCCATATTGCAGCTATGGAGCATACCCTCTCTTGTCTGAGCATTCCTAAGCAGCATTTCTTTACTCCAGATCTCAAGGTCTTTCTTACATACCATTGCATGGGAAACTGGGAGGAGGCCTGGAAGGGCATATGCAGGAAGCACAAAAGTCAGGAGAGGACCTGGGAGAATTGGGGCTGCTGGTGGAAGAAAAAGCAGGAGCCAGTGACCTTCCCTGCCAGCTTCTCCATTGATTTTGCTTGTGAGAAGCTGGAAGGGCAGGTCACAAATGATAATCACGTGACTGTGTGTGTCCCACACACCTGGATCATGAACGAATGACCACAGAGGTGTTCCAATGGCGAGAATTTTAGGATTGGTTACACGTCCACTTTTTCAGTGCCACTGTTAACTTTGAATGGTAGCTATCTATGAATGGACAATATTTGCTGTAACTTTCTCCAGATCAAAATCTGACTTAAGGAGAAGTTTTGGTTAAATAGTCATGTGTCTTTTTCTGACTAAATTAAAAGCCTTAATTGGGTAGTGTGATCTTTTTATTGGATTTATCGTTATGAGAAAATGAAACATTCTACTGAAGACGCAGTTAACCACTTTATTAAAAATTCTAAAAATACTCAGCCTAGAATGTAATAAAAGTTTAGATCTAGTGCAATAAAACTCTGTTTAATTTGGGTGTTGGTCACATTCAGTCCAGACTGATTTCTTTAATTCTGCCAATTCTGAAGTGACAATAAAGAAGCCAGTTTCTCATTCTACAATACAAAAGTTCCCTAAAGTTCAAACACTTAAATATTAAGACACAAATACTGTGTTTCCCCGAAAATAAGACCCTGTCTTATATTTTTTGAACCCCGAAATAAGCACTTTGCCTTATTTTCGAGGAGGTCTTATTATTTTGGGCATGTGGAGCAAGATGAGGCTCCTCTTGCCATCTTACCTGATTTCCAGCTCTGTCTCCCTAACCCTAATCAGAGGAAATGGCGTGGACCAGCTGCGCACACATTTAAATATTTTCGGAGAGGGCTTATTTTCAGGGGGAATTATTTTAGCACATGCGCTCAAAAGCCTGATTGGACTTATTATCTGGGGAGGTCTTATTTTCAGGGAAACGGTAGAAAAAAGCAAAGATAATCATAGAAAGAGTTTATACTATGGTTTAAATTTTTAGTTTGCTTTTGGTTTTAATTCATTCTGACTAATTAAATTATCAGCAGCTATTTTCTCCCTTTCTTATTACAAATCAAGCATGCATGAACACAAATACAAATATATTGCTTTAGGCTCCTGGAGAGATCTGAGCCCAGATATGTACTTCGAGGATTTGGCAGGGTGGGTGCAAAATGAAGTCTTTAATTTATGCATTTAATGATGTTTCAATTGGATTATACATAATCCTATTTCTCCTTGATTTTTTAAATTTCTTTGTCTAAACTTTGCCTTTCATTTAATTAAAATACAAGTCATGAAGTTAAACTGATGAAATTATAGCTGACACAAGGGGAAAATTTTGCATGTGGCATATTTTAGTTTGCGCTGAAGTCTCAGAAGATGTTTGTGGATATTTTTTTTCTATTAATATAACACACCCTGACCTGAAACCTGAACAAATAAATTCTGTTGACATTATCTTTAGGAGAGACATGAGATAACTCCTATCCTACAGTAAATAAAACCATGTGATACACCCATTTTGCTACAAAATCCACTTTTAAAATATAAGTGTGGATGATTCCATATATAATTATAGAAAGGATAAAAATATTTCTTCAGCATCAGATCATTCATACATAGGAGCAGTGGTGGGTTCCTCCCGGTTCGGCCCAGTTCGGCCGAGCCGGTAGCGGTGACGATATGACGTTCTGAAGTATGACCGGTTCTGCCCCGCCCCGCCCCGCCCGCCCTCCCCCACCCACTCCCCCGGGTTATTCTTACCTTTTATTTGGCCCCACCCCCAATTTATTGCTGCCTCCTGAGTCTCAGCTGATGGCTAGAGGGAAAAAAACTGTTTAAACTCTTGCCGCGGGGCTTCAAAGGTGAAGAGAAGCAGTTGCGAAATGAGTGACATGGTTGTTAAGAATGCTGCACGGGCATAAATATGAGGATGGTTATAAATGTAAGGACCAGTCAAAAGTGCGAGGACCTGTTAGAAATGACTTTTTTCAGCCCTCTGAGTAGTCCCTATAAACATAGCCATGGCCACCCGGTCACATGACCAGCTAGCCACACCCACCCAGTCACATGACCTCCAAGCCACACCCACAAAATAAGCCACGCCCATAGAACCGGTAGTAAAAAAATTTAGAACCCAACCCTGTATAGGAGGAAGGCTAGCCTGCCACCTGTTGGATAGCTATGGCCTGACTTGTTCAGTATTATTGACAAGGGAATCAATGCAATGACAAACAGTAGTAGTTATAATGAGTCACCTTGAAATATTCCTCTCTTGATATTAACCTCTCCCAGTCTCTCACTATTCACCAGCAGCTGTCCTCCATCATGCCATTGATCTTTGCACAATGCTTCTGATATTTCTACTGACTCCTGTTTCTTCTAGGCACTTCATTATCAATCATTATTAGTACTTTATTATTAGTATTAGTATTATTACTATATTCCTCTCTTTTGCAGTAATCCGATCGTTCCAATATCTTTTTTCATGACCTATTAGAATGGGAACAATATAAAAAAATATATTGAAAGGTACTTTAATCAGGCATAAAGATGTCCAAGTGGCAGGTAGAAGAGTAATCAGCCGTGATTAACTCAGACCTCATCTAATTAATCATTAAGCAAAATCTCTAACTACACGAACAGCATTAACTGTAATAGCTTGACTATACATATTCTAGCAAATGACATTTTGATAGACTACCTTTTTGGAGTTAGAGAGCCATCCCCCGATCAGACTGCATAATTTAAATTGCTAAAAAGAATTCTTTCATAGTTATTTAAACACCAAGGCCCATATCTTGCTAGATGTGATTAATTAGACTTCTCCCCACATGGCATCACTGCCTTTGATGGAGCAGGTTGTCTCAAACAAGTGATGCAGCCTATCGCTCACTGTTGCAGCCCTTTAGCTTAGTTATTAATGCTGATTTATTCTCTTCGAAATGGAAACCATAAAGCAAAATGTTCACAGTTCTCAAAGTATAAAGGCATTAAGCAGGTCTCAAATAATATTATGTGATAGAACAATTTTTAAATGCTTACAAATAATGGAAAAGGACATTTGTGTTACATTGGGAATTCATGAAATGAGCAGACTATCAGTATGAAAAGAATTATCTGTGATTTTTCTTTTTCAGTCTTCCCCAAACTAATGTTCTACAGAGGAATTAGACTGTAATTTTCAGCACTTCCAAAAACTGTTAGCTCAGCATACTTACTCCTGATTCTTCTTAGATTCTTTACCCACCAACAAATCACTTTTAGATAATATTTATTTTAAAGAAATTGATGGTGGATGAGAGGATGGGTGGGTGGGTGGATGGATGGAAGGAAGAAAGGAAGGAAGGAAGGAAGGAAGGAAGGAAGGAAGGAAGGAAGGGGAAAGGTTTATTAAGATATTTTTAAGCAGTTTTATATTAGACTTTGCAAATAGGCAGATCACAAAGCAAGGAAACAGAGAAAACAAACAGATGTATAGAAACAAGATTATCAGAAGAGGATCAGTATGATTAGAGCTCTGGATCCAGTATCTGTTTCTCTTTGCTAGAGGATGTTTCACAGCCTCATCGGGAAACATTTTTATAGAACTATGGAAAATAAGTAGATTCCCATGAATCTAGAGAACTCCAGGAAGCATCTTGGGAAAGGTGTGTTTTGGTGGTAGGAGGGGGGTTAAATAGATTATTCAAACACCATTTTTCTACCCTTTTCATTCATATGAGAATGAATTACATAACCAAAAGAGATATTGTAAGAACTTGTGGAAGCTAAGATACCTTGAGCAATAAGATGAAGAAACTGGAATCACAAATAGTTTTGCTCCTCATTTTTTTTCTATTTGAGGACCATGGTTCACAAATAAAAACAAAATAAACAAGATTCCAGAAGTCAACCTCTGGCTATGTTGATGTATTCAGTGACAATGAAATGTGTTATCTTCAGAAAGGACTCCTGAGAGACAAGCTACTGTTTATATAAACTGAGAAGGAAGTGTTTGGAAGCTGGGGATTCAGTTTGCAGTGCTAAAACAAAAAAGCCAGAAGACCTTAAATATTTCTACATCCATACATAGCACGTAAATAAGATGGACTAGACATTTTTACTCAGAAAGACAAATAGGCTTTGATCAGCATTAGTAAAAATTTGATGGGAAGATAATCATGATTGGTAGCTAGGACTGAATGGCTTCAAAATAGAATAGAATAGAATAACAGAGTTGGAAGGGACCTTGGAGGTCTTCTAGTCCAACCCCCTGCTTAGGCAGGAAACCCTACACCACTTCAGATAAATGGTTATCCAGCATCTTCTTAAAAGCTTCCAGTGTAAGCATTCAAACCTCTGGAGGCAAGTTGTTCCACTGATTAATTGTTCTGTCAGGAAATTTCTCCTTAATTCTAAGTTGCTTCTCTCCTTGATTAGATCCACCCATTGCTTCTTGTTCTAACCTCAGGTGCTTTGGAGAATAGTTTCTTTGTGGCAGCCCCTGAGATATTGGGACACTGCTATCATGTCTCTCCTAGTCCTTCTTTTCATTAAACTAGACACACCGAAAAGAAACAGATCCAAGAAAAAAGGTAACCATATTATAATGTAATCTATTTATCCATCCGTCCGTCCGTCCATCTACGGACATTCAAGAATTGGAGCACAGAAATCATTTTAAAAGTGTTTGGTTATAAAATGAGAAACAAAAGTGAAAAATGGGAGAAACAAAATACCTTAAAAACTTATTGTAAACTGCCTAGGCAAGAAAAAGATACCAGCGATGTCTTTCAATGTCAGATGACCAGTCCTTTCCTGAGACATGAAATACTATTAATGTAGGTGTCCAATTATTTTGACATCTGCTGGGAATCTAACTCTTCCAAGAGTCAATAACAGATTGTTCTCTTTCTGGCAACTTTATTTGTCAGTAAGTGGAAGGAGGAATAAGGGAGGCTGCTATCCTGGATAGGATTTTCACCAACAAAAAAGAAATGATTAGGAAGTACATGTGACATTTGGAGGGAAATTTCTGAGTTATTCTTGAATTCGTGATATTCAAAGGAGAAGAACAGAAAAGCATCAGACCAGCCTCGTAAAATTCAGAAGGATGGTTTCTCATGAATTCTAAGGAAGGTAATTTTTTTTAATCCTGAAGGAGTTCTAAAAAAGAATAGGAAATCTTATAAAACAACATACTAAATATGGCATCTGTAGTGAAAGTAAAGATGATTTAAATAATCATTATTTTTTTAAAAATCCACAAAATGGGTAGATTTGTTGAAAAAAGAAAGTGGTAAACTGGAAATAGGTGAAGGTGGGTGACAAGGCAGAACTCCTTAAACTTATTGGAGCCATGATTGGCTTCTTCAAACCAATTTCATTCTTTGTTGTGGTTATTAGTTAATAAATTAGGAGAACATCATGTTCAGGGCTAGAGCCTCAGGGAAGCTTCTCACCATATATAAATCAATAAAGTGATTAATAAGATGAAGTACTACATAAACTATTAGTAGAGGAATTCAGAAGCTCTAAATACTAAGAGGAGTGTGGTAGAACTATGTACTGGGCTCAGAAAGGACTGTTCTGCCCTTTGAACGTCTAAGACAGGGGTCGGCAACCCGCGGCTCTGGAGCCGCATGTGGCTCTTTCATCCCTCTGCTGCAGCTCCGTTGCCGGTTGGTAAAATGAAAAAGGATGCTGCGCTAGGAGGAGACTCTATGGTGGGGGAACAGGACTTCCGGTCAGCTCCAGAATTGAATGGGGGGCTTCCGGTTAGGACCTTTGTGGCTCTTTGAGTGTTGAAGGTTGCCAACCCCTGGTCTAAGAGATGCTGCTCCCATAGGCAGCATAGCGGCTATATAGATAGAAGATATTGTTGGATTAGTTGCATTTTACTATGGCTTAAACCTTTCTCAAAAAGATTTTAAAAAGACATTCCTGTTGCTTGCAATGTGAGCGGAAACTGAAAAAAACCACAGGAATAGGGTTTTTACTTCAGCTGTGCTTACCTTCCCACCAGTTGCTTTCAGCGTGGCCCTGGAGATGTACTAGAGAGGGCTAATGGGTAGATGTTTAAATATTTGTATTGGGACCACTTTCAAGGGATATCACATTTCATGCCAATGTTCTTATGGAGAGCTGGGATTTCCTGCACTCCAGCCCTGGAATCCATCAAGGAATGTGATTTGAGCATCAATCTTTCACTGCTTGTAGAAAGGAGCAGGGTTTGCTTTGCTTCCAGCGTTGCCTGGCTTTCCCATTTGTTTTATTCATGCACCTGGATACAGACATTTGAAGCAGGGAATTATGTATATATTTACACCTCTGTGCAAAAAGGTCTTTCTAAGAGTTGGAATCTTGAATAAAAATCTTTGGTGATTGCATTCCTCGGGTCAAAGGGCATAATGTGTGTACTTTGAGATCAGGAACAAGGAAAGTATTGGATTTGGGGTCCACGAAGTGCCAAACCTTCCTCTACACTGGAATGCCCTTAAATGATTAACAGATCACTGATCACTGACCCTGTGTGAAAGTTATTTCATTCTTTCTTCCTAGAAAAAAATGGTGGGGGGGATCCATCTGCAGAGTAGCTGAAATACTACCATAAGAAAGAAAAATATGCAGTTGTTCATCACAGGAAAAAAGATGGAAGGAAAATAATAATGCACAAAATGTTAAAAAAAAAAAAACTGCCCAAAGCATTTTAAACTAAGTTCTTTCCATCAGTGCTCTTGAAGTCTAAATTTTATCTGTTTTCTCCTTCAAATTGTTGCAACAGAACTGGGATGGGACAACCAGAATACTGATTCTCTGGCACATGGTATGGTCACAATAAACTGTTACTAAGAAAGTGTGTATGAAAAATCTGCCCTTAAATGGTTGCCATTTTTCTATGCCAGCATATAAAACCTGGCAAATTAAAAGGAAAAAATCTTTGAAGAAAGCAGCAGTAAACTGCTTCCATATTGCTTACAAGACAATTTCATGGACCAGCCACCAAAAAACATGTATTCCAAAAACATAAACACAGTTTTAAAAATAAAAAAGGACACTTTGCACCGAACTATGAAAAATCTGGAGTGCAAAATTTACTTTTGTATGCCAGACTAAACAAAGAATAGCTGTGGAAAATAGTGTAGTCAGAATTCTCTTGCCTTTCCTTGACAGGCCAAAAATCTATTAAAAGTCTGAGACCTATCCAGCATTTGGGGCTTCCTCACTCAGATCTTACCTTCTTTAATAATCTTATGCCAAAGTAATTCTATGCTTTTTTATAGGATCCAAATTAAAATTCATATTTGGGCAAAGTATGCTATTACAGAATAACAGAGTTGGAAGGGACCTTGTAGGTCATCTAGTCCAACCCCTTGCTCAAGCAGGAGACCCTATTCCAGTGATGGCTAACCTTTTTGCCGTCACATGCCAAAAGTGGGGGCGCGGGGGGGTTGCGCGTGTGCGTGCCCACACCCATAATTCAATGTCCCCCCCGCACATGTGTGTGACCCAGTGGTGGGTTCCTCCCGGTTCGGTCCGGTTCGGCCGAGCTGGTAGCAGTGACGATACGATGTCACCGAACCGGTTCTCCCCCCCGCCCTCCCACCCACCCACCCACCCACGTTATTCTTACCTTTTATTTGGTCCCACCCCCAATCTATTGCTGCCTCCTGAGTCCCAGCTGATGACTAGAGGGAAAAAAAACTGTTTAAACTCTTGCCACGGGGCTTCAAAGGGCCGTCCTACAGCTGATCAGTGTTAAAAGCAAACAAATTAATCAGGTCATAAGTGCGAGGACTGGTCGTAAGTGCGAGGACCTTCCAGAAATGACTCTGACCAGCTAGCCATGCAGTCACATGACCTCCAAGCCACACCCACAAAATAAGCCACGCCCACAGAACCAGTAGTAAAAAAATTTAGAACCCACTCCTGGTGTGACCCCCCGCTCACTCTCCCCCATGCTTTTGGCATGCGATGGCACGGTGAGCACATTAGGCCCGTTTTTCGCCCTCCCCAGGCTCCAGAGGCTTTCTAGGAGCCCGGGGTGGTCGAAAACTGCCTTCCCCATGCCCCCGGAGGCCCTCCGGAAGCTGGAAATAGCCCATTTCCTGACTTTCAGTGGGCCTGGAAGGGCTGAAAATTAGGTGGCTGACACGCACATGCATGCTGGAGCTAAGCTAGGGCAACACTCACGTGCCCACAGATATGGTTCCACGTGCCACCTGTGGCACACGTGCCATAGGTTCGCCATCATGGCCGTATACCATTTCTCACAAGTGGCTTTCCAGTCTCTTCCTGATTATTAGATGATGCAGGATTTTATTGAGGCACATTATCATCAATCATTGTTTAAATTATAGCATAATAATTTAGTATACATCAAAAATTCACTGCCACCTAACTAGGAATAAACTACTATATATTATGTGAATGACTGTTTAATGGCCTAGTTAAGTTCTAATTTGGAGATTACCGGTTTTTCACACATAAATTATTAAGTATACTTTATGGGTGAAAAACCGGTAATCTCCAAATTAATAAAATTAATTAAATCTCCAAATTAATAAAACACTTAATAAATCTGATTTTCTAAGACTATCCAAGGTGTCAGTTGAATGTGAAACATAGATGACAACATTTCAATTGCATATACAACACTAATTAACTGACTAATTAACCCAAGAGCTAGTGAATTTCTCCTATGTCTTTCATTATAAAGATTAAAAAAAAGATACAATAAAAATGGATCCTATGGATTTCAGAGATGTTTTCACAAAACCTAAAGACAAAAACACGACAAAGTGTAAACTGATGTAAAGTATGTA
The DNA here is from genome assembly GCF_059756535.1 of Pantherophis guttatus. Lineage (NCBI taxonomy): Eukaryota > Metazoa > Chordata > Lepidosauria > Squamata > Colubridae > Pantherophis > Pantherophis guttatus. The sequence continues at coordinate 67,753,759 of NC_142070.1, read as the reverse complement.
AAGATGTAACCTGAGCACAACCAAGCCCCCACCTAAACAGAACACATCCCCAGCCAATCAGTGCACAGACATACCCCCAACCAATCAGAACACACCTCTACCCAATCAGAACACAGCCAAGCTCCCACCCAATCAGTTCACACCCCCACTGGCAGTTAAAAGGAAGAAACAGCTGTGATCACACATTGCTCTTAGAAGCACGAAGCTGAAAACACCAGCCTGAAGATGACGAATGAGACTTTGTCGAAACGTCACCAAGACACTTCCAATTTTACGCGGGAGAAAACCTGAATAACCAAAGACCTATGATGTAAAGTTTATATACAAGAATATAAGGTTTATTTGGATTATTTACATGGTTTGTTAAAGTAATATTTTACAACTTTTTTTTCCCAAATAACCACTACTTACTTTACAGTTAGGCTACAGAAACCTTTAATTTGTGAAGCACAAAACAGAGTACTTCAATTTAGCAACAGCAATAACAGTTAAGACTTATTTACTGCTTCACAGTGCTTTACAATCCTTTCTAAGTGGTTTACTCATCATATTGCCCCCAACAATCTGGATACTAATTTAACAACCTCGGAAGAATGGAAGGCTGAGTCAACCTTGAGCCAGCCAAGATCGAACTGCTGGCAGTCGGCACGGTTCTACTAATTTCAAACAATTAGTACTAAGTTTTGTATAAAATACTGTGTGTAAATGATTAATAAATATTTATACCAGTGATGGCTAACCTTTTTGCCGTCACGTGCCAAAAGTGGGGGAGCGCGGGGGGTTGCGCGTGTGCGTGCCCACACCCATAATTCAATGTGCCCCCCGCACGTGTGTGTGACCCCCCCTCACACTCTCCCATGCTTTTGGCACGCGATGGCATGGTGGGCACATTAGACCCATTTTTTGCCCTTCCAGGCTCCAGAGCCTTTCTAGGAGCCTGGGGAGGCCGAAAACAGCCTTCCCCAACCCCCCGGAGGCCTTCTGGAAGCCAGAAACAGATAGTTTGCTGACTTTCGGTGGCCCTGGAAGGCCTGAAAATCAGCTGGCTGGTGCGCACATGCACGCCTGAACTGAACTAGGGCAACGCTTGCGTGCCCATCGATATGGCTCTGCGTGCCACCTGTGGCACACGTGCCATAGGTTCGCCATCACAGGGCTAGCTGGTCTTCGTGCGTGCTGGAGCACCAGAAACCGGAACAGCTGGCGATGGTGCACATGCCCACAGAGAGGGTTCTGTGTGCCACCTCTGGTACGCGTGCCATAGGTTTGCCAAGATGGGGCTATAAACAAGCTTCCAATGCAACTCAGTGTATGTTGACAGCAGCCAGGCCCATAAAGTGCATTGCACTTTCCCACAGAAGCGTGCATGAGATTGCAGCTTAATTTATACCAATTCATGGACATTAAGAGGCCTTAAGCACATATAATTCTGCAGAGGATTCGGGGAAAGACACTGTCAAGATATTCTTGAGGTTTTTTTGCCCGTCCTGTCATAATTTCTGTGAAAGCAAAGGGTTTAAAGTAAAGTTTGCCTTTTTAAATGCCAAGTTGCAAAATAACTCCCGCTTAATAAAACTTGGGGTATTGTTATCTCCCACTGTGGCTCCCACATTTGTTTTTACTTGGAACAAAACCCAAACTGAACAACTTGACTCCAGTGCCCAAATGGACACAAAACCTACACATAAAAGGTTAGCCAGACTGGATATCCTATTAGAAATGAATAACTAAAGACGTAATTAAAAGATCAAAGTTACATTATACACAGCTCCAAACAACACATTTTGAAAACAATTACACAGGAGTATGATTATGATTTGGGCAATTATAGTTTATTGTATGTACACAATTAGAAGGTGGGAGTTTCTTTTGTTCTTAAAAGAAGTGGCTCTTTCATGCTATCGGGCATTTATGGCTGCGGTAGGAAGATGCAAAAAAGAACATAAGGCAATGGGACCAGAAACTCCAAGCAACTAGCAACTACTGCTGTGTGAAAACCTCTTAAAACAGTGGTTTTCAACCTTCCTAATGCTGCGATCCCTTAATACAGTTCCTCATGTTGTGGTGACCCCCAACCATAAAATTATTCCTAAAACCATTGAAAATATGTGTTTTCCGATGGTCTTAGGCGACCCCTGTGAAAGGGGTCGTGACCCACAGGTTGAGAACCACTGTCTTAAAGGCTCGCTGCTCTTTCTGCAGCACCTCCTGCATAGTCTCATAGCCAGCAGGTTGGGCAGCCTCTTGTCGGGGTACTCGATCCACAGCAAGAGGGAGGCGGGGATGGACTTGCAATTGGACCGCTCCCCGAAGAGGAAGAGCTGAGGAGAGGAAAAAGAGATGCGGAAGAAGGTCAAGAAGCCAGAAGCCGTTGGGGAAAGGGCGTCGGGATCGCGAGCTTCACCTTCCCGCTGGCTACGCGCATCCTCCCCGCAACGCTCCAGCCTCTTGCGCACCAATGGAGACGCAGAGCCCGCCACTCTCGACATTCAAGCTCCTGTGGGCACCCACCCGGATGCTTCTGTGCATGCGCAGAAGCATCGCACAAGCGCAAGCACACCCATGAGCGAACCGGTAGCAACAGGTTTTGAAACCTGCGCCTGGCTTGACTTGCATGCTAAGGGTTGGCTTCCCACTTTGCATACAAAAAAAATTAAAAATGAGCTAGAATTATGGACTACTATACTGGTCCTTTCTTTTAAAGATCTAGCTTATTGAGGAAAAGAAGTGCTTTATTGACAATTTTATGGATAAATGTATTTATAAGGAATTTAGATCTTATTTTAAATAAAAAAAAATTCACGCAAACTTGATCACTGGCTCTGCATGATGTAGTAGAAGCAAAAGAAAAGGTTTGCTAAATTAAAGAGGGTAAAAGACATTTAGTAGCCTTAAATATAGCAAGGCGGCTTACTATATAGTATACCATGACAACATAAGTAGTCCCTAGTTTACTAAAAGTTGCATCGTTTTAGCTGTTATGCTGTTACTCGTTATACTGACTTGTTAAATGCTCTTTCAGAATAAGTGAGTGTAGGGTCCTGCAGATTTTCCTGTACCGTATTTTAACAAAGCTAATAATAAACACACATTTGGACCATAGTATTGAGATTTGTGGTAGTTATAGAAAGAATTTAAATCAGATCTTATAGCTCCCCCATGTGGAAATTTAAAACATTGAATGTAAGAATGAAATAAAATTAGCAACAATACTATTTAAATTTATTAAAATTTATATTATGTTTCTATAATTTATATTTTGGAGACAAACTCTTCTATAAATACCTTTGACAATCTGATTTTAGACAGTAAGATTACAGAATTATGAATACTTTATAAAGTGTTTACTTATTATTTTAACACAAATAACAATATTAAAAAGCATTTGTATCTTGTTAAAATGTTCAGAAAAATGTATATATAATAGAAAGCTTCTATGATCGGCAGTCTTGGCTCCAATAATTAGAGACCCAGATTTCTCATTTTTGTTAGGAAGCCTAAGGTTTTAATACAGAAGAAAGTACTTCTCTATATTTTGACACAATCTTTTGTTTTACTTATATATTATCAATTTCTCCTTATTTTCCTCTATATTTAAATTTCTTGAACTACTTTATAAAACTACAGTTATGTATTTTTTCCCAGGCAAAAACTAGGAATGTCAGTTATATAAAAGTTCGCCTTGAATGCAGTTTAGAAAACAAATTGTATCATTATTTTAAGATATGGCTTGTATGTTTGCTCTTAAATTTGCTTTTAAGACTATCAGCATTTTATCTATGAGCAGTAAACTGAGCTGTGTTAGATATGACTTGATCCAATCTTGATTCATTGTTGAGGTATACATTAGCATATATTTGAATATTTTTCTACAGAGCCATGGTGGCACAGTGGTTAGAATACAATATTTCAGGCTTTCTCTGCCCACAGAGTTTGATCTTGACCGGCTCAAGATTGATTCATCCTTCCATCCTTCCGAAACTAATTCTCAAAACTAATTCTCCCTTCTTTATCAGCTTTAGGTCTTTTTCAAGCAAGTGAAAAAAGACTCAAAGCAAATGCTCCAGTGCCCATTTTAATATACGTTTATGAAAATTATTAGAATTATTTAAAAAAATAACTTTTAAACATTATCCTCTTCAAAAAATTAGCTTTGTTAAGCATAGACATTTTCTAGATATTCTTTCTCTTCAATTTCAAACTGGATATTATCTAACATACTGTAGGTACTTAGGGACAACTGTGAATGTTGGGGCTCCCCAACATACATGGGGCTCCCCTTGAAGAGCACCCGGAGGCTCCAACTGGCGCAGAGTGCGGCCACGTGGGTGGTTATGGGAGTGACATGGCGCTCCCATGTAATACCTTTCCTGCGCGAGCTGCACTGGCTCCTGGTGGTCTTCCGGGTGCGCTTCAAGTTTTTGGTTACCACCTTTAGAGCGCTCCAGGGCTTAGGGCCTGGTTATTTACCGGACCGCCTGCTGCCGCAAACGGCCTCCCACCAACCGGTACGCTCTCACAGAGAGGGACTCCTCTGGGTGCCGTCGGCCAAACAATGTCGGCTGGCGGCCCCCAGGGGGAGAACCTTCTCTGTGGGAGCACCTACTATCTGGAACGAGCTCCCCCTGGAGATACGGAGGATTCCAGATCTACGCACCTTCCACCGCGCTCTTAAGACCTTTTTATTTCACCAGGCTGGTCTGGCCTAACCCTTCCCATTCTTTTTTTAATGTAAATTTTAATGTAAATTTTAATTTGTTCTTAACCTGGGGTTTTAAATTTGTCTTGGGCTAAATTGATTTAATTCGATTTTACTTTTGTTCTTAATTTTTGTATTCTATGTGTTTTATTCTGTGTCTGTTCACTGCCCTGAGTCCTTCGGGAGTAGGGCGGTATACAAATTAAATAAAATGAAAAATGAAAATGAAATGTTCTAGAGTGGCCCAGACAGAGCCCTGACTTGAACTCAATTGAACAACTATGGAGGGACCTGAAAATGTGATTCCCTTTTGCGACCTTCTCATAAGTAAAGTCAATGGAGAAGCAAAATTCACTTAACAACTGTGTTACTAACTTAACAATTGCAGTGATTCACTTAACAGCTGTGGCAAGAAAGGTCATCGAATGGGGCACAACTCACTTAACAAATTGTATCAAATTTGGACATTAACAAATGTCTCGCTTAATAAGAGAAATTTTGGCCTCAGTTGTGGTTGTAAGTCAAGGACTAGCTGTAATGTTCTAAACAAAACAGTTCCATACACTAGTTCCATACACTGTGAGTATTTCGGCCTTATCTATTCAATCTTCTGGCAAAGGCAATTCTTGTTATGGTATTCCATCCTTGTACTGCTTTGCATTTCACAAATGTTGATACCAGGTAAGAGAGAGGTTTAAAGAGACTGCAACAAATATATTATTATGAATTCAAAGCTTTTTTTATTTTTTATTTTTTATTTTTTTTATTTGATTTATATGCCGCCCTTCTCCGGAGACTCAGGGCGGCTTACAGTGCGTTAGTCATTTTTTTAGTCATTTTGTATAGGATACTCCTTTGCAACTTCATCAGAAGTAATTGATCTTCAAAACTTTCATAGAATCTACTCGATAAACCATCAGGTCCTGGTACTTCACCTATCTTAGCTCTGTTCATTGCTTCTGTTATTTCAAAAGTTGTTATTGGACTGTTTAAAATTTGCTTGTAATTTTCTGATAAATTATGGAGATTTTGAGTCGATATGTAGTTATCAGTACATTCTAATGGAACTTTATCTTTGTTATATAGATCAGTATAATCCAAAAGTGTCTTTGGATTTCTTTATTACCCAGGTAGGTCTTCCTTCCTTCCTATTTAATTATCATTCTCTTTCCCTTCTGTTTTTGTAATTTATGTTCCAACCATCTGTCAGGTTTATTTGCATGTTCAAAAAGTGTTTTGTGTATTTCATTTTTTTTCAATATCTGAAACAGTCAACAAGAATATTTGTTGTTGCAATAATTTTAATTGGTTAAGTACAGTGGTGGAATTCATTTTTTTTTTTTACTACTGGTTCTGTGGGCGTGGTTTGGTGGGTGTGGCAGGGGAAGGATACTGCAAAATCTCCATTCCCACCCCACTCCAGGGGAAGGATATTGCAAAATCCCCATTCCCTCTCCACTCCTGGGGGAAGGATATTGCAAAATCTCCATTCCCACCCCACCTCTGGGGCCAGCCAGAGGTGGTATTTTCCAGTTCTCTGAACTATTCAAAATTTCTGTTACCGGTTCTCCAGAACCCGTCAGAATCTGCTGAATAGCACCCTGGTTACGTATGTTAAGATCTGGTAGTTTCTGAAATTTTCTTTCCTTCAGTTTAATTTCATGTAACACTGTTTGGATTTTTCTCAGTCTTCTTCTTGATTAATATATTATATTGCATAATATATCCTCATAACACAGCCTTTACAAGCATCCCAAACAGTTCTCAATTTGGTTCTTTTGCCCAGATTATTGTTAAAATAATCTTGGAATACTTGTTTACGTTCTTTAACAAACAAATCTCTGCAAAACAGGCTCATTTAATCCCCATTTGAAAGACTGGGATACAAATTTAAGATATAAGGTCAGTGGGTTACGGTCAAAAAAGGATTTTGGAAGAATATTATCTTTAATTGTTTTATGCAGCACATTTTTGTAATAGCAATAGCACTTAGACTTATATACTGCTTCACAGTGCTTTACAGTCCTCTCTAAGTGGTTTACAGAGTCAGCATATTGCCCCCAACAATCTGGCACCTTATTTTACCGACCTTGGAAGGATGGAAGTCTGAGTCAACCTTGATCCAGTGAGACTCGAACTGCCAAATTGCAAACAGCCAGCAGTCAGCAGAGGTAGCCTGCAATACTGCATTCTAACCACTGGGCCACCACGGCTCACCCACATCATATCAATTCTTGAAAAAGATTTATGTCTCTCTGAGGAAAAAATTGTGGCCTTTTGCCAGTCCACTTTTACATCTCCATATATCATTCAAATCTAAGATATCAATCAATTTTTTAAAAAAGTTTGGGATAGTTTCACTTGTCTTTCTCTAATTCCTTTGTCAGCTAATTTATCCAACTGTGGAGTTACTACCCCATTCCTATCACCAAGTATACATCAATGCTGAAAAGAATAGGAGAGTAACTTTTCAGACAAGTATTTTAAAAACTTAGTTTTTTTTCTTGGTGTGGGGGTGCATAAACCCACTTCAATAGATTTTATTTGCTGTAGTTCAGTTTTCACAATTATATATCTACCTTGGTCCTCAGCAAACCATAAATGTGGTTGTAATTGGGAGTCCATATACAAATCTACCTCATTAGTCTTCTTCTTACAATTGGCAGAGATACATATTCCAGACCCATCATTTTGTTTACTAAATATTTTTAATCAGTCTCTTTGATATTAGTTTCTTGCAAGTATATTATGTCTTGATTTAATTTTTTCAGATAATGAAATTGCTTAGCACATTATAAGCCGCCCTGAGTCTCCGGAGAAGGGCGGCATATAAATCAAATTAAAAAAAAATAATAATAATAACTTTTTTTCTCTTTTGTGGAAAATTTGCTCCATTAACATTCCATGTCAAAATCCTAAAATCCATCAATTTTTTTTTTTAAAAAAAATAGGAAATCCAGCTATGACTTACATTTGCACAGCTTGTCCTTAGTCAGCAACATACTTCCTGTTGCCTTTTTCTTTCAAATCCAGTTTAGTGGCTAAGACACTGAGCTTGTCAATCAGAAAGGTTGGCAGTTCGGCAGTTCGAATCCCTAGTACAGGTCTCCTGTATGAGCTCCAAAGTCTCTTCCAACTCTGTTACTGTTACTGTTACATCCATTTTAGCTGAAAGATTTTAAAAAGTTTTTAAAAACTGCATACATGAAGATCAATGTGGTTTTCTACCCAGAAGACAATTAATAGATAATGTGAAAGTAACTGTAGACATAATTGAACATTTACAATAATGTAATGACAAACTGGTTGCACTAATCGTTTTAGATGCAGAAAAGGCCTTTGATAATTTGAACTGGGACTTTATGTTTTAAGTAATAGAAAAGATGGATTTTGGACTGGGTTTTATACAGGGATTAAAGTCCATTTATATACTCCAGAAAGTTCGGGTTATGCTAACTGGAGATTTTAGATATTATGGACAAACTAATTGAAAAACCGTATATTATGGTAAACAAAAACCAAGCACAACAACCAGCAGCATAATTCTGACAACTGATGATAAGACAAACCAGGCAACTGATAATCCTATTTCAGCACCAAAGAGAGACATTTGTACTGTTAGTGAAAACTGGCTAAATTTGAAATATGCCAACAGCGTAAACTTGAACATGCAAAAGAACTTAACAGATCCAGGCAACTTTGTAGATAAAGACGAAAGTGCATTGAAAAATGCAACACTTAAGAAAAACATTTCTTCAGACTGCAATTTGAAGGAGGAACTTCAAACAAATATGTTTCCTAAGGAAACGGGTCTTAAGCCTCCAGAAAATTTACCTCAAAGAACCTGAGTTTTGTCCTTCGAAGTCATCAAAGAAATTGTCTGAAAATCACTTTTCAAGAACTTCACTTCAACAACAAGCAGTATTTTTTTAATCAAAAAGGTGTCATTTTGAATAATTTCTCAACAGAGAAATACATATGCCAGAAAATAGATTTTTGTAAACTAGGATTTTATTTATTTATTTATTTATTGGTTCGATTTATATGCCGCCCTTCTCCGGAGACTCAGGGCGGCTTACAATGCATTAAGCAATAGCCTTCATACTTTTGTATATACCTGCTTAATAGGGCTTTTGCCCCCCCCCAAGCGGTGTTCTTTTTTTTTATACAAAGTCAGCTTACTGCCCCCACAATCCGGGTCCTCATTTTATCTACCTCGAAAGGATGGAAGGCTGAGTCAACCTTGAGCCTGGTGAGATTTGAACTTGCAGTAATTGCAGGCAGGTGGTGCTACTTAACAGCACTTTAGTCTGCTGCACCACCAAGGCTCTGTTTTTGAAAATAATACTAGAACTATAGCAACAGAAGTTGGACTATGTCAAATATTTTAACAATCATAACATTACACTGCAATCCCAAGCATTTTAAGAAGTGGCATTTAATTAGATTTTCAGCATTTAATAGTTACGGAAGGTACACAGATATGACAGAGGCTGAAATTTTATGCATATGCAGATGAATTGTAAATGAGGAAGTTCCTTCAGAGTAAATTTTAAGGTGATTGAAATACAAGCATAGTTTTCTTCACTTTTATTTTACTTTCCAGAAAGGACACATGTTTGCCGAAACTCAAGTTTTATTTATCTGGTCAGACCCAAAGATTTTTCTAATGTAGTTTATGAAAGAATATTTTCAATTAAGAAATTGAAAATTTTTAAATCTAACCTAACATGGTGCTAACTTGTACTATAAATTTCAAGGAATACATGTCCATCATTTTTCATGGTTTATTAGTGGCTATTGCAAATGATGGAAAATACATGTCTCTTTATTGCTTAAGGAAATATTCAGCAAGTTCTTCTAAGGAATGAAACAGGAAACTGTGAGACGTTTCAAAAGCAGCTAAAGAAAAAACTTCCACGGAGACAACAGAGAATAAAGGGCTTAAAGATAAAGTGCTGTATTCTGGTAAACATAAATTGATTTCTCCTGAGGTTTGTATTTTAGATCTCCTTGTTGCAATATTCACTTTTTAAAAAATAAGGAAGTAGGTTTACGTGTGAGCCAATCTGAGGAAAGTTTTGTGGAAGCTAATAATAGCACAGTGAATTGTGGCTGTTGGTTAAAATGTAATAAACTTTATACAGTAGCCGTATTTCCTTTCTTACTTCACACTTTTAACAATTATCTATCAGTATGCTTCATGCATTGTGTGTGTGTGTTACCAAAATTGGGATTACTGAGTGGGTTAATGAGCTCAATTTTTATAAATTAGAAAATTTAAATTATTTAATTAAAAAAAATTCAAGGCTTTGCATGATCTTTTAGATTTGATTAGATGCTGTATGCCCTATGTGAATTTGCTTATATTGTATAATTCACTTAAGATTTGCAGTTTTATAATCTTAACACCAGAACAAAAATATACAAAATCTGGATATACAAAATATACAAAATTAATTACATTTAATTTTTCTTTGACTAGCCCTGGCTGCAACTATATCATATAAAACTGAAATAACTTTTCAGGAAACTTTAAACCTCATTGCAACAGTGAGTGAGAAGAAAGAAAGAAAGAAAAGGAAGGAAGAAAGGGAGGGAGGGAGGGAGGGAGGGAGGGAGGGAGGGAAAGAAAGAGAGAGAGGAAGAAAGAAAGAAGAAAGAGGAAGGAAGGAAAGAAGGAAGGAAGGAAGGAAGGAAGGGGGAAGGAAGGAAAGAAGGAAGGAAGGAAGGAAGGAAGGAAGGAAGGAAGGAAGGAAGGAAGGAAGGAAGGAAGGAAGGAAGGAAAAAGGGAGGATTTAGAATAGGCCTGCTGATAGCCAGGCTGATCTGGTTTTTGTCAGTCAAATTTTTATTATTTATTCTTGCTCCCATTCCAACCCTGTTTGGATTTCTAACTCAAAAAAAGAATAAAAGAATCCGAGAAGGAAGAGAAAAAAGATTTATGCTTATATATTCAGTATTGTAAAATTTCAACAGTTTCCTTTCAACAGTTGGTTATATTGAATATCATACTAGCATAAGGAGTATTTTTCCACTATAGCAATCTTTAAGTGTATTTTTATTCTGAATGTTCCTGTCTATAGAAGGAAGGGTTTTTTTTTCTAATTCCTTCCTCTTTTTCCATCACCATGTCTGCTGTTACGGGATTTCTGCAATATTTTAGAATGAATACTCAAAAAGATTCTGAGGGAAGAGAAAATGAAGAATCTATATTTTTTTCATTGTGTTCTTTGGCTCAGAAACCTTTGCTAAATAGCAATAGTAATTTTGTTCAAGAAAGGGAGAGTCTGGCTCCATCCGTTATTTTATAATTATTCATTTTACTCATTCCCTTGTTAATAGAATAGAATAAAATAAGATAGGGTAGAATAGAATAGAATAGAATAGAATAGAATAGAATAGAATAGAATAGAATAGAATAGAATAGAATAGAATAGAATAGAATAGAATAGAATAGAATTCTTTATTGGCCAAGTATGATTGGACACACAAGGAATTCTTCTTGGTGCATACATTCATCTTCTCAGTGTACATTCATCAAGAATCATAAGGTACAACATTTAATGATAGTCTTAGGGAACAAATAAGCAATCAAATCATATTAGGAAACAGTCAATATAAATCTTAAGGATACCAGCAACAAGGTTACAGTCATAAGTGGGGGGAGATGGGTGATAGGAACGTTGAGAAGATTAATAGTAATGCAGACTTAGTAACTAGTTTGACAGTGTTGAGGGAATTAGTTTAACTGGGTTGTTTTAAATTGTGGGCCGAAATTATTTAATATCTTTTAAACTGTTTTAATTTTTGTATGCTATGTTTTTACCTTGGCTGTTCACCGCCCTGAGTCCCGCTGGAGAAGGGCAGTATAAAAATCAAATAAATAAATAAATAAATACTAGGAAACAATATAAATCATAAAAATACAAGCAACATGGTTATAGTTATAAGTGGGAGGAGATAGGTAATAACAACAGCAACAACAGTAACAGAGTTGGAAGGGAACTTGGAGGTCATCTAGTCCAATCCCCTGCTCACGCAGGAGACCTAGGATACTAGGGATTCGAACCACCGAATTGCCAAACTTTCTGATCGACAAGCTCAGCATCTTAGCCACTGAGCCACCTAGCCAGGTCCTAATAGGAAGGATGAGAAGAATAATAGTAATACAGTCTTAGTAAATAGTTTGTCAGTGTTGTGGGAATTAGTTTTTTAGCAGAGTGATGGCGCTCGGGAAAAAACTGTTCTTGTGTCTAGTTGTTCTGGTGTGCAGTGCTCTATAGCGTCCTTTTGAGAGTAGGAGTTGAAATAATTTATTTCCAGGATGTGAGGGGTCTGTAAATATTTTCACAGCCCACTTTTTGACTCGTGCAGTATACAGGTCCTCAATGGAAGGCAGGTTGGTAACAATTGTTTGTTAATTGAAAGTAATTGTTTCATCTGGGATTGCCAGAGGCTTTTAAAGGGATTTTTTTCCCTGCAACCTCTTCGGCTGAAGAGGTTGCAGGAAAACATGCTTTTAGAAGCTTCTGACGATCAGGCAAATCTGCTGGGATATCCAGAGGCTTTTAAAGGGATTTTTTTTCCCTACAACCTCCTCGGCTGAAGAGAGTGCAGAAAAAATGTTTTCAGAAGCCTCTGAAGATCCCAGCTGAGCCGCACGATCATCAGAGGCTTTTTTTTTAACTTTTAAAAGCATTTTTTCAGCCGAAGAGGTTGTAAAAAAAATGTTTTTAAAAGTTAAAAAAAAAGCCTCTGATGAGGTGGGCGGGGTAAGCAAGCGGCGACCGGGCTGGGGACCGGTTCGGGGGTGTGGCCAGCCAATGTTATTACTGGTTCTCCGAATTACTAAATTTTTTTACTACAACCCACCACTGTACCAGACCACTTCTTTCCTTCAACTTTGTGGAGTCTGTACACGTGTTCTTTGTTTTTTTCCTGTTTGGGGAAAATGTCACCATCTTTTCTTTCTTTTTTTTTTTTTTAAATTTGATTTATATGCCGCCCTTCTCCGGAGACTCAGGGCGGCTTACAATGCGTTAAGCAATAGCCTTCATACTTTTGTATATTTTATACAAAGTCAGCTTATTGCCCCCACAAACTGGGTCCTCATTTCACCTACCTTAGAAAGGATGGAAGGCTGAGTCAACCTTGAGCCTTGGAGAGATTCGAACCAGCAGAAATTGCAGGCAGCTGTGTTAATAACAGGGTGCACTAAACCACTGTACTATCAAGGCTCTTTTACATCTTACATTAAACACTGAATTTTCTCCCAAAATCTTTATAATGTAAGGTCCAAAAATGCACTTGACTCACCAGAATGCCAAAGAGAGAGACCCAAGAAGAGGCTTGAAAAGTAACAGCTTTTATTTTGCAAAACAAAATAGCTGGGTGGACAATTTTTCACGGCATACAGGCAGAAAGCATGCAAGGAAAAAGCCACACCTTGGGGAACCTTTGGTGTCCTTTTATATCTTCAGAGCAGGGGTGGTATTCACTTACCTTTGCTACCAGTTCGCACATGCGCCACCACCGCGCATGCACAATACCTTCTGCACATGCATAGAGCATCAAAAACGGTACGTGATGACATCCAGGCAGGTGGACAGAGCTTCCCGCTGCTGCCGCTACAGGTTCGCCCGAACCAGATAGAACCAGCTGAATACCACCACTGCATCAGAGACATCAGCTTAGTAACCAATTCTAGACTCCTGGCCCGTGCCTTCCTTGTTGCCCTGCATTGGCCCTGTGCAGCAAGGAACAGGGGGACGGAGTGCTTAGCAAACAGGTATTTGCCCGATGTAACTCTGCCAGGCCATGACATACCCTGCACCAGGCACCGAGTTGTAAAAAAAAACAACAACAAGGTAGCAGGAGTAAGATCATTGGCAGAAGCAAATAGCAGAGGCAATTCTAATTTTTACAGGAGCAAAGCAATTCTTACAGAAGTGAAATCGGAAGTTATTATTATGTCCCATGAATTCTACCTATTCTACTATTATTATGTTATGTCCCTTCAACAATAATTGCTATTAATTAGGCTTCAGAAAAATAATCTTAACTGAATAACAAAACAAATCTTAATTGCTGCTATTCAAGTGTTTAAAATAGGCATATCTGGAGGAGACCAAATCCAGAGTTTATTTGAAAAAGATTCTGATTAAACTAAATTTCCAATCAACTATTAACATATCTTCAAATATCTGAACATCATTTTTAAAGATATTTTTATTACTTTTAGTATTGTTATAAATAACTTGAGCCTCTTCCTCCTATTTTCCCCACAACAACTAAACAGACTAAAGTGCTGTTAAGTAACACCAGCTGCCTGCAATTACTGCAAGTTCAAATCTCACCAGGCTAAAGGTTGACTCAGCCTTCCATCCTTCTGAGGTAGGTAAAATGAGGACCCGGTTTGTGGGGGCAATAAGCTGACTTTGTATAAAAAAGAACACCGCTTGGGGGGGCCGAAAGCCCTACTAAGCAGGTATATACAAAAGTATGAAGGCTATTGCTTAATGCATTATAAGCCACCCTGAGTCTCCGGAGATGGGCGGCATATAAATCGAACCAATAAATAAATAAATAAATAAACAACAACCCTTTAAGGTGAACTGGGCTGAGAGAAACTGACTTTCATGCCTAAATCAGGATTAGAACTCACAATTTTCTGGTTTCTAGCCCAGTGCTTTAACTGCTGGACCAAGCTGGCTCTTTTATTTCAAGACCATAAGAGGCATTTTTCAGTTTAAGCATTTTAAATTTCTGGCATTTTTAAGTTTAACTACAGATAGTCCTTGCTTAAACCACTCATATATATTTGACCAATCCTTCGAGTTGCAATTTTCGTAGCAAACCCATGATAATGATTCAGACACTTGGCAACTCACAATTGCAACAGTCCCGGTGACGTGATCAGCCTTGGCAAACTTTACTGCTGGCTTCTGACAATTGAAGTCACTGGGGAAGCCAGCATGAGGGGTAGCAAAAGTGATCACATGACACTGCACTTAATAACTCTGGAATTTGCTTAATGATGACAATGGGAACTGCCATCGTAGTTCAACACGGTCATGCAATATTGCACTTTGCAACCTGGTCACTGAGTTGGTAGTTCCGACTACCACCATTAAGCAAGAACTGCCTGCATAAACCATTGAGTCTTTCCTTTAACAATTGCTATTTGTTTTTCTTGTCAAGTTTTATTACATTTATTGGGATTACTATTTTGGATGCATTTTAATAGTCTCAGGAGTTGTTAATAGCATAATTTAAAGGGACAATGAATGCAAAGCCATTATACTTTGAAATGTATTATTTGTGAAAGCGGGGAGACAAGTTTGTTTATAGTTATTTATAGTTACTTACCAAATTTATATATTGTGAATTAATTGTTACTGGGACTGTGGGCTTATACTAGTTCTTGATGTGTGTGCTCTGTCTGTTCCTCAGTCTTTTTCTTTTCTGTGACTTGTTAGAAACTCTACAGAAAAGAAAGAACATCTCTATAAAAAGATACTAAAAGTCCCATTGGGGACTACCTGTTAAATCATACATTCCCAAAGTTAATGTATTATAAATGTGTTGTTCCAGTTCCTGATTCTTATTTTTGCTCTGTGCAGGGAAACATGTTTCATTTGATGATTTTTCACCTGATAATCCCATCATTTTAAATATTTTCCACAATATCTGCAACACCAGGTAAAGACTTTTGATAGTTCCTCTTTTCTATTGATTACTCACAGACCAACTGTTTCAAATATAGTTCTAATTTTAAATTTATTATATTTGATAGTTTGTTTTTTTACTGTTTATTCCATATATTTCATTTTATTTTAGTAATGATTCCCTTTTTTGGTTTAACTCTGTATGTTTGTGTGCAGGGGTGGGCTTCCAAAATTTTAGAAAGGGGTTCTTTGCACGGTTGCTGGGTGGGCATGGCCATGGTGGGCGTGGCCTAGTCAGCCTCCTGCAGCACGGTGCGGGGGGGGCGTTTTTGCTCAGGGAGCATCCCAGGCTCTGGCCTGTTTCCGCCCTTTTTTTATTATTATTATTATTATTTATTTATTTATTTTTTAATTTGATTTATATGCCACCCTTCTCTGGAGACTCAGGGCGGCTTACAATGCGCTAAGCAATAGCCTTCATTCTTTTGTTTATTTATACAAAGTCAGCTTATTGCCCCCACAACTGGGTCCTCAATTTACCTACCTTAGAAAGGATGGAAGGCTGAGTCAACCTTGAGCCTTGGCGAGATTCGAACCTGCAGTAATTGCAGACAGCTGTTCTTAATAACAGGGTGCCTTAGACCACTGTACTACCAAGGCTCCTTCCGGAACTTTCGGTAGGCCTGTTTTTCACACACACACCCCAAGCCTCTGCGCACGCCCTGCACTTACCTGCATCCAAAATGGGCCACGTGGGGACTCCTGGGAGGGGTGGGGTGGGCGGGGCCAGCCAGAAGTGGGATTTGGGGGTTTTCCAAACTGCACAGAATCTTAGCTAGAAGTTCTCCAGAACCCCTGTGAACCCCCAGCAGCCAACCCCTCTGTGTGTGTGCATGTGTGTGTGTGAGAGAGAGAAACAATACGTACACTGGTAAATAATTTATATTACCGTTCTCTGCTCCTGTCCATGTCCATGTTTTTGGGGTACCATATAGAAGTGGTTTGCCACAGACTGTGCGGGGGGGAGGTGTCTCAATGTAGCTACAGTCTCAGATTTTCTTAGTAATATTAAACCAGGTCTGATTGCTTTCTATTTTGAGATCAGACAAAAGAACTGCCAGGGTCCCAAGTAATAGATCTATTGCAAGCAAAAACTCTGAGGCGGGTAGATTCCTCAAAGAATAGCTTTATTGGAAATATCATATTGGCACCTATCCGGCGAAAGCCGACTCTGAAGAGTCTCTCAGTTTTCACCTAATTAAAAGATTAATTAATTAATTAAAAGTGAAAGTTTTCCCTCAATCCCAAACAATAAGTCACATGGCCCAATCAAAGCAGCATCCGCTGGTCTGGTGACATCATTCCTCCTTCCTCCAGCCAGATGTGAGAATCTCCTTGTTCCCAAGAGAAAGTATTTTATTTTGACTACATAACCCAGCTATCTCTAATTCCCCTCCCTATCCCTCAGCTCTAGTGTGGCAGTACTGAAGTTCCAAGATGGCTTTGGCCAGGCCAAGCTTCAGGGTTGACAAGGATAGCTAGATGCTGCCATGCAAATATTTTGATCAAAAACCTGTATAGCCATTCCTCTGTTTGGTTACATTACCATGCCTGGAATATATGTGGATGTCCATTTATGAGCATAACAATAATCAGACTCTTTGCAGTGGAAATGTTGTGTTGATCATACGCAATATAAGAACATTTATCTTTGTTTTTAGTAGAGTAGTGAGTAATTACTACTCAGAGTACTCAGAGAGGTTGTGTCCCAGCTTCACTGATACAACTACAGATCAAGACAATGAAGGTTTGTTTTAAGCAAAATAAAGATCTGATACTGTAACTAAATCATATCAATTTCATGTATAAGGTAAAGGTAAAGGTTCCCCTCGCACATATGTGCTAGTCATTCCCGACTCTAGGGGGTGGTGCTCATCTCCGTTTCAAAACCGAAGAGCCAGCACTGTCTGAAGACGTCTCCATGGTCATGTGGCCAGCATGACTCAATGCCAAAGGCTCACAGAATGCTGTTACCTTTCCACCAAAGGTGGTCCCTATTTTTCTACTTGCAGTTTTACGTGCTTTCGAACTGCTAGGTTGGCAGAAGCTGGGACAAATAATGGGAGCTCACCCCGTTATGCGGCACTAGGGATTCAAACCGCTGAACTGCCGACCTTTCGATCGACAAGCTCAGCATTTTAGCCACTGACCCACCGTGTCCCTCTAATTTCATGCATATTTCCAGCTAATTTTTATTGTTTGTAATGTAAGCCAGATCATACGAACAGACCCGCATCATTCATTTTCTTTCTGAACTATCCAGTTTTTTATGACTAATGATTAACTTAGCTTTATTACTATTGCACTAAGATTTATGTAACTCTAATGAAACTAGGTAGCTTACTTAAGATGAAAGATTGCTTAAATTTCACTAACTTCACAGAAATACATTACATATTAAAATTCCCTTGTCTTTCTTTCTTTTTTCCTCTATTAAAAGATAATGTCCCCTCAAGGTTTTGCTATTGTTAATTGTATTTTTTTACACTTCTCATTTACAGAAATGTAAATCTTTCTTCGTGGAAGAGGTTGTGTTCAGAGAGTTCTGACCAGTTCTGGAGAACCAGTAGCGGACGTTTTGAGTAGCTCAGAGAACCAGTAGTAAAAATCCTGTCTGGCCCCACCCCCATCTATTGTCTGCATCCCAAATACCTGCTGATTGGGAGGAAATGGAAATTTTGCAGTAACCTTCTCCTGGATTGGGGAGGGAATGGAGATTTTACAGTATACTTCCCCTGGAGTGGGGTGGGAATGGAGATTTTACAGTATCCTTCCCCTGCCATGCCCACCAAGCCACACCACGCCCACTAAACAACACCCACAGAACTGGTAGTAAAGAATTTTGAAACCCACCAATGGTTAGGTTGTATAATCAGTGGGAAGAACTGAATTATGCTAAGAAGGAATAGTAAATAGTAATAGAGTTGGAAATTTGAAGCTTCACTGAATACATCCTCATCGTGCATCATCATATATCCATTCAAAAGAAGATAAAGCCTGATGTATTTTAGTCAAATAAATACATGGAAAGGTTGCTTTTAAATAACCTTTTTAAATGTTGTTTTTATGTTTTAATTTTTATTGTTCTAAATTGTAATCTTTAATAAAAGTGCTGTAAAAAAATTAAAAGGAAGTTTTCCCACCAAAAAGGAAATGCTGATCAGCTTATTACTGACAATTTTTTTTAAAAAAATCTGACGAGAAATTTATTAAAGTTAAAATTAGTTTACAAGTACATTTCCTCCTTTTTGAGTTAATCAAGAATACTAACTTTCACTTAAAGAGATCCACGTATTTTTTTCTGTGTGTATTGTTTTCAAAGGGATGGGATTTACTTTAATTTTTATGGGCAGATAGTAGGAAAATGGCAGACATTTTGATTACCAGAATGAGTGGTGGTTGAATGAGAATTAAATATTGGGTCGTTATTTTGGCACCTTTGTACGGAAAATAAACATTTTTTTAACCAAGGCATCTGGAGTTCCTCTTTTCTGATGAAATATCTTTAATAATAAGACAAACAATGGTGTTGAAGATGCCTCAATCAGTGGCATTGTGGTGTTGACCCCTTGGCTGCTTTCATTTTCATTTGGGGGGAGAAGAAGAGTCACTTAAAGTTTTATCTTGTTTGTTTCGGGGTAAAACTCCTTGAACCAGCATTTTCTGACTTTTTTAACTTTTATTTTATATATTTTTATTTAGAAAATTTATACTATATTTTTTTCTGATGCTTTAGGGCAGTTAACATCAATAAATAGGAAAAAAATAGCCATACAAATAATTGTTCAAATCAAATCAAAACCAAGAAATCTTTCAGTAGTGGATATTAACGGTATAAAAGCCAGAGAAAATTTTATATCCCCATAACTACTGTATGTATTCACCAAGTCTAGCCATTTTTGTTCTTAGTAGAAGTTACCCTAAAATATAAATCTGAATACAACGCCATATTCCCAAAAAATGAAAACATAAAAAATTGTGAAAATATATCAAAATGTTCTTCATATTGGTTTCTGCACATCACATATAAGTTTACTGTCTGCTCAACAACCTTACTGGAATATTCTATATTTAAGATTTCTGGTGGGAAGTTCCTCTCTATATTTATATAAAGCATGTTCTTCAATTTTCTTTCTTTCTTTCGTTAGCAAAAAACAAATCTGGGACACATTTTGCTGAGTTGTTGTTCTTTCTCATTTTATATTCTTATAGTTCAAAAGAGTTGCAAAAGATTTTTGTTGATACAAAAAATGCTAACAGGCTGCGGTGTTATAAATAAATAAATAAATAAATAAATAAATAATAAATAAATAAATAAATAAATAAATAAATAAATAAATAAATAAATAAATAAATAATTTTATTTCTATACCGCCCTTCTCCCGAAGGACTTAGGGCGGTGTACAGCCTATTAAAAGCACAAAGACAAACATCAGTTAAAAATAATTAAAATTATTACATAATTTCGGCTCAGATTTAAAACCCCCAAAATTTAAAACACCCAATTTAAAAATCATTACATTGATAACCCGGCTTGGCAGAACAGCAGGGTCTTGAGGGCACAGTGAAATACACAGAGGTCGGAGATCTTACGCATTTCCGGGGCCAGTTCATTCCACAGGGCAAGGGCTCCCACAGAGAAGGCCCTCCCCCTGGGTGTCGCCAGCCGACATAACTTGGCTGATGGCACCCTGAGGAGACCCTCTCTGTGGGAGCGAACTGGCAGGTGGGAGGCTGTTGGTGGCAGAAGTCGGTCTCGAAGGTACTCAAAGGCTTATTCCTTGTCATGTGTATGGTAGTAAGCAACATACCGTATATTTATATATATATATATATATATTCTTCATTTTAGAAATAGCCATGTCCTCAGCACCACTTACATATTGCATAAAGTCAGAAAAGCAGGTGCATGTGCTGGTTGGTTGGTTACTTACTCAGTCTTCTTTCCTCATAAACTGAAGTAATCTATAGAACATCAATCAACTCTGACAGCACTTCCAAATCTTCACTTTGTTAAATGCATTCCTAAGGAGCCAAGCAGTGGTCCTTTAAAAATCCAGTAAGATGAAGAAAGACTGACTACTCATGGACACATTCCATAAAATGAACCCATTTCTGGAAATGCTGCCCCCCCCCCAGCCTGGGGATGGTATTTTCCTTGGGAGATCTTTAGGGAGCCTCACTTCTGATCTCACGGTGGTCTTTAAGAGCAGCACTATATAAAATGGAATATAATATCACTTTAATCACTCTGTTATGGCCCAGGTCACCTTGGCAGAGGCAGGCATCGATGGAGTCTTTTATTCATCATCATCCTCCTCTTTCAACCACCCCATACTCCCTTTCGGGGTAGAGTCTGGGCAACTGAATGGAGCTGAATATTTACTGGCCGGATGCCCTTCCTGTCGCCAATGCGGAGTTGTTTTCAGCAGATATATTCTCAGTGTGCCTAGAGAGAGAAATATCAGCCTCTACCTAGGATCAAATTCACAGCCTTCTGATTGTGAGGTGAGAGCTCCTGCACCCCTCGATGGAGTCCTTTATTGCTCTGATTAAATGCCACAACAACAGCCAATAAGGTTCCACCCTACGCTACCCAGAAAGCAGCTACGCCAGGGGTGAAATCCAGCAGGTTCTGACAGGTTCTGGACAACTGATAGCAGAAATTTTGAGCAGTTCGGAGAACTGGCAAATACCACCTCTGGCTGGCCCCAGAGTGGGGTGTGAATGGAGATTTTGCAATATCCTTCCCCCAGGAGTATGGAGGGAATGGGGATTTTGCAGTATCCTTCCCTGTAGAGTGGGGTGGGAATGGAGATTTTGCAGTATCCTTCCCCTGCCACGTCCACCAAGCCACACCACACCCACCAAGCCATGCCCACAGAACCAGTAGTAAAAAAAAATTGGATTTCACCACTGAGCTACCCTCACATTGACTCCAAGGGATGCCATCACTCTCTAGCACCAGGCAGGCAAAAGACAGTTGTTCGGATGCTCCTGGCTGCCTTGCAGCTTCTCCAGTACCAACTAAGGAATTGGTAATGAGGAACAATTCACCTACGATGATAAGCAACACCTTATCTGGAAATAAGCATCACTGAATTCATGGGTAACATTCTTTAAGGTAAAAATGCTTATAGACTTCGTTCTGTTCAATAGTGTATTAGATTTGTTCTCACTTGTTTGGAGAGAGACAGTCTGGAGAACCTTCCTCATTATGTCTTCACTAATGGAAATCCTAATTTCTGTTGGTCCATATATAAAGTCCCCATTGTAAAACCACAGTGGGTTTCAAAACCATTTGAAGGCAGCGGTTTCTCTTGGCTCTTTCAACTCTTTCCTCTACTGTTATTTCCTCAATGACTATATTCTCCTTTTGGGTAAGACATTCAGCATTAATGAGACCTTTGTCCACTGAAGACGAGAGATTGCAAAATCCTTTTGTGTTTAGGTGGCACAATTGCAGAGAAAATCTACTTCCGATGCTGTTACTGTGATTGGGAGTGGGAGCCAATGGAATTAGATGGTGCAATTTGTCCATGATTTTCTTCTTATAAAGACTGTCACTTCATTGCTCTGAGCCCTGGCACTACCACCATACCATTTATATAGCAACTAAGGTATATTAGCCTAGACTTGCACGAAAGCACATTTCTTATTCATAAATCTATTCCTAATTGTCTAAATAGATCAGGTTAGGGAAAGTACTTTACAAAATTAGATTTTGTTTGAGACTTGATTTAGGAAGTATCACTCCCACACCTGTAGAGATAAGAAGTCGACCAGCAACAAAGTGGATGGACTCAGTTTCAGTGGCAATGATACAGCAGACTTGGTCATAGTAAAAGTAAAGGTTCTCCTCGCACATATGTGCTAGTCGTTCCCAAATCTAGAGGGCAGTGCTCATCTCTGTTTCAAAGCCGAAGAGCCAGCGCTGTCCGAAGACGTCTCCGTGGTCATGTGGCTGGCATGACTAAATGCCAAAGGCACACGGAACACTGTTACATTCCCACCAAAGGTGGTCCATATTTTTCTACTTGCATTTTTTATGTGCTTTCAAATTGCTGGGTTGGGAGAAGCGGCAACAAGTAACGGGAGCTCACCCTGTTACGCGGCACTAGGGATTCGAACTGCTGAACTGCCAGACTTGGTCATAGGAGACTTGAAAAAACAAGTATTGGATAGATTTGTCATGAAAAAAATCCATCCGTATGATTGCTGTGTGTGTATCTGATCATACATAATAATTGACTCCCACTGTCTCAACAATTCACTTTTTCAGTGAATTTCAAATCTGCTATCAGTCAGCTTCCTCTTAATGTTTTTGTGCACCGTATTTCTAGCTGACATTGCTTCTTAATTAAACTGTTTCACTGTCAGTCAATTGATTCTTCTCACTGAGCACTACAGATATATAAGAGCCCCGACATCCAAGCCTGGCTGAAATAAAATATTAAAATGCTTTGTTTTTTCAGCCTCTCAGACTTTTACCTTTCCTATGTGTAAGTATACTAATAAATTTAAGAGTATAAAAATACATTACATATTATACAATTCCAGTGTAGTTTACATTCAACAGATCTAAAACAGAACTTAAAAAGACACCCCTATCATTTCTGGAAAAGTAGGATAACTCAGGGTGGTGGTATTCGTGGCTACTGCCCTGTGGAACAGCTTAGACCTATGATGGCGAACCTATAGCATGTGTGCTAGAAATGGCACGCAGAGCCATGTCACCTGGCACGTACGGCATCGCCCATTCCTCTTCTGGGTTTCCAGTGCACACATGCGCGCCAACTAGCTAGTCTTTTGGTTATTGGCGTGCATGCGTGCGTGATGATCAGCTGGCCTTCACGCATGTGGCAGTGCCAGAAACCAGAAGATCAGCCAGCCAGCTGATCATCGTGCATGCATGTGCACCAGTAACCAGAAGACTAGCTGGCCGGTGCACATGTGTGCACAGGAAACCGGAAGTCCATTTCCTGGCGCATGCATGCCACTGGGCAGCTCCTCTTAGCGTGCATGTACATAGGCCATACTGTCGATGCTCGCATGCAACCCCGGGACATCCACCCCCTTGCAAGCCAGGAGCACTGCCGCCAGTTGCTCCTCTATACCCACTTGCCTACCTGCCTCGCCACCACTGCCGCCGCCACCAGGAAAGGCCCCAAAGCTGCACTGTCCGGGATCCACGTGGGCTGCCAGGGGAGGCCAGACATGGCTGGCTGGCTGGCTGCTTCCTGGAGTGCGAGGCTGGCAGGAGGAGGAGGAGCCGCCGCTGCCTCTTTGCCAGCAAGAATGGCCTGCCACTGCTACCTCTTTGCAGAGGCAGTGGCGGCTCATCCTCCACCTCCTGTCAGCCTCACGCTCCAGGCAGCGTCCGGCATGGCTGACATGGCTGGCTGGACATTGTCCAGAGCGCGAGGCTGGCAGGAGGAGGAGCTGCCGCTGCCTCTGCACTTTCAGCACCCAATGACAAAAAGGTTAGCCATCACTAGCTTTGACCTTAGAAAACAGATGTAAATACAGGAGAGTTTTCAACGTCAGTGTCATCTCTTGCAAAATTCCATGTGGGGCAATTACATTATTAAAGACTTCATCTAGATTTGATGTTCTTTAGAGGAAGTGAGAATAAAGCATACAGTAATATTACTATTTTCATGACTACTTAACTCTTGCATTCATTGAATAAACAGGAAATGGGACAAGAATCATGTGGTTAGTTTGTGAATTGCTGGTTCATCATAATTTTTTTTTAAATTTGATTTATATGCCGCCCTTCTCTGGAGACTCAGGGCGGCTTACAATGTGTTAAGCAATAGCCTTCATACTTTTGTATATTTATATAAAGTCAGTTTATTGCCCCCACAATCCAGGTCCTCATTTCACCTACCTCGAAAGGATGGAAGGCTGAGTCAACCTTGAGCCTTGGAGAGATTCGAACCAGCAGTAAATTGCAGGCAGCTGTGTTAATAACAGGGTGCGTAGACCACTGTACTATCAAGGCTCATAATGGATGAAGAAATATAAGGAAGAAAGTTGTCATCAGTATTACAACATAGTTACAACTCAAACCTTCACCTAACCAGTCCCTCTGTAACATTGTGCTCCCAGAGATGACATCTGCACCCACCTTTTTGGCCTTCTGAAAGGGCCTGAAAGTGTGGCTCTGCCAACTGGCCTGGGTCCCAAGGGGGATGGGTCATTCCAAAGGTGGTTAAAGGATTAAGATAATATCTCATGTCCTCTTTGTGTGCATCTTGGTCCCTTCCTCTCCATCTTTGTCAATTTTTTAAATGCAAACTTAATGTTACTATATGATGTTTTATGTTGGCATTTTATTGATTGATTATAAGCTTGAATTGCCTTTGGCAAGATGGGCAGCATATGGCTTTAATAAATAAATTTTTAAAAATATTTTTTTTTATTTTTTTTATTTTATTTTATTGGGAAGGTAAGAGTGTTCCGTGCACCTTTGGTGTTTAGTCATGCCAGCCACATGATCATGGAGACCACGGAGCTCAGTAGCTAAGACACTGAGCTTGTTGATCAAAAGGTTGGCAGTTCAGCGGTTCAAATCCCTAGTGCTGCGTAATGGGATGAGCTCCTTGTTACTTGTCCCAGCTTCTGCCAACCTAGAAATTCGAAAGCACGTAAAAAATGCAAGTAGAAAAATAGGGACCACCTTTGGTGGGAAGGTAACAGTGTTCCGTGCACCTTTGGCATTTATTCATGCTGGCCACATGACCACGGAGACATCTTTGGACAGCGCTGGCTCTTCGGCTTTGAAACGGAGATGATCATCGCCCCCTAGAGTTGAGGGGAACATATGTGCAAGGGGAACCTTTACCTTTACCTAAAGTTTTTTGAAGATAATTCCTGCCTTTACTTCTGATCCAATTTGAGAGACACAAAGAAGTCCAAACGCTGTATTTTCTACTGTTGGAAGAAAAATCCAGTCTGGTTCCAATCCGGGAGAAAGGTGTTGGAAATAAAATGGAGGCTGATTAGAAAGAAGGACTCTGTTTATTGGTGAGCGGAACCAACAACAGCATGTAGTTATGGGACAGCTGACAAAATGGGGTTGTGGTAGGTGGGCTTTTATACATTCTTTGGGGTTTTGTGTTTGAAATGCTCCAGGGTTGTGCAATTTATTGAGCTTTGTGTCTTTTGGTATTCTAATGATGGTGGATTAATCCTATTATGACCTAAAAATCATGTTCTGTCCTTAATCCCATCAGGTGGAGCTGAAGGTGTTTTGTTTAAGAATAGATTGGCCCAGTCTTTCTTAGGATATTTTTTATCTGTGCTAAAAGCAGATTTAAATATAACTCTGATCAGCCCCCCCTCCCCACTCACCAAAAAGCCTTGGTAGTACAGTGGTCTAAAGCACCCTGTTATTAAGAACAGCTGCCTGCAATTACTGCAGGTTCGAATCTCGCCAGGCTCAAGGTTGACTCAGCCTTCCATCTTTTCTAAGGTAGGTAAATTGAGGACCCAGTTGTGGGGGCAATAAGCTGACTTTGTATAAATATACAAAAGTATGAAGGCTATTGCTTAACGCATTGTAAGCCGCCCTGAGTCTCCGGAGAAGGGCGGCATATAAATCAAATCAAAAAAAAAAAAAGAATAGTTATACTATTCTCAAAGATTGTATTTCACGGCTGTTGATCACTCATCTTCCTTCTGTTTGGTACTTAAAATATATGCAGTTCACGTCACTTTTGACTGATTCAGTGGGTTCCTGGTTTACAAGAACTTAACTTTCAGTAAAACTGAAAATAAAAACCAGAACTAAAAGTGTTTTTAAATCACTTAGGGAGATTCCAGAGCATGCTCAGAAACTGAAAATGCAACACTAGAATCATCTGCTTTTTTTTGTAATGCAATTCTAAACAAGAGATCTTTCATAAAAAGACTTTCACTCAGACATGCCAACTACTTAGAAATCCCAACTAATGTTTTTAAAAAATGAATTGGCAGGAAAGAGTATAAACACCAGGCAGCAGTGGAATAACAGGATTTCCAGGTCGTGAACAAAAGATTGTTTGTTTTCTAGATCGCACAGGATGTAGCAATGCAACTTCACTTTTTTCTAGCAGCCGAGTGTAAGACTAAGTCTAGGATCTGCAACTACTCTGAAATTGTTGAGCTTTGTCCAAAATAAAGAAATCATTGGCTAGTTTTCCAGCAGGGAATGTATTTTGAAAATGAATTATTGTTGCTATTGCTCCAAATCAAACTATAATACCAACCACATAAGAATAAACAGAATTTTCAATAAAAGAGCTAGAATTTTCAAAAGGCCTATGTATCGGGGTAGTATTCACTTACTTTCGCTACCGGTTCACAAATGTAAGCACGCATACGCCGAGCATCAAAAACAGGACGTGATGACGTCTGAATGGGTGGGCGGAGCCTCCCACAGTCGCCACTACCGATTCGCCCAAACCAGCTAGAACTGGCTGAATACCACCACTGCTATGTATGACAATAAAACAGCAAACAACTTCTAATTGAATCAGACTTATGAGCTACCCATAATCAACAGAGATCACTAAACACATTCTACTCCATACTACACCTCAGTGGTAGGTTCCTCCCGGTTCGGCCCAGTTCGGCCGAGCAGGTAGTGGTGACGATATGACATCACCGAACCGGTTCTCTTGTTCGGGAACTGGGCCCTCCCACCCACCCCCCCGTGTTATTCTTACCTTTTATTTGGCCCCACTCCCAATCTATTCGCTGCCTCCCGAGTCCCAGCTGATCGGCTAGAAGGAAAAAAACTGTTTAAACTCTTGCCATGGGGCTTCAAAGAGCCACCCTACAGCTGATCAGTGTTAAAAGGCAGTGTGGTGGTAGATCAGTGCGCTCAAAAAACAAATGGGTAGACCGAAACGCTCCAGGAACAAATGGGTAGACTGGTACAGCTCTGCAAGCAGTTAAAAGCCTGGTAGACCAGTACATCTGCTAAATCCTAAAGAATTGTCACATGACCATCAAGCCATGCCCACAAAATAAGCCATGCCCACAGAACCGGTAGTAAAAAAATTTAGAACCCACCCCTGTTACACCTGATACAGATCTATATGCAACCTTCAGTTTACATAAATTACTTTAATTTCAAAAATTCTGGGCCATCAAAGTGAAGTGGCCAAAAGAGGACATGTAGGCTACTGATGTAAAGACCTGGAAACTCTTCAAAACGTACAGAAGCTTCCATTTCAAGTCCAGCCACCAGCCACTGAACCCCAGCTAGAAAAAGGGCTAGTACACTAGATAGGACCCAAGGTGCAAACTATGCAAAATAGCCTTGGAGACAGTCCAACGCATAGTAGCAGGGTGTAAGATGTAGACAGGAATATCAGCAGCTGCCACTGTGCAGGAACATTTGCACAGTGTATGGGCTAGGTTAGGGGTCGGCAACTCGCGGCTCTGGAGCTGCATGTGGCTATTTCATCCCTCTGCTGCGGCTCTCTGTCACCGGTTGGCACAACAATTTTGAGAGGAGCTTCTGGTTGTGGGGGGGGGGGAAACATGGTGTGCCAGGACGAGAGACTATGTCAAGGGGCGGATTTTCCGGTCAGCTCCACAATTGATAGGGGTTTCAGTTAGCACAGGTAGAGGAAAAAGGATGCCACGCTAGGAGGAGACTCTATGGTGGGAGAACCAGACTTTCAGTCAGCTCCAGAATTGAATGGGAGGCTTCCAATTAGGATTTTTGTGGCTCTTTGAGTGTTTAAGGTTGCCAACCCCTGGGCTAGACTCTCCCAAGTCCAGATGGACGATCCCGCAGAAAGTCATAAAGAATAACAGAGAATAATAGGCCAAGAAATGGAGATGAGCATCACCTGCTAAAGTCAGACATGACTGTGCAGGGAAAACCTTTACATTTACCTATACTCCATAAAGCATAAACTCCCAGACTTTCTAATGCAGGCTGCAAAATATGAGGAAATACTATCACATGTTAGGAGCAATGCATACCCATTGTTAATTTATTTATTAAATTGATGTGCCACCCAACTCCCAGTGACTCTGGATGGCTCACACTAAAACAAGAGAATTATAAGTTTTTTTTTAAAAAAGGGCAAGAATGACAAACAAGAGAGGAACAAAGCAACAGCCTGTTTCGCTGGTTGACATTTCTACTGATAATGATCAACCTGAAAGAATATGATCCCAGAAAATAGTCTGGAAGATTACTTGAACGGCATGAGACAAGAGTACAGAATAAGTAACCAATCAGAGACCCAAGAATGATAAGCATCTGTTTAGAAGAAGGTCCCCGGTTTCAAAGAAATCCATTTTTCTGTACCTATTACACTATTTCTTTTGGGTAAGATCTGGCTCAGTCTCCACAATGCAGTCCTTGTAAACCTAGAAAATTAAAACTGTATGTTTTCAGAGGAGCTGATGCGGAAAGTATCAGGTGTTCAAACGGCGCAGGGTGTTGTCGGTTTTTTTTAACTCTGGCTCTCCAGAATTAATGGGGGAGAAGCACTAGAGCGTGCTCCATTGCAAGCAGCAAAATATTTTGAGCCAGCAGAGTCAGACTCCATCAAAACACGTATCGTATTACAAATATATATATATTTTCTGGACAGGAGCATGCGTGAGAAAAAGTAGCCCACGGTTGAGGCGTCTTTCCTCCCTCTCCATGAATTGAACACATGGAATGAAGTGACAATAGAATAGAATAGAATAGAATAGAATAGAATAGAATAGAATAGAATAGAATAGAATAGAATAGAATAGAATAGAATAGAATAAGAGTTGGAAGGGACCTTGGAGGTCTTCTAGTCCAACCCCCTGCTTAGGCAGGAAACCCTATACCATTTCAAACAAATGGTTATCCAACATCTTCTTAAAAACTTCCAGTGTTGGAGCATCCAAAACTTCTGGAGGCAAGTTGTTCCACTGATTAATTGTTCTAACTGTGAGGAAATTTCTCCTTAGTTCTAAGGTGCTTCTCTCCTTGATTAGTTTCCACCCATTGCTTCTTGTTCTACCCTCAGGTGCTTTGAAGAATAGCTCGACTCCCTCTTCTTTGTGGCAACCCCTGAGATATCAGAACACTGCTATCATGTTACCCCTGGTCCTTCTTTTCATTAAACTAGACACACCCAATTCCAGCAACCGTTAAGTAAAGTGAAAGTCCCGAGTCGTTTCTTTTAATAATAGAATAACAGAGTTGGAAGGGATTTCGGAGGAAAATAACTGTGCCAGCTTAAATAATAATAATAATAATAATAATAATAATAATAATAATAATAATAATAATAATTATTATTATTATTATTATTATTATTATTATTATTATTATTATTATTATTATTATTATTATTATTATTATTATGTCCTTGGTTAGGACTCAAGCTGCTGAGCTATTAACCAGCCTCAAAGGCTGTGAATCTCACTAAAGATTAACAACAACAAAAACAACACTATTTATTATTATTATTATTATTATTATTATTATTATTATTATTATTATTATTATTATTCCTAGGTCCTTGGTTAGGACTCGAGCTGCTGAGCTATTAACCAGCCTCAAAGGCTGTGAATCTCACTAAAGATTAACAACAACAAAAACAACACAACTATTATTATTATTATTATTATTATTATTATTATTATTATTATTATTATTATTATTATTATTATTCCTAGGTCCTTGGTTAGGACTCGAGCTGCTGAGCTATTAACCAGCCTCAAAGGCTGTGAATCTCACTAAAGATTAAATAATAATAATAATAATAATAATAATAATAATAATAATAATAATAATAATAAATAAAATCTGGTATGTTCTGAAGTGGGAAAGCTGCAGCGCTCCTTTTAATCAGGGCTCCACCTCCTCTGCAGGGGAACCTGGGGAAGTTTGGGCAGCAAAACTTGCAAAAGGGGGAAGTCCCAAACATAAAGAGGGAGGGGGAGGGAGGAGGGGGACAGCGCGAGGCGTGGCTATTGGGAAGGAAATTTCTACATCTAAATCTGTATCGTAACTGAGGCGAAGCCACCGCCCAAACTCCCCCCACCCACCCCCCACCCCCCACTCCAGCTCCTCCAAAGGCTGCCTTCCGCACGGGATACCCCGCTGGCATGTTCGGAGCGTCTTCCGAGGAAGCGCATCAGACGTTGCCGAACCGTCTGCGAGGCTTGTGAGAAGGGAGTTTCGGAAGCTCGGCGAGTGAGTAGTAACGCCGGAGGCTTGTCTTCGTTCCGCTGCTCCTTTTAACTCTTCGTTTTTCTTCAAAGATTAAACCTCCCTTGAGGAAGCGCTCCTGAGCAAACACTTCGGCGTAGAGTGCCGTTCGTGGGAGTTTTGAGTAAGGAGGCATAGTAAGTGCTTTTTTTTTTTTTTTTTACTCTTCTTCATTTTATGTTTTGCTTTTCTGTGGGCGACGGGGGGTGTGTGTGTGTAATTGGAATTTAACAGGCGCAGAAAGAAGAAAGAAAGAAGCGGTGGTGATTTGGAGATGAAGAGTCTTAAGATGATGTTTAAATTATTATCTATGTACAGATGATAGGACAGCCGTCCAAGGTGACCTGTATGAGAGAGAGAGAGGGAGGGAGAGAGAAAGAAAGAAAGAAAGAAAGAAAGAAAGGAAGGAAGGAAGGAAGGAAGGAAGGAAGGAAGGAAGGAAGGAAGAAAAAGAAAGAAAGAAAGAAAGAAAGAAAGAAAGAAAGAAAGAAAGAAAGAAAGAAAGAAAGAAAGACAGGACAGGACAGGACAGGACAGGACAGGACAGGACAGGACAGGACAGGACAGGACAGGACAGGACAGGACAGGACAGGACAGGAAAATGCAGAGAAGAGCAAGAAAAAGTGCAGAGAAGGTCAACCACGGTGATCAGGAGACGGGAGGCTAAAACATAGGATGAACCACACTATAAAAAAAGATGTTGACACTCTAGAAAAAGGGCAGAGAAGAGCAACCAAAATGGTTAGGGGACTGGAGGCTAAAACATACATGAACTGTATGTTTGCAGTATGTTTGCAGGTTGCAGGAACTGGGCATGGCTAGTCTAGTGAAGAGAAGGACTAGGGGAGACATGATAACAGCCATCCAATATTTGAGGAGCTGCCACAGAGAGGAAGGGGTCAAGGTATTTTCCAAGGCACCTGAAGGCCAGACAAGGAATCATGGATGGAAACTGATCAAGGAGAGATTCAACCTAGAAATAAGGAGAAATGTTCTGACAGTGAGAACGATCAATCCACCTTCAGAAGTTGTGGGATCTTTATCATTGGAAGCTTTCAATAAGAGACTGGACTGCCATTTTTGGTGCAAATGATGCAGAGTCCCCAGCTTGGGAGGGTGGTTGGACTAGAAGATTTACAAGGTCCCTTCCAACTCTCTTAATCTGTTCATGTCCCGTGCTTTTAACCTGAAAGGTGAAATGATGATATCATGCTTTGGGGAATGTATGAATTGTGTAGAAACACTGCTGCTCCCTTTTATGTAGGGATGGGATTTACAAAGGTCCATTTGATTCTCCCATAAAGTGACAAAGTCAGGTATCGTACAGCACTTAACCCAAAGTCATATGTGGGCATGTATGTTCTTGCATATTTTACATTTATGGTATGTAATATCACATGCAGTGCCTTGGCTTGTAACTTTCATTTCAAGTGTGAGGCAACAATGTTGACTAGACCCCACCCTATTATTCATCATTTCTCACATTTTTTGTACTGTGCAAGATGTGATGAATTCATATGCAGGACTATTTTTTTTTTTTTTTGGCAGAAAATAAAGACACTTTTTGTACCATCATTTTGCTAATAAAAATATGCCACTCTTTGTGCTCCTGATGAACAGGACCTGTGACTGTCAAACACTGGTGGAAACAGAATTATGACAATAAAATCACTTCTTATTGCTAATACAACTTGGCCTGCTAATCATGGTCATGTTTTTACCTATATTTTTCATTTTCATTTCATTTTATTAGATTTATATACTGCCCTACTCCTGAAGGACTCAGGGCGGTGAACAGCCAAAGAGATAAAACACACAGACTACAAAATTTAAAAGACAATATAAAAACCCATTAAATAATTTGTCCCGAAACAGATTAAAACACCCCCAATGTTTTAAGACAAATTTAAAAATTTACAATTAAAAAGGGAAGTTAGGCCAGGCCAGCCTGTTGAAATAAAAAGGTCTTGAGGGCACGGTGGAAGGTGCGTAAATCCGGGATCCTCCGTATCTCCGGGGGAAGCTCATTCCAGATAGCAGGTGCCCCCACAGAGAAGGCTCTCCCCCTGGGGGACGCCAGTTGACACTGTTTGGCCGACGGCACCCTGAGGAGCCCCTCTCTATGAGAGCGTACTGGCCGGTGAGAGGCTACTGGTGGCAGCAGGCGGTCCCATAATTACCCAGGTCCTAAGCCATGGAGCGCTCTAAAGGTGGTAACCAAAACCTTGAAGCGCACCCAGAAGACCACCGGGAGCCAGTGCAGCTTGCGCAGGAGAGGTGTTACATGGGAACGCCACATCACTCCCATAAACACCCGCGCGGCCGCACTCTGCACCAGTTGGAGCCTCCGGGTGCTCCTCAAGGGGAGCCCCACGTAGAGAGCATTACAGTAGTCCAATTCTGCATACGAGATAGTGATAGATCTACTGGTCCTTGGAGTACACTGGCAAGAAGTTGAATCTTGGATGCAAGAGAAGTTGTCTTATCTGAAGTCCCTGGTCCATTCAACCTAGTATTTTCAACACTGATTGGCAGTGATTCATCCAAAATTGCAGCTGGAGAATTCTTAGCTACATAGAGCTCCATAGCTCCATAGCTACATAGAGCTACAGCCCCACTTGGTCTATCTATTTAACAGTCCACTTTTTCTTTAATCTGTTGGACCTCAGAGATATGATTGCTGAGTAGGGAAACTCTCTTGAAAGGGAAAGGAATCATTTCAGAATTCTTCACTTGTGTTCTTTGGTGTCTAAACTTAAAGCAGAAGTAGAACATGTCATCATATGTAGTCTGCTCCTGTTTCTCAGAAATAAAGAGATAATCATGTTGGCTGTGCATGCTTACTCCTACAAGAAATGAATGGATAAAAATGCACTATAGTTTGTCTCTTCAATAGGTATTAATCACAGAAAAATGGTAATGGCATTCTCAGAATATTCAAGGGAGCCTAGAGAAGCAGAAGTTGACCTATGCTTCTATAATCAAGTAATCTAAGTAATGTAATCATGAAAGTGGTGAATTATAATGCAGGAAAAATGAAATGTTTTTAGGACGAGCTCATTATAAGGATTACAGCCACATCACCATTTTAGGTCCTCCCACTTCTATAATTTACTATAATCTATAATTTCACTTTCCATTGCAGTCACACTGCTCATTGCCTTGTGCTCAAATTTGCTTGAAATCTGTGCACATTATTATTCCCCTGGTTATGACAGGAAATAACAGTCTGTTTTTCTTTGAAACAGAGGTCAAACTGACCTGACTGTTTAGTCTTCACAATTGTTTCCTTTCTCAGGATGGAGTTAAATGTGAATGGCAGTAACAGATTTGGAAAATAAACTCTGGGCACTTTGTGCAAATTTATTCATTTTTGTGGCATGGTTCTATTTAACTTCTTTTGTCCTTTTGCTATACTTCTCTTTTATTTTCTCTTGTGTTCCAGTGTTTAAAGCCAGACATGGTTTCCAAGGAATAAGAAATTGGGATTAGGACAAAAAAAATAAATAAATCGCTGTTTCTATAGTTCCTGAAACTTTGGGTTCCCAAATATTGATTTAGCTTTGACTGGAATTGAATAACATAAATATGCCCATGTTGAATCAGGCAGTTTTCACAATGGAGTTTAAACTATATTTAAACTCCATTTGGGGTATAAATTATATTTTGTGGTTAGTATATAATCTAGTTCAGTGGTTCTCAACCTTTTCTTCACCACAGACCCCCTTTAAATACCTTTTGTGGCCACGGACCACCAAGACTTAACTAAAGATTTAGAGACTGCATCAATCCTTCTTGGACACCGTATGACATTGCAGCCCCCCAGTGATCCACGGATTGAGAACCACAGATCTAGCTGAATGCATAAGAAATAATTTCCAACTGTCATTAAAGCTACCTCTAGCTCTCTGTGTGATATTTGTTAATATTGACTGCATCTTGTTTTTATAACCAAACTACTTAAAATTACCAAACGTATCATGTATTGTATCTTTTAGATAATCACGATGTTGCCAATTTGGAGTCTTTGGTTTATCTCAATTGCTGGAGCTAAAAGTTTTTCTGCTGAAAAGAGCATCCCATTTTGTGATGTTGCTGATTGCAATTTTCATGGGAAAAGTCTGCATTCAGTTCCACTGGGCCTATCAGATGCTGTCTTGGGACTGGACCTGGCCTTCAATAGCATTGTGCATATCCGAGATGCTGATCTAAAGTTTGCAGTCAATCTTAGAACACTTTTGCTTCAATCCAATTTAATTCAGACAATTGATGAGAATGCCTTTGACTTCCTTGGAAAGCTGGAGCATTTGGATTTATCATGGAATAACCTGAACTACTTGTCATCCACTTGGTTCAGAAATCTTTCTTCTTTACAGAAATTAAACCTAAAGGGGAATTCCTACTCAACACTTGGGAAATTTCCATTATTTCCTGGCTTACAAAAGCTGAGATATCTATACTTGGGAAATGATAAATTCTCTTCTTTACAGACAAAAGATTTTGAAGGAATTTCAGTTCTTGAAGAACTGGAGATTGAGGGACGGAATCTTAAACAATATTCACCAGGAGCTCTACAGTCTCTTGAACGCATAAATCACATTATTTTGAATGTTACTGTCAACTCCATACTGAATTTGATTTTAATTGATGTTAAATATTCTGGGGTGTTTCTTGAACTGAGAAACATACGCCATAACTTTTTATCCCTTATCCGTTATTTCAAAGAGGTTCCAATGACTGCTCAAAAGCTTGGATTTAGAGAGAGTGATTTTTTAGAAAATGAGGTGGTTCCTTTTTTTGATGCGTTATCTGGTATGACCCAGTTACAAGAGTTAGAAATTATAGATAGCAGATTACAAGGTACTGGGCATTTCCATAATAGTCAGCAAATTTCTACTAATGTACATGTAGTAACACTTAGGAATTTAAATATAGATGCATTTTATTTATTTTCAGATCTTTCAAGCATGTGGTATCTTGTACAGAATATTACCAGACTAACCATTGAAAATACAAAAGTTTTTCTTGTGCCTTGTGGGCTTGCAAAAAAATTCCATTCAGTAGAGTATCTTGATTTCAATACAAATTTGCTTCAGGATTTGTTTTTTGAGCATTCATTGTGTCCAGGAAGTTGGCCTAAACTGCAGACTCTCAATGTGAGTCAAAATTCTTTGACACATCTTGATCGGACGGCTCGAAGTGTGGCTCATTTAGTCAACCTTACTAACCTAGATGTAAGTCAGAATAACTTAGAACAAATGCCAGAATCATGTCGTTGGCCAAAAAGCTTGAAATATTTAAACATCTCTGGCTGTAAAGTAGAGAAACTTACAGGTTGCATCCCTGACTCTTTAGAAATTCTGGATGCAAGCAACAATTTCCTCTATGAATTTAAGATGGGCCTGCCTCATCTTCAGGAACTTTACCTTAAAAATAATAGGTTAAAAACTCTACCAGATGCTGCCTTCATCCCTCGTGTAACTTTTGTGACTATTAGAGAAAACAATGTTTTTATGTTCTCTGAGCAGGAATTGGAAAAGTTTGTAGAACTGAAGTCGCTGGATGCCCGTTATAACAGTTTTCAATGCAAGTGTGAATTTGTTTCCTTTGTACAGTCTTATCCAAGAATATATAATATCTGTATTGGTTGGCCTGAAAATTACATCTGTGATTCTCCAGATTATATAAAAGGGGAGCAGATCGGAGTTGCCCAGCTGCAACTGACTGACTGTCATTTCAGGTCTTTTGTGTCCATCCTTTGTATTCTGATAATCCTGATCATCGTGGTGTCAGCATTTCTTTGCTACAAGTTTCATGTCATTTGGTATATACGCATGACTTTGGCCTGGCTCAAAGCAAAACGCAAGCCTCAAAGGACCCACAACCAGGCAGTCTGCTATGATGCGTTCATTTCCTACAGTGAACAAGACTCTGAATGGGTGGAAAATATTATGGTGGAGATGCTGGAGCAATCAAACCCTCCACTTAAACTCTGTCTTCATAAAAGAGACTTCATGCCTGGCAAATGGATTGTAGACAATATTATTGATTCCATTGAGAAGAGCTCTAAAACCCTGTTTGTGTTGTCGGAGAATTTTGTGCGGAGTGAGTGGTGCAAGTATGAATTGGATTTTTCTCACTTCCGTTTTTTTGATGAGAATAATGACACAGCCATTTTGATCCTCCTGGAATCTATTCCAACAAAAACAATCCCAGAAAGGTTTTGCAAACTCCGAAAATTAATGAGTACCAAAACTTATCTTGAATGGCCAAGTGATAAGGATCAACAACAGTTATTTTGGTTTAATTTGAAATTGGCAATAAAAGCCTAGGTGACAAGTTGGTATAATACACCCTTTCCATTACTTTTAGCAGTACCCCTGGTGTGAAGAATTTGTTATGGTTCAGGATATGCAGTCCAGGCCGGTCCATTAGCAGGAGGCAAGTAGGCTTCCAGAAGTGTGATTCCTTGAACCCCAAATATTTTCATCATCATGTACTTTGACTGCTTTTCTCTCAGCAGAAATATCGATAACATCCAACACTACCTTTGTCCAAGTTTTGTACATGTATC
Organism: Pantherophis guttatus; assembly: GCF_059756535.1. Classification (NCBI taxonomy): domain Eukaryota; kingdom Metazoa; phylum Chordata; class Lepidosauria; order Squamata; family Colubridae; genus Pantherophis; species Pantherophis guttatus. The sequence goes on along the minus strand of NC_142070.1, from coordinate 67,716,548 downwards.
TCAACTCTTCAGATATTTATGAGAAAGAAGAAATTAGCAGGGGAGCGTGTAGCAGCTAAGGTACAGTTCTAGCAGAGTCTTGAGGACCAGCAAATTGAGAGATTGAGATAACTGATAGATAAAATTTGTGAAGTGCATTAAGCCACTTTTTGCTTTACTGTGATATATTAAACAAGATGTAACCTGAAGTCATGCATCATGCTAAGCTGTAAATCTTGATTTACAAATCACAGGGCCCTGTATAGCACAATAAGCCAAACCCAAAGAAGCCACACAGTGTTTAGAGTGATGTGTCCACTGAGTTAACTTAGGTGTGACAAGCAAATGAGGCCAGCAGGGGAACCAACACGGATAGTTTTTCAGTCATGATTAATTATAAAAACAAACAAACCAGCATCTATTACATTCAATGCTGAACAAGAGCATATATTATATGATTGTTTATTGTTTAAATATTAAACAATAAGTATAAATACACTGTAACTTAAGTCTTTTTCTATTGTTTTTTTTAGGATTTGATGGTTGCTAAGATCAGACAACCACTTGATGGCATTTAATTGCTAGATGGCATTTTATTGGTTTTTATTATCTTTTGAAAGCTTCCGGGAGCCATTAAGAGATAGGCAGCATATAAATCAGTTAAAAGCATAAAATGAAGTTGTTTAGTTTTTTATTTTTTTTATTTCCAATTTATATATTTATATAGTTGAATGTATCCTAAGAAGAACCATAAACTGGAACTTCCTGTCGTCTTCAGTGTTTGAGAAAATGACCAGCACATTTGCATTAAGCTTCATTTATTTTTTTGAAGGGCAAAAAGCACTTCCTGTAGCTATTTTAGTTTACTGTGAAAAATGTATTTTCTGGTAAGATTTTGCATTTATTGATTTAAATAAAGTACATAACTATTTGGTACTTCTATATTCCAGCTATTTCTTTGGATCACCAAGAGACACAGATCCATAACACTGTTAAGCTAAAACAATGAGCTATATCTAGTTGCCATTGGAACCAGCCATTCAAGGCCTTCTATAGCCAACTTTTGCAGGAATAAAAATATTTAAAAATGATTCCTGTGGGAGTTAATTAAACTAAAGTTAAATATGCCTTCTAGCGTTGTCCATTTATGGCAGTTGTGTCTTAGAAGTGTGCAAACTCTACTGATTTCAATAGGAGTTGGGTGCATTTAACTGCATGGAGTTGTGGCCATAATTATTCTGATAATAATTAGCAAAACATTTTGGCAATGCTAAAAATGATACAGAAAAGCTGATGTCATTTATTTCAATGCAGCATATTTTTCAACGTCTATTTGAGTACTGAGGCTGAACTTTGGCATATTTACATGTGATTGTCAAAGTTTTTTCACTTTAATGGTCTGACCATCCCTACATCACAAACCCTTGCAGAGCAAGGGGAAAAAATAAAACTGCTTTGGATTACCTGTATATAGATTTCAAAATTTAAAAAAAAACTATAAAGGAAGCCACAAAAAGAGGAGTGAGTTTGTTCTAGATTTGGCAGGAGATGGGTGCTAGGGTGAGAGGTGACTGCGTGAGACAGACGGCAGAGAATACATGGCCAGGGAGATGAACTAGGAAGGGGCTTTAGGCAGCTGAGGCGAATGAAGGATCTGCAGAAAAGAATAGCTTGCACCCTCTCCCTCTGAAACAGGGCAACAACAGGGCAACTCGACTCTAGAAAACTCCATGTCATTCAGAGGTTGAGCAAGCGTATTAAAGAGGAGAGGCTGTTAACATACTTAAGCCTGCAGATAAGGAAGTAGAGGAGGAGAAAAAACTTAGCAGAAATGCATTTTTAGACTGTTCTGGAAATTAAAAGCTGCACATCTTAAATATTGACCAGTTGAGAAACGATTCCATAGGCGAAGTAATAGAAATGTAAGTCATTTAAATTTAATTCTACATATTAAGTTATGTTTATGCTTGGTCACTGTACACGCACAGATATCATAAAGTCTTGTAAATATACAGATAATTCTCGGCTGTGTTAGGGTGTGTCTAGCTTCACTCCCATACATTCCCATCATTTTGACAGCACTTAAGTAGTCCAAGGAGGATTATTGCATTCAATAAGCTCTATAGCAACAGTTTAATAACTTCTCTGTGGCATGTAAAACAGATAGAAAGCTTTTCCCCTTAAGCATGAGTCCTAGTTGGATCTACTTTAAATAGCAACAAAGATTGCACAATATTTGCTCTTTGTTTATATTTACAGGTCATTTGTTCAAAACAAAAGTATTAGTTTGCATTAGTATTATAACCTATTAAAGCCACCTGCAGTTTCTATTGAAAGCCTAATATATAGATTATTGCTATATTCCACTTTTATTCTTCCATTGCTTTTAACCTGCCTGAAAGAAAATAGCAGGGTGATACACATTTGTGTAACTAATGCCAATCTGCATCTTTATGTGAAGACACAAAGTTTACAACTGCTAAAAAAAATGAAAAGCAGTAATGTTTAGCTTACAAAGTAGCTTGTAGACATTGTTTTTGTGTCTTCATTAATAAACATTTCTACTGCATTTACAAATACATATAAAAGTTACTTTTAAGAATGTGTTCCAAACTCTTTTATAGTAGCTTTACCAATGCACTATAGACAGCAATAAATTGTGATTTTTTGCTGAAGTGTAGCTGAATACGGTAGCCTCAAATAGATATGACATTTTTATAACGTTTCTGTTTTTGCCATCCACGTTCTATTTTTTTCCTAGGACAAGATTGGAAAGTTTTTACATGAAATCTGCCTGTATTTCACCCACATATGGTTTTATTTATGGCTAGTAAATAATTTCATATCTTCTTATCATTTGTTTATTTATTGGTTCGATTTATATGCCGCCCTTCTCCGGAGACTCAGGGTGGCTTACAATGCGTTAAGCAATAGCCTTCATACTTTTGTATATACCTGCTTAGTAGTGCCTTTGGCCCCACCCTAAGCGGTGTTCTTTTTTTATACAAAGTCAGTTTATTGCCCCCACAATCCGTGTCCTCATTTTACCTACCTCAGAAGGATGGAAGCTGAGTCAACCTTGAGCCTGGTGAGATTTGAACTCACAGTAATTGCAGGCAGTTGGCAGCTAAGTGCTACTTTAACAGCACTTTAGTCCGCTGTGCCACCAAGGCTCTTTTTAAACCCCCCCCCTTTTTTTAAATCTTCCACTCCTTTTCTTTCTCAGAATTATGCTCCATGTAAAGTGTGCTGTAATCCATGAATGCTTTATGCCAGGGGTCTCCAACCTTGGCAACTTTAAGCCCGACGGACTTCAACTCCCAGCGAAGCTGGCTGGGGAATTCTGGGAGTTGAAGACCGTCAGGCTTAAAGTTACCAAGGTTGGAGACCCCTGCTTTATGCTATAAGAAAATTGTTAAAGAAGGCTGTCGCCCTGAAAGTTTATCATATATATATATATATATTTCTTTTAAATAACTATTCCTGTTCCTGTTTATAGACCACCCAAAGATAATTTCTTTCCTGAACAAAGAACACTTCATTTCCAATAATAAAATAAAACAAAAATCAGCTGGACACACAGAAGTATATAATTTCTAATAAGGTAAAAAATTTACACCCAGAACAATAATAGTTCTAATTCTTTAATTCTGTTTTAGTGAAGTTGGCTGAGCACTCAGGTTCTTTAACCAAAAGAAGAACATTAGCACTTTGACTACCCTCTGCTGGATAATTTGAGATAAAAATGGCATCTTAAAAATGAATTCATTTATTACAGGGTACAATTTTATCAGCCTCCAGGCCTTTGAAAATCAACACATTTGTTAGTCTCTAAAAAAGTGTTTCTTAACCTTGGCAACAAAGTTTCTCCAAGTCAGCATCCGCACCTCTTCAAGATGTCAGGATTGAGAAAGACTGTTCTAAATACAGAGTCCTCGACTTACAACAGTTCACTTAGTGACCATTGAAAGTTACAATGGTACTGAAAAGTGACATGACCGTTTTTCATAGTTACGGCCTTTGGAGCATTCCCATGTTCATGTGTTCAAAATTCAGATGCTTGGCAACTGGTTCATCTTTATGACGGTTGCAGAGTCCCGGGGTCATGTGACCCCCTCGTGACCTTCTGACAAGCAAAGTCAATGGGGAAGCCAGATTCACTTAACAGCCATGTTACTAAATTAACGGCCGCAGTGATTTGCTTAACAAATGTTAAGACAGGTCATAACAAAGCAAAACTCACTTCAAGAAATGTGTCCCTTAGCAACATACATTTTGGGCTCAATTGTGGTCGTAAGTTGAGGACTACCTGTACATGCTGGTGGGGCAATTCTCGGAGTCGAAATCCACACATCTTCATATTAAAGTCATTGTCTAGATGCTCAGTAGCTAAGACACTGAGCTTCTTGATCAGAAACGTTGGTGGTTTGGCGGTTCGAATCCCTAGTACAGGTCTCCTGCGTGAGCAGGGGGTTGGACTAAATGACCTCCAAGGTCCCTTCCAACTCTGTTACTGTTACTGTTACTAAATCTTTGCTCTGCCTGCTACAACTAAGAGGATTGTTCTGCCCTTTTAACGTCTAAGACACGGGTGTCAAACTCAACACGCCACGTTGCCGTCACGTGACGTTTCACGACGCTTTTCCCATTCGCGGAGCTGGGGTGGGCGTGGCCTGCGTGTGACACATCCGGCCCACAGGCCACCAGTTTGACAGTTTGGTCTAAGAGATGCTGTACTAATAGACAGCATAGCTGCTGTATAGATAGAAGATATTTCTGGATTTGTTGCATTATACTCTTGGCTTTAAAAAAATTAATGTTAAAAAAAGGCATCCCTGTTGCTTGCAATGTGAGTAGAAACTGAAAAAACAACAACCATCCAGGAATAGGGTTTTTACTTCAGCTGTGCTTACCTCCCACCAATTGCTTTCAGCATGGCCCTGGAGATGTACTAGAGAGGGCTAGTGAATAAATGTTTAAATATTTGTACTGTATTGATATTTCATGCCAATGTTCTTATGGAGAGCTGGGATTTCCTGCACTCCAGCCCTGGAATCCATCAAGGAATGTGACTTGAGCATCAATCTTTCACTGCTTATAGAAAGGAGCAGGGTTTGCTTTCCTTCCAGAGTTGCTATCTGTTGTATTCATGCACCTGGATATAGACATTTGAAGCAGGTTATCTATATATTTACACCTCTGTGCAAAAAGGTCTTTCTAAGTGTTGGAATCCCGAATAAAAATCTTTGTGGATTGTACCTCTTGGGTCAAAGGGTCACCATGCCTAATGCCTGTATTTTGAGATCAGGAACAAGGGAAGTATTGGATTTGGGGATCCATGGAGTGCCAAACCTTCCTCTACTCAGGAACATTCTTAAATAATTTAACAGATCACTGGTCACTGACCCAGTGTGAAAGATAATTGATTCTTCCTAGAGTAAAATGAAAACAAAATTCCTCTGCAAAGTAGCTGAAATGCTACCATAAGAAAGAAAAATATGCAGTTGTTCATCACAGGAAAGAAGCTGAAAGGAAATAATGCACAAAATGAAAAAAAACAACTGCCTGAAGCATTTTAAATTAAGTTCTTCCCATCAGTGCTCTTGGAAGTTCAAATTTTATCTGTTTTCTTCTTCGAACAGTTGCAACAGAATTGAGATTCTCTGGCACATGGTATGGTCACAATAAACTGTTACTAAGAAAGTGTGTATGGAAAATCTGCCCTTAAATGGTTGCCATTTTTCCATGCCAGCATATAAAACCTGGAAAAAATCCTGGAAGAAAGCAGCAGTAAACTGCTTACAAGACAATTCCATGGTGGTAGTTACGCAGCCACCAGAAATCATGTATTCCAAAATCATATGAACATATTTTAAAAATTAAAGAGGTCACGTTGCACGTAGCTGGAAAATCTGGAGTGCAAAGTTTACTTCTGTATGCCAGACTAACCAAAGAATAGATGTGGAAAACCATGTAGTCAGAATTCTCTTGCCTTTCCATGCTTGACAGGCCAATAACCCATTAAAAGTCTCAGACCTATCCAGCATTTGAGGCTTCCTCATTCAGAAGATCTTACCTTCTTTTATCATCTTATGCCAGAGTAATTCTATTCTTTTATGCAGGATCCAGTGTTATAGGAATTAAAATTCCTATTTGGGTGAAATATGCTGTTACAGAATAACAGAATTTGAAGGGACCTTGTAGGTCATCTAGTCCAACCCCCTGCTCAAGCAGGAGAGCCTATACCATTTCTCACAAGTGGTTTTGCAGTCTCTTCCTGATTATTAGATGATGCAGGATTTTATTAAAGACCATTAATCATCTATCATTATTTAAATTATAGCATAATTTAGTATACATCAAAAATTCACTGCCGCTTAACTAGGAATAAATTAGGAACTAGGAATATATTATGTGAATGACTGTTTAATGGCCTGGTTAAGTTCTACTTTGGAGTTGCACTAAAAACTGTAATGAACCCAAGAGCTAGTGAATTTCTCCTACGTCTTTCATCACAAAGACTAAAAAAAACGATACAATAAAAATGGATCCTTTGGATTTCAGAGATGTTTTCACAAAACCTAAAGACAAAAACACAACAAAGTATAAACTATGATGTAAAATTTATATACAAGAATATAAGGTTTATCTGGATTATTTACAAGGTTTGTTAAAGTAATATTTTACAACTTTTTTTTTCTTCAAATAACCACTACTTACTTTACAGTTAGGCTACAGAAACCTTTAATTTGTGAAGCATCAGAATACTTCAATTTAAAACAGTACTAAGCTTTGTATAAAATACTGTGTGCAAATGACTAATACACACTTATTGATGTACGTCTTGCCCAAGTAGCACATGTGCATGGATAATTTCTCTGTAATGAATAAAACTAATGACCCATTCCCAATAAGATAAAATTAGGCCCAATATTCAAAGGTAAATAGAGACATTGTGATGGCTATAGTCTATAGCAAGCTTCCAATGTAACACAGACACTAGTCCCATAAAGTGCAGTGCACTTCTCCACAGAAGCATGCATGAGATTGAAGCTTAATGCACACCAACTCATTGACGTTAAGAGGCCTTAAGCATGTATAATTCAGCAGAGGATTTGGGGAAAGAAACTCTCAAGTTCTATTTTGCCCATCTTTGAGTTATAGTTTTCATAAGAGTATAGTTTTTAAAATAAAGTTTGTCTTCTAAATGCCAAGTTGCAAAATAGGCATTTAAAATTGGCACTGTTATCTCCCACACCGTGGCTCCCACATTTGTTCTTACTTGGAACAAAATCCAAACTGAACAAGTCAAACGGACACATAACCTATGCAGAAAGGTTACCCAGACAGAATGTATTATGAATATAATTAAAGGAAGAATTATAAAGAAGATCAAAGTTACGTTTTGCGCAGCTCTAAACAATACATTTTGGAAACAATTATACAGAAGAAAAATCATGATTTTGGGCAATTATAGTTTATTATATGTACAAAATTAGAAGGGGGGGAAGTCTCTTCTTAAAAGAAGCGGCTCTTTCATGTTACCGGGCGTTTATGGCTGCGGTAGGAAGATGCGAAAGAATTTAAGGCATGGCAACTAAATGTGACCAGAAACTCCAAGCAATTAGCACTGCAGCTTGCGGATGCTGCGTGAAAACCTCTTAAAAGCTCTCTGGCCTTTCTGCCATCGTTTGACGGAGGTGATTACCAACTCCCCAGCCAACCTCTGTCCCATGACCAAATATGGTGCGTTGATATCGTTCATCTCGTCGCAGGTACACTGGAGGCCACCTCTGAGCCAGAGCACGGTCTTCTTCAGGTCCCTTTCTGTCACTCCATTCAGCTTGTAGATGGTTTTGCTCTTTGTTTCTGGAGTGATCTTGGTGTCTCCATTGATGTAGGCGATCTCCTTCACTTTTATCTTTAGAGCTAAGAGGGATAATCGGGAGCAGAGAAGGGGTGGGAGGAGTGGAGTAAAAGAAAGGAAGGGGGAGGGAGGGAGAGAAGAAGAGATTTTTTTCTCTCATTCTGACACATAAAAGAGAATCCAGTGAGGGAGGTCTTCTCTTGCTAATTAAACTGTCAGGTTCTGACAGAATGGACAGCAGGTGGCTCCATTTCTAAAGCCATCAAGAGCATGAAAGTCATTTTAGACCAAATCAATCTTTGGGTGTACTTCTTTCACTTTCAAAGAAAAAAAAAACCCATCTTTGCTAAAGGAGTCTTTTTCCTCTAGATTTTGTTGGTTGCAAATACCGAAGATTTTTCTACATTAAAGCTTTAAAAGTGACACATGCCTTCTCACAAAGATGAAAAGGGGGAGGGGAAGAAAAATAGCCATCTTTTCATAAAAAAAAGCAATCCCCATTTCTCCTGAAAATAGTCTGACTTAATTTACGAAACTCTTTGGTTAATCGGTATATTTTATCTATTGCATTTTGAAAGAATGAACAAAATAATCGGGATTTATAGCTGCATTAGATTTGGTGCAGTAACTGAAAAGAGAGAGAGATAGCATCATGTTTATTAAGAAAAACCAAATATCTGCTTGTTTGGTATATCAGATGAAAACTTAATGCTAGTTAATGTGAATAAAACTCACTCTCTATGCTATTCTTTAATGATAAGGGCTTTAATCTGTATAAATTTGTGATCAAACTGTAATAAAATAACTTCTTCAGTTAGAATATGATAAAATTACAAGATGTGTTTATAATTTGTGCCAGTTAGGTTCTCTCATTTAACTTGTCTTATTCAGGAGGGTTTTCCAAATATTCTTATCCAGAAATGATACATTATTTGTCTTACCTCTGTAAAGTAATTCTCTATTTTTTCTTCACAGCCAATTACTCATTAGTTCCTGGCATGTCAGAATTTCACGGGACAAATTCATCTCTTTTTAAGAAAAGATACCATTTCTCTACCAATATGGAATGTGAAAGCTTTGCCAAAGCTGTTGGGGATTTGTGGTAAATTAATGTAACAACGTTGTACATTTAAAATGTTATACCAATTTAAAATCTGAAGTGAAGCCTATCAAAAGTATTTCTCGGCTTTCCTCTCATATCTTTGTGGTTGTCTTGTGCTCTGGAAAAATCACAAGCAATTTTCTATTTTACTCTTCCCAGGAAGCCATTCCTCCCTGCTGCATAAGAAATGGGGACTGAACAGGATAAAGCCTGTTTTCAAATTCATAGCAGGACATAAGCCGAGGCCTCCCTCCTCAGTTCCCTTCCTCTGCAGGTGGGCAGAAAGGAAACAGAAGGAAACCAAGGCCTCCAACATTACCGGGCCAATGGGCTCCATTTCACATCAGCAAAGAATCAGAAAATTCAAGGATGTCACATTCATATTATTTATATTTCTGCAACTCTGAAATACCTGACATGGCGGTTTCAGAGGGTCATAAAAAAGATATATATGTCTACATACAACTAGCTAATTCCTGGATTCTATTAGTCCCCAAGGTGACCAAATGTGAAAACCAGTTGGTTTACATAGACAAAGGTACTGGAATTAGGATCACTGGTAAAACTATTGAGAACTAAACGAGTTTCTGTTGTCATCTATAGAACAAGGTACTATGTAACCAATACACATGAAGGAGAAAAAAATACAGTTCCCCCCCCCATTCAATTAGAACAGTTTGGATGTCATGCCCTCGTCACGTCACGTCTGGACTACTGTAATGCTCTCTACATGGGGCTCCCCTCGAAGAGCACTCGGAGGCTCCAGCTGGTCCAGAATGCGACCGCGTGGGAGATTATGGGAGCAACACGGTGCACTCATGTAACACCGCTCCTGCGCGAGCTGCACTGGCTCCCAGTGGTCTTCCGGGTGCGATTCAAGGTGTTGGTCACCACCTTTAAAGCGTGCCATGGCTTAGGACCTGGGTATGTATGAGATCGCCTTCTGCCACCGCTAGCCTCCCACCAGCCAATACGCTCCCACAGAGAGGGACTCCTCAGGGTGCCGTCGGTCAAACAATGTCGACTGGCGACACCCAGGGGGAGAACCTTCTCTGTGGGGGCACCTACCCTCTGGAACGAATTGCCCCCGGAGTTTCGCATGATCCCTGCCCTACGTACCTTTCACCGTGCCCTTAAAACTTTATTGTTTCAATAGGCGGGGCTGGCTTAGAAAATGAATTTTAATTGGGTGTTTGTAGTTTTTAATATAAGGGCCAAATTTTTAATATATTTTAAACTGTTTTTAATGTTATGGGTATATGTTGTTTTAGTATGGCTGAACACCGCCCTGAGTCCTTTGGGAGAAGGGCGGTATAAATATTTAAATAAATAAATAAATATCCAGCTAAGGAAGTTTTAGAGTCTCATTTCTTTCTAAATAGAAAGGTGATGAGGCCACAGTGAACAATGTTGTATAGAAAAAAGAACAACATTAGAAAGGCCAGAGCACACAACATGTTTATTACGAAGAGCAGTTCTAAACAACCTTCTAGTCCTGTGATGGCGAACCTATGGCATGCGTGCCACAGGTGGCACGCAGCGCCCTCTCTGTGGACATGCGAGCAGTCACCTCAGTTCAGTTCTGCCACGCATGCGTGCGCACCTCCCGCCAGCTAGCTGGTCGTTGGGTCTCTGCCACACATACACAGGACATGTGTGGGGTGAGGTGCACATGAGTGAGAGGTGTGCGGGGAGGGCCGTGCACGCATGTGCGGGCGGTGGCTCGTGTGCAGGGTGGGGTGTGCATGTGCGGGGCACAAGTGGGGGGCCATGCATGAATGCATGGAGTGTGTGCGGGATGGGGTGCACATGCATGTGCATGGCGCATGTGCAGAGGGTGGGGCGCACGCATGGAGCCACGTGCTCATGGTCAGGGGCGCATGCGCAGGGGTGGGGCACATGCACGGGGGCGACACGGGGGCCTGGTGGCTCAGCAGACTGATAGCATTGTGATTAACACCAGCTGTCTGCAATTACTGTAAGTTCGAATCTCACCAGGCTCAAGGTTGACTCAGCCTTCCATCCTTTCTAAGGTAGGTAAATTGGGGTCCCAGTTTGTGGGGGCAACTTTGTATAAATATACAAAAGTATGAAGGCTATTGCTTAACGCACTGTAAGCCTCCCTGAGTCTCCGGAGAAGGGCGGCATATAAATCAAATTAAAAAAATTAAAATAAAAATGGCATTTTGGGAGTTCCGGTGCACGCACCTTAGGCACTCGGTCCAGAAAAGGTTAGCCATCACTGTCCTAGTCTGATAGACTAAATAGAAACCTAATCATGATTCTATGGTTATGTGAATTAGGATCCACTGTTGAAATAAAAGCTTGAATGCCTTTGTCATTTAAAACTGACCGTAACTGCATTTCTTACAAAATTGACTATTATTGCAATCAGAGCACAAAATCCCTAGTTTTCAATCAGAGTATCTCCCTCATACTTACCAAAGTCATTTTTGCAAAGATTTTCTACAATTTCATTGTCGTCTTCATTCTTGCTTTTGCAGGCATCACAAACTTTTGGCACTATAAGAAGTAAGTTTTAAAAAGAACCTTGAGAGAAGTTTCAAATGAAAGAAACAGGGGGCCATTTGGAAAGAAAGGATACACTTTTAATATGTAATTACGGCAGGCTTTTTTATTCTTGACTCTATTTCAGGACAGCCTGAAGGGCTGATTCCAGAGCATTTGGATCCTGAGATACCTGATCAATCCCACTGGCCATTTAAAAACAACTGATGAAAAAATAGGTAGCCATATTAAATAGATAACATAACAGGTTCAATGAGAACTCCCGAGTGGATTATTGAACCATGGATATGGATTCTGAGTGGGATTGAAGTCTCTCCCTTATACTCTTACACAGCAGGTCCTCTAGAGCAGGGGTCTCCAACCTTGGCAACTTTAAGACTTGTGGACTTCAATTCCCAGAATTCCTCAGCCAGCAAAGCTGAGGACTTTTGGGGATTGCAGTCCACAAGTCTTAAATTTGCCAAGGTTGGAGACCCCTGCTCCAGAGAGAAGGAATTAATGCCCTGGTGGAAGGACATGGGGAGACCCAGCCATCTGCAGGAAAGAACATGGAGCAATGAAAAAGTGCATAAAATGCATTTACTGATGAGTTTGTTTTAGGAAATTATCAGGGGTGAAATGCTCCCGGTTCGGACCGGATCACCTGATCCAGTAGTGATTGGGGTGGGTAGTTCAGAGAACTGGTAGCAAAAATCCCTGCACCCCCCCCCCCCACCACCCCATGCCCAGCTGAGCCGCACGATCATCAGAGGCTGGTTTTTTACTTTTAAAAGCATTTTTTCTACAAGCTCTTCGGCCGAAGAGGTTGTAGAAAATAAAATAGTTTTAAAAGCCTCTGATGATCCCAGCTGAGTTGCCTGACCGTCAGAGGCTTTTAAAAGCATTTTTTTCTGCAACTTCTTCGGCCTGTAGAAGAGCTTGTAGAAAAAATACTTTTACAAGTAAAAAACAAAAAAAAAGTTGCCCACGCCCACCCAGTCACATTACCCCACCACCACCAAGCCACGCCCACAGAACCAGTAGTAACAAATTTTACATGTCACCACTGGAAATTATTCTTTTCCAAATCCATTATTTAAAAACAACAGGAGAATGTCATCTTCTCCATTCCCAAGTTAATTAAAGCCACATTTTCCAACACTAAACTGATACCAGCTGAAAGCTCCAACTTTTAAAAATGAAAAATCAGTAATATGAATGCATTGCTTCTGTTATCAATGTTTTATCAGGTTCAGCATTTCCTGTTATCTTTTATTCAATCAATATCTGCAGAAAACCTAATTGGCCAGTTGACATGGAAATGACTTACTGTACTGATTAATGTTATCATTTTCCTAGGAAAACACTTACAGGACAACGGTTCCATAATTACAATATCCAATAAGCTCAAATGATTAAAAGTGTAAGCAGTATTCCAAGTCATAGTGCAACTTTTGAAGTAGAAATTCAAAAGGGAACTATACCCGTTCACTTGGACTTAATCCCAGATCTGTGTAATAAAGTGGTTTAAAGCTATTATCCCATACAGTACATACTTAGGTTAAATAAGCTCTTAACGGGATCCTAATCCTGTCCTATCCTAAACTTGTTCTTAATAATGTTTATTCAGGATTACAGAATTATAACCTGTCCCTAAATTCATAAGGTCTACAGTTGCAATGCTAGGGGATCAAAATTTGAATAAACTTGCTTAAGAACAAGTTTAGGATAGGACCACATGCGGATACTTTTAAACACCCATATCTAAAACTACATAAGGTCTTACGGAATCCAGCCTAGCTTCATTTCGTATAAAGAGATGCACTGAACTTTCCAAATCTAGGAAAGCAAAATCTAAAATGGATTGGTTTCTATCATTAAAGGGTGCCTTGCAAATCATGTTTTGGTCCTGTGGTCCTTTTTTTTTTCTGTGTGAAAATTTGAGATGCGATGTTCTACAGTTCTTAGATGGGAAATTACATTATATGCTATAAAGTTTATTTCCCACAAATTTATATCTGTGATATAAAAGAAACGGTGATATAAAGAAAGCTGATACTTTATCCTTTTAAAAGACATTGCAAACAACTATTCTCAGCGAATTTATTCCCCCTGTACATTCCACCGAAATGCTTCAGGTGGCAGCCTAAGACCGCAAACCCTATTCACGTACTGGAAGGATTATCATTGAATGATTTCTGCCCCAGTCAAGGCGCCCCAAATAATTGCCTCAAAATATGCCCCCAAATCACCATTTACTTCAAAAGCCACTTAATGTACAGCAGCTTCTAATTTGACATTTAAAAAAATAAAATAACCAATTGCAGAGGAATCCATCCTGTGCATTCATTCTACTTTGGCGCTCTTTAGATTTTTGATAAAAAGTCAAGTCTAAAGCTGGAAAATCTTTAGTCTTCCTGATCAGGAGTTCAGATGATCAGATTTTGGATTTGCTTCCAAGAGACGCCAGCGCGACGGTCCCCATTGCTTAATCTTAACCTTAATCTAAGACCCTCTAAGCCAGTGGTTCTCAACCTTCCTAATGCTGCGACCCTTTAATACAGTTCCTCATGTTGTGGTGACCCCCAACAATAAAATTATTTCTAAAACCATTGAAAATATGTGTTTTCTGATGGACTTAGGCGACCCCTGTGAAAGGGTCATTCGACCCCCAAAGGGGTCCCGACCCACAGGTTGAGAACCACTGGTCTAAGCGTCCTCAGCGCCCTCTTACCAGGGGTGAAATCCAAAATTTTTCCCTACCGGTTCTGTGGGCGTGGCAGGAGAAGGGTACTGCAAAATCTCCATTCCCTCCCCACTCCTGGGGGAAGGATATTACAAAATCTCCATACCCACCCCACCCTGGGGCCAGCCAGAGGTGGTATTTGCCGGTTCTCGGTCCGCTACCGGTTCTCCGAACTGCTCAAAATTTCTGCTACCGGTTCTCCAGAACCTGCTGGCTTTCCCCCCTGCCTCATACCTTCTCTGGGAGTCGGGAGGACGTGGTCGCTGCTGGCCAGCGGGATGCACAGGTCGTTGTCCTGGGGAAATCGGCTGCAGTCCAGCATGTCGGGCCAAGGGAAGCCGAAGGCGGACATAACCGGGGCGCAGCTGTTCTTCACCTGCTCACAGAGCGAATGGCAGGGCTCGATGGTTTCGTCCAGGTCGACGATGCAGACGGGCGCGAAGAGGGAGCAGAGGAACTTGCGCGTGTCCGGGTGGCACTGCTTCTGCACCAGCGGGATCCAGGCGCCCGCCTGCTCCAGCACCTCCTGCATGGTCTCGTGGCCCAGCAGGTTGGGCAGCCTCATGTCGGGGTACTCGATCCCGCGGCACAGCAAGAGGGAAGCCGGGATGGGCTTGCAGTTGGACCGCTTGTAGGAGAACTCGGGCTCCCCGAAGAGGAAGAGCCCGCCGACCAGGCCGAGGGAAGCCGCCGACAGGACGAGCAGGCGCGGGAGAAGTTGCCGAGGGCGCATCTTGGCGAAGGGGCGCTGAGCGGAAGGTTTCTGCCCCCCTCCCTCCCTCCCCACTTTGGGAAGGCAGAAGCCGTCGGGGAGCGCGAGCTTCACTCTCCCGCCGGCCACGCGCAGCTTTTCCCCCCCCAGAAGCGCTCCGGCTTCTCGCGCCGCACCGACGGAGACGCAGAGCCCGCCACTCTCGACGTTCGAGCTCCTGCGGGCATTTTTTATGCAAATGGGGAAGGGGATTGGGAGGGCGAGGAGGCGGAGCCACCGGACAAAAAGCCGGCATGGATTGGTCGTCGCTTTCGCCAGGGCCCTAGTAGGGGGTGGGGGGGGGAGGAGCCCCTGCCCGAGAGGAGACTACCCCGCGCGCGGGCTTGAGCGCGCTGCCCAGAAAGGAGCCCGGACGGCGCTGCTCGAGGTTTAACGCCGCGGCTGTGAGAGCGGGCTGGTCCTCCCGGGGTTGGTTCTCCATCTCCCGGCCGGCTCCTCTCAAAACTTCTTGCCTGGCTGTCAAAAAAAAAAAAAAAAAAAGGGAAGCGCCGCCGCGGAGAATCCGAAATGTTGCTTCTTTCCTTACGGCTGGGCTGGGGCCCCCCGCGCCGCTCGGGAAGAGAAAAGCTCGCGCTTGAAGTCAGAGAGGCGAACAAGCACGCAATCTCTCTCGCTCTTTTTTTCTTTCTCTCTCTCTCTGCGACTCCCTCCCTCTTTGGTCCTCCCTTTCTCTCTCCTTCTCTTCTTCCCTCTCTCCCCCTCCCCCTCCTTATTCTCTTCCTCTCTTTCTTTCCTTCCCGTCTTCCATCCCTCTCTTTCTCTCTCTCTCTCTCCCACTCCCTTTCTTTCTCTGCCCACCCCTCCTTCCCTCTCCCCTCCCTCTCCTTCTCTTCTTCCCTCTCTCCCCTCTCCCTCCTTTCTCTCTTCCTCTCTCTCTTTCCATCCCGCCTTCCATCCCTATCTTTCCCTCTCTCCCTTCCCTTTCTCTCTCCCCTCCTTACCTCTCTCTCTCCCCCTCTCTCTCTCCTTCCCTTTTTCCTTCTCTCTTTCCCTCCCCTCTTCTTTCTCTCTTCTCCTCTCTCTCCTTCCCTCCCTCTTTCTCTCCCCCTCCTTCCCTCTCTCTCTCCTTCCGTTCTTCCTTCTCTCTTTCCCTCCCCATTCCTTTCTTTCTTCCCCTTTCTCCTTCCCTCCCTCTTTCTCTCCCCCCTCCTTCCCTCTCTCTCTCCCCTCTTTCTCCTCCCGTTCTTCCTTCTCTCTTTCCCTCCCCATTCCTTTCTTTCTTCCCCTCTTTCTCCTTCCCTCCCTCTTTCTCCCCCTTCCCTCTCTCTCTCTCTCTCTCCGTCCCTCCTTACTTCCCTCTTTCCTTCTCTCTCTCCCTCCCGCCTTCCCTCCCGCGCTCTCTCTTTCTCTCCCCACCCCTCCTTCTCTCTCTCTGTCTCCCTCTCTCCTTCTTCTCCCCTGCCTATCTCCCCCGCCCCCTCCTCTCTCAGATCGGTCCCAACAAACCGAATCTGCCTCCCTCGGAAACGAAGGTGGGGGAAAAAAAAGAGAGCAAGCGAAGCGGGACAGCGGCATCTGGGGCGCGCCTGCCGGGCGCTGTGCTGTGCGGGGTGGGTTGGATTTGCTGCTTTTAAAAGACGGGATATATAATACAAATCGGCAAAATGTCGACCAAAATGATCAGAGGGTCCAATACTTTCCTTTAGCAAGTTTGAAAGATTTGGGATTCTTAAGCTTTAGAAAGAAAGATAACAGAACTGAAGAGTAGAAAAAGCGAGCCTGGCTGGGAGAAGGACCGCGAAAGCCGATGGAAATGCCGAAGTAGAGAAAGGAAGCCCTGATTTAGAGAGCAGATCATTTATCCTGAGGAATATAGAAGTGAATAGCCTCTAATTTGGATTACTGTTGAAGTGGATGCAAATGAATTACACACATTCATGGGGGACAAGTCTGTAATGAGGTATTTTGAAGACTCAGAGTTACTTCTGGGCTTGGTTCCAAATGCCACTTGTAGTGTAGAAGAAGTCCAGCAGGAGAGCGTTGCGTCTCTCTCTCTCGCCTGCTTTTTTCTTAATATCATGGGTTTCATTTATCTTTTTAAAAAAATAGAATTAGAATTAGAATTCTTTTATTGGCCAAGTGTGATTGGACACACAAGGAATTTGTCTGGTGCATACGCTCTCAATGTACATAAAAAAAAGAAGATACACTCTTCAAGAATCATAAGGTACAACACTTAAATAATAGTCCTAGGGGACAAATAAACAATCGAATCATACTAGGAAACAATCAATATAAATTGTAAGGATACAGCAACAAGTTACAGTCACACGGTGGTCGTAAGTGGGAAGAGATGGGTGATAGGAACAATGGAAAGATTAATAGTAATAGTAATGCAGTAAATGCCCCTAAGAAAAAGAAGGATGCAGAATTTAAATTCAATATGTAATAAACTAAATATAGGTAGAAAAACAATTAAAAAGAAATGAATGTAGTGTCCTCTACTTTCTTCCTGCCAATATAAAGTCAGCGCAAAGGCATATAGAGCCTTGGTGGCGCAGCAGACTAAAGCACTCTTAAAATAACACCAGCTGCCTGCAATTATTGCAAGTTCAAATCTCACCAGGCTCAAGGTTGACTCAGCCTTCCATCCTTTCGAAGGTAGGTAAAATGAGGACCCGGTTTGTGGGGGCAATAAGCTGACTTTGTATAAAAAAAGAACACCGCTTTGGGGGAGGGGGCAAAAGCCCTACTAAGCAGGTATATACAAAAGTATGAAGGCTATTGCTTAACGCATTGTAAGCCGCCCTGAGTCTCCGGAAAAGGGCGGCATATAAATCGAACCAATAAATAAATAAATAAATAAATAAATAAATAAATAAATAAAGTTCAAAAAAAATTGTTAAGTCAAGCTTAAAAGTCTGGTACACAGCATTCCAGGAAAACAAAGTCGCCTTTTCTTGTTATAATCCAAGTGCAATAAACTCAAAGCTCTTCATAATAGACAAACTGCACTTTTGTGGGATGTAATTTAATAGCATATATGTGTCTCTAACATATAAACAGTGTCTCAGCAAAAAGAACTAGCAAGGGCCGTGACCAAAGGGTATGGATTACTGTACCTTCCATCTGATTGCAGGTTGGCAACATAGGAAAGGACAACAGCCAAACTTTCTGAAGACATTCACTGGAGTGGAGAAGCATAATCTTTTATTGGGTTAACCCATTTTTAAAATTATAATTGACATATTTAGCATTTTTTTAAACCCGAGAACTTGGTTTTGTAATATAAGATCCCCAGTTCAAAATTTCTTTTATGTAATCCACTGTGTGTGTGTGTATTTGTGTTAAAGAGAGATGTATAAGAAAATTTTAGTTTTGCTTCTATGACAATCTTAAATACTACTACATTTAAGAGACGACTAAAGCATCTAGACAAAATAGATACCATAACCAAACTAACGATTTAACTATATATTACCATGCAGTTTTTTTGATAAATTATATTCCAATAATACGCTAACTCTTTTAAATGTTGATGAAATTTTTTTAGGAAGATTAATTCAATTTAAAAGGCCACCGGTCTGCTCAAATGATATTTCATTTGCATTAACAGAATATAAAACTGAATAAAACTGGGAATTAATTATGTAACAGTTCCCATGTTTTGTCCCCTATGAGACTCTTATGAGTATTATTATAGGTCATATTATTTCAAACAAGAAACCAACATTTTCTGGTTAAGAAACTTTAATGAAAATTCCATATCCAAAGCATACAGTTGTCCTAGCTCGAATTTTAAAGGAATGATATGATTCCAAAGTATGCTTTTACACACTTGAGAGACAATTTTCATAAGTGCCAATTATCTATTTGGAAAGAAAAATACACATCAACATGCGGTGAGTGGTTATGGCTGATAAACTAAAAGCAATCTATCAATAATACATCAAAGTATCACGTCCCAACCTAAATTATCTTGTCTAAAAGTCAATGGCATTATTGTTGAACCACAATTCTGCCATGTAACACCTTCAGGGATTTAGAAATTACCACTAGCCCAAAGGTGAACACATGCCATATAGGGATTTAGTTTATAGTTTAGTTAAACTTAGTTCAATTTGGCTAAATTTAATTGTGTTCATGTATCAACAATATTAAATTCTCACATGCTTGCATGACAACAGTCCAACTCTTAGAAAGGGTTTTCTGTTTTTAAATTTTGTTATGATCCTTTATTGTACCCAATACTAAATTAAAAACCAAGTACAGTTATAAGGTCTACCTGTAAATTGAAAATGTTTGCCAAAATATTATATAAAATATATACATTATTTCTAGTCAGACCACAAGCATATATCCAAGCTATTTCACTGTCTCCATTATTAACCACAACTGTTTCATAATAATATTCAGTGTCCAACATTTCTTTTGCAGCTATGAAACTTGAGGCTTTATATTTCTACCCCTCTGGCCATTTTTGAATTTCCACTTATTGAAATCTGATCCACCCACTTTTAAGCATCCCCAAAAGATTTTTTAAATCATTTTTCATATGGGATAAAATTAGTTTCTTGCAAACAAACAAACAAACATCCTTTAGAAGCAGTTTCATTTTGTAAGCCATCTTTCCACTGTTAGATGTTCTTCACAGTTCTCAAAATTCTGATGTTTGTCATTCCTAGGGATTAGTTTGTTGTTTAGATGAATTGTTACACATTTAGGTGAAAAGTTACACATTTTTCACTTTTACACAATTGGATTAATATTATGTTGAAAAATTCTTCTTTGTTTTTGAAGCCACTTTATCTAGTTGAAATGATTGCTTTCAAGACTGATTTCTGTAGAGCAGGAAAAAAAAAAAACCACCAAGTCAATTATTATGGGTGGGGCTACTTATTTGAGTTACAGTTAAAGGATGCCTGTGAATATTCTGTTCGATGCTGATTTCTCATCAATCCAAACATTTGCAGTGTCTCTTCAACGCGTTCCATGAGAACTTGAAGAAACCTCTTTTCCAAATCCAAACATGGATGTAGTTAAGGACACAGCAGAATATCGGAGAAAAATATAACAGAAATAAAACATGCATTGTTCTCCCAGGCTCATACAAAGGGCCACTTTACAAAGATAAGGTAAGCTCCAAATTTCTGCCAGAATAAATTCTAAAGATTTTAACATTAGCTAGGAAGATAGAAGCAGGGCAAGATGACTACTCTATAAGGAAGTGGAAGAAGAATATATTTTAGCACAATTTGAAATTGAAATATGCTTGGTATTTTAAACTTCATTAAATAATGCACATGTCTCTACGGAAATTGCATTGATGCTGATGTTTTCTTTAGTTCATATGCAATTTCATCGCAGTCTATATTTTCTTCATTATTTTGGAATTACTATATACTGTACCAGCTCTATTCTTAGACAGTGAGGCAGACTTTTAAAAATAGATTTGTATTGTACTAATTATTTTATGTATTGACATTGAGTTTTGCTGCCAGAGTGGGAGACGGAACCCAAAAAAACTCAAACCACAATGAGAGTAGGTGGGTTCACAGTGGTTGTTCAACTTCAGGCAGCTGAATAGCTTGAATTGACTACACCTCTCATACTATTTCTTTAACAAGATGGGAGCCACAATGCTATTCTAATATTTTCATTGAAAAAGAGGAGAAAAGTCATATTTTCTTCTTCCTACTAAAGATAAATACAGAAAGGGAACTGAGTGATGTTACAGAAAAAGGAATTTGAATTGAGATATACTGTAGCTAACCAAATCAACAACGTGAACACCAGGGGTGAAATGCTCCCGGTTCGGACTGGATCGCCCGATACGGTAGCGATGGAGGCGGGTAGTTCGGAGAACCAGTAGCAAAAATCCCTGCCCCCCCCGCCCAGCTGAGCCGCGTGATCATCAGAGGCTTCTTTTCTTTTAAATGCCTCTGACGATCCAAGCTGCGTTGCCTGATTGGCAGAGGCTTTTTTAAAAAAGCCAATTTTAAAAAAGCCTCTGCTGATCAGGCAACTCAGCTTGGATCGTCAGAGGCATTTAAAAGAAAAAAAGCCTCTGATGATCAGGCAACTCAGCTTGAATCGTCAGAGGCATTTATGCCTCTGACAATCCAAGCTGAGTTGCCTGATCGTCAAGCTGAGTTTGACGAGCCAAGCTGACGAGCCAAGACGATGCCTGACGATCCAAGCTGAGTTTCCTAAATGCGTCTGACGATCCAAGCAGAGTTGCCTGATCGGCAGAGGCATTTAAAAGAAAAAAAGCCACAAAGCCACAACCGCCGAAGAGGTGGCAGAAAAAATGGTTACATTAGTCACATTAGCCCCCTACCAAGCCATGCCCACAGAACCGGTAGTAACAAATGGTACTTTCACCACTGGTCAACACCTATAGGACCATGGTTGGTTAAAAGACTTCATAGATTTAAGACTTAAGTCTTAAGTAGACTTAAGTAGACTTAAGACTTAAATAGACTTCATCAAATTCTATTACTGTGGATT
Source organism: Pantherophis guttatus (assembly GCF_059756535.1). Lineage (NCBI taxonomy): Eukaryota > Metazoa > Chordata > Lepidosauria > Squamata > Colubridae > Pantherophis > Pantherophis guttatus. The sequence continues at coordinate 67,695,124 of NC_142070.1, read as the reverse complement.
TTATATGGCAAGTTTTAATTGAAAATGAGTAAATAAGAATATATCAAATGATGAGGGTGAAGGTTTGTTCTCCAAGCTTGTGGGTTGGTTTCTGAATATTTTGTTTACCAGGCTAGGTAACATCTTCATCGGAGTTTAGGGGATGTCAGTGTCAATGTTCTCCTGACCCATCACAAGACCCTCACTTGACACACCCACACCTGACCCATTGCAAGACCTGCTGACCACACAAAGCCCTTATTAACAGAACACTGACACCCCTAAACTCCACTGAAGATGTTACCTAGCCTGGTAACAAAACATCCAGAAACTCAGAGAACAAATCTTCCTCATCCTACATCCGAGCTACAGATATTTGCCACTATTGCATATCAAATGAGTTAAAAGATGGCCTTCTTTAGCAGACAGTAAAAACGTATTTGAACAAGTCATACATTTAGGACCATAATTTGTTTTCCCTTAAATTTAAAGCCTTTTCCAGTCCTGTGTATGTGCAGATGTTGAAGGTGTGAAAAACTGCACGGGCGCTTTTGATGTAAACATGTAGTTCAAGTTCTAAAATCTGCAATAATATAGGACTTCATTTGATAAGGTAAGCTCCAAATTTCTAAAGATTTTGAACATTAGCTAGGAAGATAGAAGCAGGGCAAGATGACTACTCTATAAGGAAGTTGAAGAAGAATATGTTTTGGCACAATTTGAAACTGAAATATGCTTGGGATTTTAGCCTTCATCCTCATTAAATAATGCACATATCTCTATGGCAATTGCATAGGTGTTGAAGTTTTCTTTAGTTCATATGCAATTTCATCACTATATTTTCTTCATTATTTTGGAATTACTATATACTATATCACAGGGGTGTCAAACTCTATTTCATTGAGGGCCGCATCAGGGTTGTGCTTGACTGTGAGGAGCTGAGGTGGGCGTGGCCAGGGTGGGCGTGGCCAGGGTGGGCGTGGCCAGCTTGACGTCACTCATCGGGGCTCCGTTTTTGGCCACGGCGGCCTCCTGCAGCCCGGGCTCTATTTTCACTGGCAGAGGGCTACAGGAGGCCGTCGTGACTGAAAATGGAACCTGGGAATGCAGCGCATGGCCCTCCCAATCTCCATTTTCACTAGCAGAGGCACTGTGGGCCGGTCCTTCGCTGTTTCCAGGGCGGGCCCACGGGCCAGATTTAAGCACCTTGTGGGACGGATGTGGCCCGCAGGCCTTGAGTTTGACATCCATGTTATATCAAGACCAGCTCTATTCTTAGACAGTGAGGCAGGCTTTACAAAAATAGACTGTGTATTACTAGTTATTTTATGTATTGACATTGTGTTTTGCTGCCAGAGGGAGAGGGAACCCCCAAAAACAAAAGGGCCCAACAGCAATGAGAATAGGTGAGTTCACAGTGATTGTTCAACTGGTTTATATGTAAATGTATGCTAGTTTGTAAGTTTATAAGTCAAAACAAGACATTTGGATAAAAGTTTAGAAACAAGAAAGAATGGGAAGATGATATATATAATATTGGATCTCTGTGCTCTGCAAAAGTCTCTGTAATTATCTGCATTTTGAACCAATTACCATATATGAACAATCTTCTAAAACAGTTCTACTTAATGTATTGTAGGAATTCAGTATTGAAGGATATCTTGTACATTTTAGCTGCTTTTGGAATGTTACCATACTTAGTCCAAATATTTTGCTGAGGCCATTATACTGCTCATATTCTGATGCACATACAACTTGTTTAGCCCAGTTATCTTTCTCCAACATTTTCTCCACACGATAGTTCTGTAATATAGGAAGCTAAAAATCTCTTCGTCTAGAGATAGACCAAGCTAGGGTTGAGCTGGGGGCATGGCCTTTCACATGTTTTTTTTTTCCCTTTAAGGAATATGAAGGAGGTTTGGTATCAAATTACAACTCCCCCACAAAAGAATTTGACAATCTGTTTTTCAGCTTCCAGCATAAAACAATTTCCCCATCTTCTCTCCATGAAATGATTTTTAAAATAGGCCAACATGTTGCATGAAGCTCTAGTTTTACTTTAAAAAAAACATATTGTATTTCAGCCTGTCTTCGGTAGATTAGTGTTTCAGGATTGTGAAATTTAGAAGCAATACTGATATGTATGCACCACCTGGGAAAATATGCAAGGCTGTTTGCAAAGGAAGACCAGTTTTTTTTCAGAATAGGTTAGTAATATTGCTTGATTTTTTTAGAAATAAGGATAAGGGCATTGTATTTAACCCACTGTAAAATTTTTGATCTAAAAAAGTATTGTTGTGCAAAGCCATTCCAGATCATTTAATTCAGATGAAGTGGAACAAGACTACTCACTGGAAGCGTTAATGGTGAAGTAAGGTTTAGATATTTTGGACACATAGTGCTAAGGCAAGAGTCATTAGATAAGACCCTGATATTTGGAAAAATAGAACAGAATAAAGAAAAAAAAACAGCAGATGCAAGTTGGCTAGATACCATTACTGATTGTACCAGCATCAGGTTCTAAGAACTCAAAAGAAGCAATTACAGAAAAATAATCCTCTTAAAATAGAATTTATTAGGTCATTAAGGTCTAAACTAGGCATTGCCATTTGCAATTTATTTTATTTCACAACTGCATGAAATAGGCCATTATCATATGATTCTGCAGAGGCAAAATGAAAACAAGAGATCAGAGATACTCTGCAGAATAACAGACAATGCAAGTAGTGTAATTACAAATAGTACTTGAAAGTGTTCTGTTACAATATTTGTCTTCTACACACATCATCATACCGTTTGACAGCAATGGGCCCAGCAGTGAAATCTGACCGGATCTATCTGGCTCGCACGAACCGGCAGCGCCAATGGCAGGGGGCTCCACCCACCCACCTACATCCCATTTTTGAGCTTCTGGGCATGCGTAGAAGGCTCTGTGCATGTGTGGAGGAGGTGCGTGCACGCTCACATTTGCAAACCAGTAGTGAAGGTAAGTGCATTTCACCACTGGATGGGCCATATACATTGTGATAAGTATTATTTTCATCAAATATAAGACATAAACCAGCATGTGATCTGCTGCAAGAGAATAGACAACGTGATACACTCCATTTGTTTTGAATTATAATTTCCACCTCTTGTTGGGCATACTAATGTAGTTGCTTCAGGCAACTGATTGGGACTCTTCCTAAATTTGCCACTCACATCTGCCTGTCTCCTGAGTCACCATCTGGAACATCCAGTTCATCACACCTAAGTATAATTTAACTATATATGTAATTTTGAGAAATGTCTTCAGAACAATGTATATGAGATGATATTCATAAATGATTGGGAAGTGATAGCAGGAAGTGGCAAGGAAAGCAAAGGGACCTTTTGCTGTTCCAAGTAAAACAGCAAAAGGTTCCCTTAGAATAGGAATAGGAATAGGAATAGGAATAGGAATAGGAATAGGAATAGGAATAGGAATAGGAATAGGAATAGAATAGAATAGAATAGAATAGAATAGAATAGAATAGAATAGAATAGAATAGAATAGAATAGAATAGAATAGAATTCTTTATTGGCCAAGTGTAATTGGACACACAAGGAATTTGTCTTTGGTCAAAATGCTCACAGTGTACATAAGGAGAATAAAATACATTCATCAAGAATCATAAGATACAGCACTTAGTGATAGTCAAGGTTACTAATAAACTATCAAATCATACTAGGAAACAAATAATAACAATATAAGTTGAAAGATACAAGCAACATGGTTACAGTAATAAGTGGGAAGAGATAGGTACTAGTAAGGAAGAGAAGAATAATAGTAACACAGTCTTAGTAAATTATTTGACTGTGTTGTGGGAATTAGTTGTTAAGCAGAGTGATGGCATTCAGGGAGGAAACTGTTCTTGTGTCTAGTTGTTCTGGTGTGCAGTGCTCTACAGTGTCTTTTTGAGGGTAGAAGTTGAAACAATTTATGTCCAGGATGTGAGGGGTCTGTGGATATTTTCACAGCCCTCTTTTTGACTCATGCAGTATACAGGTCCTCAGTGGAATCTATGGAATCACCCTACATAGATCAGAATGATGTACTTGACATATTCTGCCCTGCATCCCTTAGGTTAGTCTGCTGTCCTTCAGCACAATATAAGGTGCCGTACTCTCACTGGGAGTTGAAGTAAAATTCAAGTGCCAGCCTTCTTAGCTTTTGTATGAAGAATGGAAAATAGCATCTTTGTTATTTTTTTGCTTCAAACAAAAAAAGTATAAAGTATATATGTATATATGGGTTCTGGGATTGCCATTGTGTAAGAAAAGTGTAAAAAGAACCAAAGTGGATGACAAGAAGAAAATGTGGACAAAGAGGAAGGGAGTTGAATGGAAGAGAAATCTTCGCCAAGTGACTTCTTCCCATGCCAATCCTTTCTGCTTTCACTGTTTGCCCTGACTCATCCCACTCCAATCTCCCTTTGCTGCATGTGTTCTTTCCAATAACCAGCTCCTTTTTCACGCTTAATTGGGAATGAAACTAATGAGATATTTATGACCCTTGGCTGTATTTTCCCTTGTACTTAACACACTACACTTCACTCAATCCTCAAGAGCCTTTCTGCCTGCCCCGGGATTAATTTAACCTCTTAGTGTCAAGAAAGGAATTTCTTGCTTTTATCTAAAAACGGCCTTATACAGTATATGATAAACACTTGATGGTTTGTCTGCCTCTCCCTTTCTATGAAGATGATGAAGGAGAGAGATGTAATAGAAACCATAAAATTGACAATATTCTGTTATTTTGATATTTTTTTTACTTTAGCCTCTGATAGAAACATTGCCCAGTTGGGAATTTGGACTGCTAGCCTTCCTGTTACTTAACATCTATGCATTTGTTTACATTGAAAATATTACGTGATATGGAATTTAATAAAATGTGTGTTAATTCATCTATTTTTAATTAAAACCGTATGAATCCGTGGGGAGAAGCATCCTAGTAGAACTTTCATCTTTGGAAAAGGCCACGTCGTCCATGATGCAGTTTGGCTAGAAAACAAAAATCAAAATGGTAATTACTTTATCCAAGAATAAGATCCTTATATTCAGTTCAAATGCCTTTTACTCAGGGGTGAAATATAAAATTTGTTACTACCGGTTCTGTGGGCGTGGCTTGGTGGGGAGGTAATGTGACTGGGTGGGCGTGGCCAACTTTTTTTTTTTTTAACTTTTCAAAGCATTTTTTCTAATGCTTTGAAAAGCCTCTGCTGATCAGGCAACTCAGCTGGGATCGTCAGAGACTTTTCAAAGCATTTTTTTTGCTTTGAGGCCAAGAGGTTGCAGGAAAAAAATGCTTTTAAAAGTAAAAAAGAAAAAAAAGCCTCTGATAATCGTGTGGCTCAGCTGGGCATGGTGGGAGGAGGGGGCGAGGGATTCTCCAAACCACCACTGCCATCGCTATCGGATCGGGCGATCCGGTCCGAACCGGGAGCATTTCATCCCTGCTTTTACTGTTTCACCTGTTTCCTTTCTTGCTTCCTCTCCTAAAATATCCCTGGCTCTTTCTGCTTCTGAAGAACCAGTAATTTATTGCTCCAGTGATCTGTGGCAACCCCATGAAGTCACTTTAAACAGAGACACTCTCAGATTGCACTCAGCCCAAATTAACTGAATGAAAATGTGAACAAATGAGGCTTAGAAAGGCTAGAAACTCTGGCATGACCTCTCCTGATTGTCTGCCTAGTTTGGTAAGAGGAGTCACTGACTGTTGAGTCCTTTTCCAGTGGCAATTTATGGCCATCAAATTAAAAAGTCAGCACAAAAAGGTGGAAGCAGCAGAAACCATGGTATTTCCTCCCCCTCCCCCCAAATTTTTCAATTAAGAAACATCAACCACAACAAAAGGATATATAGTCAAACAATCAGATAAGGCTATCTGATTTGGTTTCTTAAATAAAAATAAATGTTCATAGGAATAGTTTTCTTTAAAGTATTAAAATCAAGTTCCACGTGTCACTTTCAATGAAAGTTTTAATAGTACTTCAAATACTGTTTTAAAACCAAAGTAATATTTAAAAGGATGTGAATAGCTTATTTTAACGGCTTTTTTTTTTTTTTTTGTCATTATAGTGGTCTATAATTTTAAATTTCATTTATCTGGGATTTTTTAAAACACAGATAGGAAGGAGAAAAGCTGCACCATCTGATCATGTTTAAACTGAGCCTATTATTATTCTGTCCAAGTCCATAGCTATTTCTTAATTCTTGAAGGTGACACATCTCGTTAAATCATAAAAAACCCTCAAGGTGGATTCAGTATTATTATCTTTAGCCCCTTAAGACAGCAGAAGTAATTAACAGTGCAAATTTATGTTTGGTACTCAGAATCACCATAGCCTAAAGTGTTTTAATCCATCAAGAGATAGTCTTATAAAATCACCTAGGTATCCTTAAACAATTAATTAATTAGGGCTCATGAATCAAAGATGAAAATCTAGATGGGTACTAAATGACATAAAAATGATAGGGAAAGTTTAATCTCTTTAGTCCCATTCAAATGTTTGTAGACTAGACTAGATATGGTTGCCTTAAAATAATTAACACATAGCAAAAATGTAGCTTCAATTTATTACATGATTTCAGCTTATTGTATATTTTTATTGATGAAGTGCGAGAAGCTTTCCCTTACACACTTTATTTTTCAAATTTTCCTTTCCAAACTGAGGATCTTTTTTTTAAAAAAAAAAAATGCCTTCCTTCATTGACACCAATTATTTCGCATATGATGAGAACATGACATAAGAAAGCTGAACATATACACACAGTCCACATAATTATATACAAAACTTCTGGCAGTGGTCCAATGCTGGTTGCTCCCGGTTCACACCGGTTTGGGAGAACTGGTAGTAGTGGTGGCGGGAGGCTCCGCCCACCCGCTCGGAAGTCATCAAATACGCTCTGCGCAAGCGAACCGGTAGCAAAGGTAAGTAAAATCCACCATTGCAGTGGTCTCATTACTGGATGTCCAATTCCATTATCCAGGCAATCACCTCTGAGGTTGCTTCATACAGATCTTCTATCTAGGGAACCAGAGAACTCACAAAGTGGGCAATCTTGCACAATATGTTTAATTGTTTGCATATCAGTACTATGAGAGCAAGAAGGGGAATTTTTCCATTCCCATTGATACATCTTCTCCCAGTATCACACTAACTCTGTTCAAATTGATACCAATGAAACCCTTCTTTTAAGAGAATTTGTGTGGAAAAACAGGTAAGTCAAAAATAAAGTATTTGTTTTACAATTACAGATACAAACCACCTGTTCCTGCAAAAAAAATGGCCTGGATCCAGATCAGAAACCCATATACGTGTAATTACCATTGAGGAAAGAAAATTAGGATGATCAGCTATGTCCCATGTAATGTGTACTTTGTTTCTTATAAAATCACAACCATACTGTGGATATTTAATAAACAGCTAACCTGCTTGTTAGTGTTTTTTGGTAAATAAGGTAGGGAAAAAGTTATTAAAAATGCTGCAATCCACAATTTCTATATTAACAACTAAATCAATACTGTAAATATATTTACAGTAAATTATATATTTACTGACTGGCAAATCTGAATTTCAGTGAAGCTATTGATATTTGGGGAGTAATATCTCAGTGGCTAAGATGCTGAGTTTGTCAATCAAAAAGTCGGCAGTTCAGCGGTTCGAATCCCTAGTGCCGCATAATGGAGTGAGCTCCTGTTACTTGTCCCAGCTTCTGCCAACCTAGCAGTTTGAAAGCACGTAAAAAATGCAAGTAGAAAAATAGGGACCACCTTTGGTGGGAAGGTAGCAGCGTTCCGTGCACCTTTGACGTTTAGTCATGCTGGCCACATGACCACGGAGACGTCTTTGGACAGTGCTGGCTCTTTGGCTTTGAAACAGAGATGAGCACCGCCCCCTAGAGTCAGGAACTACTAGCATATATGTGCAGGGGAACCTTTATCTAAACAGACATCATCATGGTTATTACTATTATGGTTGGTCACACAGTCCACCAGATGTGTAGACTGAATTTATCATTTTTATCAACCTTTCAAATCCTTCCCAAGAACTTGGGATAGGCAAATCTTTATGTTTCACGGTATGAAAGATTATCGTCTCAGGATGTAAGCTGTTTGGAATAAAGCTGCCTTTTGCAATTGGTAGTGATGGTGAGTTTGCTAATGCCAGTAGTGTTCACCAGTGATGTTGTAGTAGTAGGCATCTTGGTGGATTGCACCCAAGGTGCCTATTACCAGGAATCTTTGACTTACAACAATTCATTTAGTGACTGTTCAAAGTTAACAACGGCACTGAAAAAAAGTGACTTATGACCGTTTTTCACACTTATGACCATTGCAGCATTCCTATGGTCATTTGATCAAAATTCAAATGCTTGGCAACTGACTCACATTTATGACAGTTGCAGTACCCTGGGGTCATGTGATCCACTTTTGCGACCTTCTGACAAGCAAAGTCAATGGGGAAAGCACTTAACAACCATGTTAGTAACTTAACAACAACTGTGGCAAGAAAGGTCGTAAAATGGGGCAAATTCAGTTAACAAATGTTTCACTTAGCAACATAAATGTTGGGTTCAATTGTGGTCATAACTCGATGACTATCTATGGTACTACCCTTGGTTTCTTTTGCCACAGTCATTCTATTTCTATTTGCACATCTTTATATTTTATTATCTTCTCCAGTTCTTTCTCTTCTATCTAGCTTTCCCAGGTACTGCCAGATCTACTACCCATACATTTTTTGTCTTTCTTATTGACAGTTGTTAAGTTTGGGATGTTATATGGCAGGTGCCTAGTTGTTTGAATTGTGAAGTCCCAGAGTAATTTAGTGTCTTCATTTTCTATTATTTTCTCTATTTTATGGTCCTACCGGTTCTTGCTTGCAAGCAGATGGTATTTCTTACAGATCTTCCAATGTACCATTGTTGCTACTCCATGATCTATTATTTGTAGTCAGTCTATGCTATCTATGCTGTCTATCATAGCTAGCTATGCTATGCTATCTTTTTTGCAGCAGTTTACCAAGTGGTCTACTGTTCAGCTTATTTGCAAGGGTGTCATTTGCTCTCTGTTGCTATCTTCTCAATTCTGGCTTTTATGCATTTGTTCTTACATTCTCCTAACTCTTCTGCAGTCAGAGTTAGCCCCTTTGTCTCTTTCTTCAACTTTCCTGCTCTTGCCATTGGCCAGTTCTTATTGTCTGCTTTGCCTGCTATTTTTTTAATGTACTGATCATATAATACTTATTATTAGTATTATTATTGATGCACAATGTGCACAATCAGCCAGATGTTTGGACTGGATTTGGCAATTTTATCCACCTATCAACCTATCATTGGCAGAATTACTAGACCAATAAAATATGTATCATAAAAATGCCACTTCAAACACCCCATACATCTACTTCTGCTGTCTTGTAATTTAATCTGTGTTTCAATTATGTTTTGTAGACTTTTGACTCTTTGCCATTGTTAGAGCCTGGCAATCTAATTGTGACTTTAGAAATACCCATAACGTATCAATCTCATGTTATATTGTTTTCTGTTTCATATTGTTTTCCTCTCATGATCAGTCTGATTCCTTATGGGTAGGCCATAACATTTAAACTATGCCATTAAAAGCATTATTTCCCAGTTAGTTTTGAAAAAGAAATGATGGTTAATTACCGTATTTTTCGGAGTATAAGATGCACTTTTTTCCCTCCTAAAAGAGGCTGAAAATTTGGGTGCATCTTATACTCTGAATGTAATCCAGTGCAGTGTCCAAAATGGCTACCCGGAACAGCTGCTGCCTTCTCTTAGCCCTTCTGTGCTTTGTCTGCTTTAGTCACTGGAGCTCCCTCCAAGGATCAGCTGTGATTTTGAAGCTGTTTTTCAGCCCCAACATGAGGAAAGCGATCTTCCGTGCTTTGCCTGCTTTTCTAATTGCTGCTCCCTTCGACAATCAGCTGTGCTTTAGCAGCACAGCCCCAACTAGCCCCAACCTCAAAACCAGCAAGTGAACTAATATGATGGGACTAGCCAGATGAATACCTGGTAGGAATAATCCCCCCCCTATTTTTCTCCCAAAAAACTAAGGTGCGTCTTATACTCAGGTGTGTCTTATACGCTGAAAAATACAGTATATCTCCTTTACAGGAGAAAATACAAAATACATGTCTACTTTTAGGGTTCTGCTGTGACTCTCCTTCTGCTTTTCTCAATATGGAAAGAGCCTTTGCAGTCCCTTTTCTGCACTCCCAGCTAGAGTTTGACAGAAAGAGATAAAATCTCCAAATATTGCAATATTTACAAAAACTGTAACAACATTAAGGATGCTTGTCGATACCTTTTTTGTAATATACCCTAGTAAAACAATCTGAGTTTTCTATATGAAGTTTTATAATTGCATAACCAGTCTTTGCTTATTTTTCCCTTTCCACCTCAGGTCAAGCAATTAGCTACTCTTTACATATGGGAAACCTAGCTAAAACTGTTTTGTTACTTTAATCAACTTAAAGATAAAATGAAAGGCATTTCCTGAATATTTATAGCTTCCTCAAACTAACTACAGGTTATGTCAATACAACAGAATGTTAATACAGCAGAAACTCGTATGGTGAACATCAGCGTAAATAAACTGATACATCAGTTACTAGTCAAATAATTGTGGTTTAATGCTGCCTTAAATTTTCTGTAACCTGTCACTTCATGACAAAACTCTTGGTGTATTTTGGGGAACAGGGTAAAAGTCTCAATGGATCTTTGGGAGATCACCCAGTAATAGTTACATGAAAAGCTGTGGAATGAAATAATGAAGAAGAAAGAACAAATGTGTTTCTTTACATTTTCTGTGAAAACCAGAATAATTAAAGAGGAAGAGATTTCTGGATATGAAAAACCATTAGTTTTCTTGTTTGAAACTAGAAATGTTCATTGCAGCAATCACCACTTCTGTATATATTGTAGGTAGAGAATTATACATATGCAAAATTGCTGTTTGTTAAACATTGTGCCCTTAATCTGTGGAATGCCTACTTTATTATTCTTTTTTAAATATACGTTAGAATATGAAAGCAATTAAAGGGACATAGGCTGTACTTTAGGTCTATTACAGCAAGAGACAATATAAAGGAAGAGACTGCTTGAGGACTAGCTGACAAAAGTATTTATATTTTGCTGTACCTTTTTTTTATGTTGCATATGTTTATCTGCTTACTGCTTGACATGCTAAATTTATTCTTAGCATACTAAATACTACTCTGAGTAATAAGGAATTCTTTTTGAAAGATATGAATTTGCTTTTCAAAAAACCATGTTTGCTTTACAAAGCTTCTATAATTAAAAAACATTAATATCCCACTAATAACAAATTCAAGGAAAAGATGAATTTATCAAGAGCAAAAGAGTCAGTATCACTGGGGCAGCTTTCATATAACATCTTATGATTTTGATTAATATCTTGAGAAGTTTACATCAAGGAAAAAAAAAACATCAAAAGTGTCCAAGTCAATTTTTATCTGTCTGTCCAAGACAAAATAACTGGTTAGAGCAAAACTAAAAACAAACAAACCATCAAATAACTCTTTCCCAAGAAACACTTAAATTGTTCAATGTGTTTAAAGAAAAAAGAATCCCTCTCCACTGATCTCAGCATTTGGCAATGGAGTCGGTCTAAGGATTGCCTTTTTAAAGAGAGACTTGTTTTCTAAGTTGATAGCACCTAAAGTTAGGAATCTGTAAGAAGTTTTTTCTTTCTTTTAAGAGTTAGTCCAAACTGGGCATCAGTGAAATAGGTAAGCTATTTTAGTTAAATACTTAAATATAATGTGATTATCTTTATGGCTAATGCAGTGGTGAAATCCAAATTTTTTTACTACCGATTCTGTGAGTGTGGCTTGGTGGGCATGGTGTGGCTTGGTGGGCGTGGCAGGGGAAGGATACTGCAAAATCTCCATTTCCACCCCATTCCAGGGGAAGGATACTGCAAAATCTCCAGTCCCACCCACTCTGGGGCCAGCCAGAGATGGTATTTGCCGGTTCTCCGAACTACTCAAAATTTCCGCTACCAGTTCTCCGAACTGCTCAAAATTTCCACTCCGGTTCTTCAGAACCTGTCAGAACCTGCTGGATTTCACCTCTGGGCTAATGTCTTTCTTCATCCCCAAACTGATCCAGCTGCTGACTCTTTACATTGCTGCCACTATCCAATTCAATTCAATTTTTATTGCAGTCAAAGACAGAGTACAGGTAGTCCTTCACTACCTACAGTTTGTGTAGTGCCTGTTCAAAGCTACAATGACACTGAAAAAAGTGGCTTATGGTCCTTTTCATATCGTTACGACTGTTGCAACATTCCCATGGTTATGTGAACAAAATTCGGATTCTTGGCAACTGACTCATAATTATGACAGTTGTAGTGTCCCAAATTCATCTGATTATCTTTTGGGACCTTCTAACAAGCAAAGCCAATGGAGAAGTCAGATTCAATTAACAGCCATATTATTAACTTAACAGCTGCAGTCTGCAACTTACTCCAGTTTGTTTAGTGACCATTCCTACTTATTGCAGTGTCCCCATGGTATGTGATCAAAATTCAGACACTTGACAACTGACTCATATTTATGATGGTTGCCCAGTGGTGGGTTCCTCCCGGTTCCGCCCGGTTTCACCGAGCTGGTAGCGGTAACGATATGATGTCACTGAACTGGTTCTGCACTCCTGCATTATTCTTACCTTTTATTTGGCCCCACCCCCAATCTATTGCTGCCTCCGGAGTCCCAGCTGATCGGCTAGAAGGAAAAAAATTGTTTAAACTCTTGCCGCGGGGCTTCAAAGGGCCGCCCTAAAGCTGATCAGTGTTAAAAGGCAGTGTGGTGGTAGACCGGTGCCTCCAAAAACAATTGAGTAGACCAGTGCCTGCAAAAATAAATGAGTAGACCGGTACAGCTCTGCAAGCAGTTAAAAGCCTGGTAGACCAGTACCTCTGCTAAATCCTAAAGAATTGTCACATGACCATCAAGCCACGCCTACAAAATAACCACGCCCACAGAACCAGTAGTAAAAAATTTTAGAGCCCGCCCCTGTGGTTGCCAAGCCCTGGAATCATGTTATCACATTTTGTGACCTGACAAGCAAGGTTAATAGGGAAATCACATTCACTTAACAATTGTGTTACTAACTTAAGAATTGCAGTGATTTACTTAACAACTGTGGCAAGAAAGGTTGTAAAATGGGGCAAAATTCTTTGGACAAATGTCTCAATTAGCAACAGAAATTTTGGGTTGAATTCTGGTCATAAGGACTACCTGTATAGAACAGGTAGTTCTATCCACCAGGAAACTTTAAAAGCAGAAGAGGAATTCTAGATATGAAATGCAAGCTAAAAGGATAGGTCGTAGTTTGTAGGGTTATTACCACTATTACAACATGAACAGTATTTGTACAGCTTGGAAACAAAATATTATTTGTCCTAAGTGCATAAGAATCACAAAACTGAGACACAAAGGCAAGTGGACAAAAAGTAAAATCCATCTATGTATTATTTAGACTTATTTGAGGTTTAGTCATAGTTGTGCTATATTAAGGAATGAAGGAGTTAGTCAACTTGAATCTTATCTTGCTGGGAACAGCAGAATTTGGCAATGTCCAAGAAATTGCAGTCCATTTGATCCAAAATAAGTGTTTGTATATAGAACGTAGAGGGACTCGGTGGCTCAGTGGCTAAGACGCTGAGCTTGTCGATCGAAAGGTCAGCAGTTCAGCGGTTCAAATCCCTAGTGCCACGTAACAGGGTGAGCTCCCGTTACTTGTCCCAGCTTCTGCCAGCCTAGCAGTTCGAAAGCATGTAAAAAATGCAAGTAGAAAAATAGGGACCACCTTTGGTGGGAAGGTAACAGTGTTCCGTGCGCCTTTGGTGTTTAGTCATGCCGGCCACATGACCACGGAGATGTCTTCGGGCAGCGCTGGTTCTTCGGCTTTGAAATGGAGATGAGCAGTAGAATCAGGAACAACTAGCATATATGTACGAGGGGAACCTTTACCTTTATATAGAATGTATCAGAATGACTTTGATCTTTTACCAGATAAAGAAATGTAAAAATGATTTTAATAACCTTATAAAAACATCAACACAACAAAATATGGTCAATAGATACAATAAACCATATGGACACAGTCACACAAGATAGTATTTTGGGGGGAGGGGTAACTGCCTTCCAGAATAGCTGAAGACAATACATTAAATTGAATGTTAAAGGCAGTGTTAATATGTTTCTGACCTTGAATACTATTATATAATTTAAGTATCTTGCTGGTCTGAAATATAGATAGTCCTTGACTTATGACACTTTAATTAATGCTAAATGAATGTAACAGACCTTAATATTTACACATACAGAAATAAATTTACAGTATTGCAACCTCTAATGCTTGATGTCATTACTGAAATTTGTACCACTATATAGTGATGAGATGCAATTTCTAACTATCTCAATGAGCAGCAATAGTATAAAAAGAGAATGGAAAAAAAGGAAATGACCTCTTGGTGGCGCTTCTGCATAAAATAATTGCTGCTATTTTATTAAGACTTTCATTTTTATTTTCAATTCAGGTTTACTGCTTTCCAGTTTCTCCTGAGAGGCTTTTGAGGGCTACATCTTTAGGGGAATCATTTTTTTGGCACTGAATTAAATGTCTAGATTATTCAGGGAGAGGAGCATATATGATTCAAATTAAAGACTTTTTAAAAAATCTGCCCCCAGGAAGAGTGCTTTCCTTTGGTTAGAAATGTCTAATCATCAAAGAAGTACTTTAAGGTCTAATACATTCCATTCTAACAATGCATACATGAATAATAAATAATTTGTATCTCTAAATAAGATCTGTGGAAGTGGGGTAGTTGAGGAATGATAAAATAGGGCACTACTGTTTCTTACCTGTTTTAAGTTCCAGGTAACTAGTTCAGCTTGGTGTAATTGTAGGGATTAACTCATAGAATCATAACTGTTTTTAACTGTTCTCATGGGTCTATCTGTCAAATATTACTGTAAAGCTCATTTTAAAAATTGGTTATAGGTTTGATATATTTGTTTTTGCAGGCACCTTCCATTTTTACAGTATTTACAATTATTTATTCATTATAGATTTCTCATTTTCAGTGATAGTATCAGTGGTGGGTTTCAAAATTTTTTACTACTGATTCTGTGGGTGTGGCTTGTTGGGAGTGGCTTGCTGGGTGTGGCAGAGAAGGATACTGTAAAATCTCCATTCCCACCCCACTCCAGGGGAAGGATACTGTAAAATCTCCATTACCTCCCCACTCCAGGGGAAGGTTATTGCAAAATCCCCATTTCCTCCTGATCAGCTGGGACTCAGGAGGCAGAGAATAGATGGGGGCGGGGGCGGTCAGAGGTGGTATTTACCGGTTCTCTGAACTACTCAAATTTTCCTCTAACGGTTCTCCAGAACTGGTCAGAACCTGCTGAAATCCACCTCTGGATAGTATGCACATAGAGCAGGGGTGTCAAATTGGATTTCCTTGAGGGCCAGATCAGCATTATAGTTCTCCTGGCCCGGCCGTGTGCGGGAGGGGGAGACAGGGTGGACATCTCCTGCAGCAACCTGCCGGCCAAAATAGAACACAGAGGGGGCCTCGTGTAGCCCCCTTGCGTCCTGTTTTTGGCCTGGACAGCCTCCTGCAGCACCCTGTTGGCCAAAACAGGATGCAGGGAGCCTCATGCAGCCTCATCGCACCCCATTTTGGCTGCCAGAGGCACCACAAGCCGGTCCTTTGCTATTTCCAGGCTGGCCTTGCGAGCCAGATTTAAGCACCCCGTAGGCCGAATCCAGCCTTGAGTTTGACACCCCTGACATAGAGCAATATCTTCATCCTAATACTATAGTATATACTTAGAAATAACATTAGTATTTATTGAAAACATTTCAATTTTATCAGATTTAGAAGGATAGAATGGGGCAAGACATGCTGGGGAGGTGTGTGTTCTTATAAAATTGTTAGTTTTAGCAATTTATTTTTTTCTCCAGGAGGTAAAAATGTTATTTGACTCTCCTACCTGCATGTTTCCTTCCTTGTTTTTTTTAAAATTAAAAATATATCTTAATTTTGTACTAGTTTTAATTGCATAAGTAAAGTTAACAAACAGACAAAGGAGGGCACAAGACAATTGAAAAGGAGAACAATTGGAGAGAGAAGGAAGACATGTTAACTTTTGTACATCGACCACAAAAATTCTAGTGAAAATCTGCCCTCCCCATGTACCTAGGTCAAAATTATATGTAATTACTTTTTCCAATGCCACAAAGACTGGTTTTTCAATGCAGAAAGTACTAGATCAGCTAGATTTCACCATGTAGCTGATTAAGATCTTGTCAGTTTCAGACAGTAGGATAAGAGGATTGAAGGCTTCTAATCAACTACAGGTAGCCTCCATCTACAACCTTCCATTTAATGACCATTCAAAGTTACAACAGCACTGGAAAAAGTTGACTTACGACCATTTCTCACACTTAGACCATTGCAGCATCTCCATGGTCATGTGATCAAAATTCAGACACTTGACAATCGATTCATATTGATATCGGTTGCAGTGTCCCAGGATCACATGATCACCTTTTGCAACCTTCTGACAAGCAAAGTCAACGGGGACCACAATTGAGCCCAAAATTTCTGTTACTAAGCGACACATTCATTATGTGAGTTTTGCACCATTTAGTTAGTGACACAATTATTAAGTGAATGTGGTTTCCCTAGCAGGTTGCAAAACATGATCACATGACTCCCGGATACTGCAGCCATCATAAATATGAGTCAGTTGTCAAGTGTCTGAATTTTGATCACATGACCATGGGGATATTGCAATGGTCAGAAGTATGAAAAACGGTCACATATCACTTTTTTCAGTGCCATTGTAACTTCGAATGGTCACTAACAAACTGGTGTAAGTCGCAGACTAGCTGTATTTGTGCATTCCAGATGAACTCATTTCAATCAGTTCTCGTTGCTTTCTTGGATTTTTGAGAGGCTAAGAAAGAAAACTTCAGCAAATCAACTCTTCTATATGAAGTAGCATGAAGAAATATCACTTTTAACTACATCCCTATATTTATAGGCCTGCCTTGTAACCAAGAAAGTAACTGACTCATCTTTAGACAGCATTTTAATTGTATAAAGAAATATAGACAAGCTCACCATTTTGGACTTGTGATATATTTGTTCAAGGTATCACCAGTTGAGCTATTTTGTTTCTTTCTCTGAGTTTGGAGAAGTTTCAGTAGGATTTATGGGATTTAATATAAAGATATTCTATTTCATTAGGTGACATCATAACACAAAGGGTTTGAAAATTCTGGAAGATCATATTTTCAAAGGATTGGCAAGTGTGATTCTCCTGATAATTATGTTTCTAGAAGAGAAATATCTTTTTTTTCAAGGAATTGCAATGTTAACTAATCCTTAATTCTTCCTAGATATGCTTGTAGGAAGCATGTACCAGATATTGATTTAAATTCAGTAATATTAAAAAAAAACTTGTCCTATAATCAGAATTTCAACATTTTTAAAATTATCATTTGGCACCGCCATATGTTTTTATAGATTAGAAGCATTTTCTTATTTAAAAAATTGTGAAGGTGGTATTTTCTTTACAATACCTTTTTATAGGCATAAGCAAAAGTGGACAATGACTTCCCTGATTATTTCACAAAGCTTTTTTGAAACAAAAACATGATGTTTAACATGATCCTATGGCATAAAATAAGCCCAGTGGCTAAGACGTTGATCTTGTCGATCAAAAGGTTGGCAGTTCAGCGGTTCTAATCCCTAGTGCCGTGTAATGGGGTGAGCTCCTGTTACTTGTTCCAGCTTCTGCCAACCTAGCAGTTTGAAAGCATGTAAAAAATGCAAGTAGAAAAATAGGGACCACCTTTGGTGGGAAGGTAGCAGCGTTCCGTGCGTCTTTGGCGTTGAGTCATGCCGGCCACATGATCACAGAGGCGTCTTTGGACAGTGCTGGCTCTTCGGCTTTGAAACGGAGATGAGCATCGTCCCCGAGAGTCGGGAATGACTAGTACATATGTGCGAGGGGAACCTTTACCATTACTTTATGGCATAAAATAAAGAAATAAATTAAACTTGACATTAACATGACAAAATAAGATGGTCAAATATTTAGGCCATTTAGCCTCATTTCACCTGCTTAAAATTTGTACTTCTCACTAGAGAATTGTGATAGTAAAGCCCAATAGAGTTGATTGTGAAAGCCCTGAAGCATGGACATTAATGCTTCAGGTTAAGGTCAGATTAAAAAATAATTCATTGCAGCAAGATTTTACCATGTGGTAAAAATATAGAGAACTCTTCAACAAATACGCATTTACTGCTGATAAGCTCTTTATAGTTTCCCATATATAAACAATCTAATGCAAGAATCACAATTAAGCACAATTTGTAATTCAACCATGTATCTGCAGAAGAAATGTCACCCAATACAGCAGTTTCTTCTCTCCCTCTACAGCTTCAAAAACCTACAGAGGTTTAACAAAAGGCTGTGGATAAATTTAATCTGATTTATAAACTGTGAAATGTATATAGCAGAAGCAAAACGACAGGATAGACATATCTTAAGTTGTGAATAACAATCTCCAAATATTAGTGGAGAATGGGGAACTTTTTAAACAAATAATAACATAACGTTTTTCCTTCCAGATGTAATAAAAATTTTGTTTTAAAATTTGATGATGTTACTAAAAAGTACTTTAGAACTGCAATCTTAGAATGGAATTAAAACATTTCACGTAGCCCTTATTTCTGTTTTAAGAGTCTTTATTACTCATGCATTTTTGTGCATGGCATGTGTTGCATGAAATGTTTATTTTATTTATGTTATTTATTTATGTTATATATATTAGATAATATATATAAGTATAAGCATGCATGGAATACATAAAATGAATACAATTAAAGGGAACATTAGGACAGGGACGGTAGGTACGCTCTTATGCACTTCCCTTACAGACCTCTTAGGAATGGGGTGAAGTCAACAGTAGACAGTCTTAGGTTAAAGTTTTGGGGGTTTGGGGATGAGACCACAGAGACTGGTAGTGCATTCCAGGCATTAACAACTCTGTTACTGAAGTCTTATTTTCTGCAATCGAGTTTGGAGCAGTTCACTTTAAGTTTGTATCTATTGTGTGCTCGTGTATTGTTGTGGTTGAAGCTGAATCCACTATGCTCCTCAAAGACAAAATATATGGTGAGCCACTAAGCTAACTGCAAATGTTTTAAAGGTAGACACTTGGGTGTCCATGAAAGAAGCAAGGGAAAGATAGGTTATGTGCTTAGTGATGTAATCACATAAATGATACCAATCATGTAATTTGTGTAATTTGCAAAACTGCTCAGAGTCACTTGAACAGGGATATGGGCGGTGTCTACATTTGATAAATATATAAATATCATTATGGCTTCTACCTAATATCTTTGGCTAAGGTTCTTTGTCTTAAATGAAACACTTAACATCTTTACCGAAATGTTTTGCATGTATAATGTAGAAAATATTATAGCACATTTTATAGCAAAGTCCAGATATGGTTTTTTTTTTAATATATGAAAATATGACAACTACTTAACTTCATTTTCAAAATATTAATAGCTTTTACATTTCAAATACTTGGGTTTTTTTCCATGGCTATAGTAGTGAGTTGATGGACAAATATTGTAAATTGTTTAGGAGATTATTTTTGCATACTTCCATTTTAATTACTACTCATGTGTAATTTCTAAGGCTAAATCACAGTGGTCTTTTAGAAATCATGTGAAACTAGTTGCCTTATATGCTATTACTACTTGCAGAGTGACTCAAGACTCAAATCTTTTAGAAACCTTCAATAATATAAAATTATGTGGAGACAGCTGTTTTAAATATACTCCTTGTCCCCATTTTCCCCTCTGGACAGGTTGCTTTTTTGTTTTTTTACTACGAACAACGCAGCTGGACAAAATCATTTTCAATCTTTCATTTGACTCTCAGTGCCCAGGATGCTTACTTATAATTGGAGTGTTTTTCATGTTGTCTCACAAAACAGTTTTAGAATATGAATACATAGTATAAACATTTGTCTTTGTTAAAATTGAACCTCAAACCACTGCAGTTCTCAAGGATTTTAATTTAACTGCATAAATACATTGCATTAAGTAGGACAGAGTCTCAGATTTGAGATATTACTTGAGAAAAGGTCAGTCATATTTGAAATTTTAGTGGCTGGCACTATGAAAAAGAAAGAAAACTCCTTTCTTATGGATGTAACATTGTATTGTTAACTAGGGCATACAAAACCTTTGCCAGACCAATTCTCGAATACAGCTCGTCTGCCTGGAATCCACACTGTATATTGGACAGTAATATGATTGAGCTGGTCCAGACGTATTTCACGAGAAGAGTATTCCACTCCTCTGCTCACAATAGAATCCCTTATGCCACCAGGCTTGAAATTTTGGACTTCGACAATCTGGAACTGTGCCACCTGCAGTCTGATCTAAGCATAGTATACAAAATTGTCTGCTACAATATCTTACATGTCAACAAGTTCTTCAGCTTCAACCTCAATAATACACGAGCAAACAATCGATACAAACTCAAGGTAAATCACTCCAAACTCAATTGCAGAAAATACGACTTCAGCAACAGAGTGGTCAATGCCTGGAATACTCTACCCGACTCTGTTGTTACATTCTCAAACCCTCACACCTTCAACCTTAAACTGTCTACCGTGGACCTCACCCCATTCCTATGAAGTCCGTAAAGGGGATGTGCATAAGCGCACCAGAGTGCCTACCGTCCCTATCCTACTGTCCCCATTTATTTGTATTCATTTCCTTCGTTCATGTCCATGTTCATATTTATACCTGCTATCTTGTACATGTTTGACAAACAAACAAACAAACAAATTGTGACTCAATTTTTAAAAATCTCTGTGGAATTAAACATATGTCAGCAGATTAACATGAGAAATGATTGTTGGAACTGATTATTATCTGAGGTAATACTCTTGGCTGGAATATTCTATGATAAGACATTGATCTTCAGTTGCCTTTTATACTAAACTGTTGGTTCTAAGAGTGAATTATGAAAAACATATAAACCTGGAGAAGGTGAAAATTTTTGGGAATAAATAAAAGTATGTATGTATGTACTGTGTGTGTGTGAATTCTTACATACATTGCATTTCCTTGCAACTTTAGAATAAATATTAGTATTCTTTTATAACTATAATGAAAATATTCTATCTATGTGTCTATCTATCTATCTATCTATCTATCTATCTATCTATCTATCTATCTATGTGGTTTGATTTGAGATATACAAGTTCTGTATGATTTCCAACAAAAGGCTGTTCAATTAATTGTGGGAGTTGACAAGTGTATACAGTAGTGTATCAATCAGTGTATCAAATGGGGTAGGGCCAGGGTATTTGTGAGACCGCCTGCTACTACCGATAACCTCCCACCGGCCAATACGCTCTCACAGAGTAGCAATCCCTTCCACACTGAGGGCAGATACAATCCATCCCCTGCCCAGCCCCCAGATTTCACTGGTTCCGGGACTGCCTCTTTGCCTCAGCTTGCCCAACAAGTGTCTCTTCAAATCGGAGAAGGCCATGCTGCGTCTTTAGCCTCCAAGCTTAACAATCAGAGGTCAAGGTTTCCCAGTCATTAATGTCCATTCCCAAGGCTTTTAGATCCCTCTTGCAGATATCCTTATATCAGAGCTGTGGTCTCCCTCTAAGGTGCTTTCCCTGCACTAATTCTCCATACAGGAGATCTTTCGGAATCCAACCATCAGCCATTCTCACGACATGCCCAAGCCAGCGTAGACGTCGCTGTTTCAATAGTGTATACATGCTAGAAATTCCAGCACGTTCTAAGACTGCGCTATTTGGAACTTTGTCATGCCAGGTAAGGCCAAGGATATGTCGGAGTCAGCGCATATGAAAGGTGTTCAACTTTCTCTCCTGCCATGCATAAAGTTCTCATTTTAAATGATAGAAAATTAATTTGATGCTACTGAGTATAGCAATGACAAGCTGAGTAAAAGAGCAGATTTTATCTTCTTCCTTGACACAACCAAAGTTTTGTGATCCACGTTTGCTGGAATCTCCTGAGCAGGTCTGTATTTCAGTGTTTTATTACTCCAGAATATTACTTATCTTGAGTTATTATTAGTATGCTTGGCAAAATTAGCATTTTAGAAGACATTATAAAGAAAAAATGTAGTGATTGTAGCTGGTCAGAAGACTATGCCTTCAGAATACAATTTCTGAAGACTGTCAGTATGTGGTTGAAAATTTATACAATTTGGCTAAACAGATTTAAACCAAAGTGACCTCAATAAAGAAAACTGTGGGTATTTATTTAATTTATGAACAAATCATTAAAATAAAAAACTATAAAGTATATATTATTTGTTTTTATATGATTGGCTTTTATGAACTGTATGAATGGTGACTCTAAACCAAGTACTGAAAGCTACTCTGACTCTTAGTTATTGAACTCATTGACGTTATTAAATGATAACACTGACTTATTCACATTTTATCTCTTTAATGATAATTTGTGTATTAAAAAAATCTAATTCTCCAGCATTTAAACATAATTTAATACCATCTGTGTAAAAATCTGATTTATTTATCATATATTACATTAGTGGGTTCTAAGGAAATGGATTGATTATGTGCCATCAAGGCATTATTGGCTCTTAGTGACCATGTAGATTTTCCCCAGACTGTCCATAACCCAATCCTTCAAATCTACAAGAAATAAACTTTTTAAATGGTTTAAATATGGGTTTAATCAAGCAGTTTTAAATAGTGCAATTTCATATTTAATCTCCTTTAGGTTCACTCCATTTTTGAAGAGACTGAAATCTCTAAATCAAAAGAGTTGAATTTTAGAAAAGCCAAGTTCAACCACCTCAATGCTCTATTACTTCCATCAATCAAGCTGTCACTAAAGGTTTTTACCACCACCAAGGACCATAATTTATCTGCACTGGTAAGTAAAAAACTGCCAGAACCTAGCAGAGTTGTTGTCAGTTCCAGAATCTAGCATCAATTGCAGCTGGACCTTAAGAACATTGAAGAAACATAAAGATGTGGTAAATAGGAATCCCCACATGTGTATGCTATGTGATGAAAAGTATGATATCAAAGTTAAATATAGGCATGAAATAATAAACATTGATAGATTTATCCTCCGAGGTATAATTTTTTCAAAAACCATGCAAATATTACCAATAATTCCATCCTTGTGGAAACTAATCAATTATGCACTAATGGATTTTTTTTTCCAATGAAATTTTCAGGATCAGCTTTACTCTTTTAAGAAAATTAAAGCTAATCCCTATTCCCCTTTCCTCCACTATGCATAATTTTACATAGCTGTGCATTCTGTATTCTATTGCATTTTATTCTGCACTTTTTGAAGTGTATAATTCAAAATGTACTGTTCTGAACTGTGTACGAATACTAAGAGTTGCATCATGGATACGTACAAATACAGATTTGAACATTTTTTAAAAATTTTTTTGATACATTTTAAAAATAATTTTCAGAGTGGGTTTTTTATTTTCCCAGTTTAATGTGATAATTTGTCTGTTTTCTTACTTTATAATCCAACTCTCAAAATCTATCTAAATTTTGGACTTGTGTGTCTAATTTGTCCTTATCCAAATGTCTTTCTATTTATTTTGATGAAAATTGAGACTGATTTTCTATTGTGCATATCCCATGTATTCTACAATGGAAATTTTTATAAGTATAATTCTCATCTGTTTTCAATCTATATGATTTCACTGACATAATTGGTTTGATTGAATGATATCATGGCATGGGTGATCTCAGTTAGGGGTATATCTCATTATCCTTGGAAAGTGGCATCCTTCTGTACAACATTCCATTGCATTATAATTGACATTAAAGTAATCCATTCATTTTTGCTAGTACTTTGTTTCTCATGTTAAAGAATGTAGAAGAGCATTATTATTACCATTAAATATTTAATTGCCTTAGAAGCTATTTCTCTATTAATTTCCACAGGACTAATTTTCTAAGATTATATTTGAGCAAAGAAATATTTTGGCTTCAGTTTTAAAAGAATTTATAAAAAGTCCCATTTCTAATAAATGTCTTCTAGATTGCTTCATTATTTAATGTAAACATTGCTGAATAACATACAAAATAAGTAAGAGCCCCAAGTGAATGCAAGCTGCTTGAAACAATTATTTCAAAAGGCATTGAGGAAAAATAAAACCTAACAAGGCAGTAGTGGCAACCAGACCACTAATACTGCAATTTCAAAGTTTCAGTATTTTAGACCTGTAATTCATGCAGTATCTACAGTAACGAAGAAATAGTTCTTGTAATTACAACTGATGATGCCATCATGTTTTATTGCAGGATGTAAAATTTGGAAAGGATGTTAAGGATTACCTAGAATCGTGATGGTGAACCTATGACACGCATGCCACAGGTGGCACACGGAGTCGTAACTGTGGGCACAGCTGATTTTCGGGCCTTTGGGGCCCACAGGAAGTCGGGAAATGGGCTGTTTGCAGCTTCTGGAGGGCCTCCGGGGGTGGATGGGGAAGGCCGTTTTTGCCCTCCAAGAGGCTCCAAGAAAGGACCCCATACCATTTCAGATAAATGGTTGTCTAGTCTCTTTTTGAAACTCTCTGAGTTGTGAGTGTGATGCAGCACTCACAACTTCTGAAGGCAAGCTGGTCCATTGGTCGATTGCTCTCACCATTTCTCCTTAGTTCTCTTTAATTTCTCCTTAGTTCTAGGTTGCTTTTCTCCTTGGTTGGTTTCCATCCATTGTTTCTTGTCTTGCCTTTTGGTTCTTTGGAAAATAGTTTGAAACCCCTCCCCCTCCATTTTTGTAGGAGCTCCTCAAATATTGGAACACTGCTATCAGGTCTCCTCAGGCCTTCTTTTCCTTAGACCTAGTTAGATCCCTGCTTAGTGAAGGAACTGTATGTTAGATTCAGTCATGTTCTCCTGATCCATAATTTATCTTCCAAGGTCTAATCTCTTCAAAAACTTCAAAAACAAAATATTACATTAATATTTAGTATGTGCATTTGCAATATTAGTTCATTAGATGTGCTCTCCAGAGAATGAACAATAAGTCTGTTCAATTTCATTGCAGCCCGATGGATGGATGGATGGATGGATGGATGGATGGATGGATGGATATAGATAGAATTTCATAACTCTTTAAATACTAGTGCATTTCATCATTTACTTTAATAAGCAGAATATATTCAACATAAATATTAGAAATATATTTGCCACTTTAAAAAAAATTGATTTTAAATGGTATAATGTTTCTTTTAACGGTACATTAAATTATTTTACGTTGGTATCATTGATGAAAAAAATAATAATAATGACATTCAAATTTGAATAGGTTTCCATAGTTTTAAGCGGTATATGTATATGTATGATTTGTGTGTGCGTGCATGCATCGGCATGTATGTATTTATGGAGAGGAAAGTGTTGTATCAAAGCAGATTAAAAAATATATTGTAAAGGAATATTTTTTTTCATCATTAGCACTTATAAAACATCTTTTGAGCCAGAATTACATCATAGTGATTTATGTTTTCTGTTCAGTATAATTTGTCATTGTTTCCCATCTTATGAAAATATGATAAACTGAGTGGTTTGTGATAGACTCTACAGGTATAATTGCCTGATAACAGAATTATTGCAGTACTTCCTTATCGATCATTTATCATCATTACATTCACATGTCAACACCTCGTATCTTCCAGCAGCACTGCTTTAAAAAGGGATCAATATTACCCTAAATGAGTTGGAGGGGATGTGCATGTGACTGAACAAGTTAGGATAACAATCACTATCGTTATTAGCAATGGTTTCCCTATTGTACCATTTTAGTGATGTATGATGAAAGAAAAATTCTAATAAAACTTGTTTTTTTAAAAAAAGAATAGAATAGAACAGAATAGAACAGAACAGAACAGAACAGAACAGAATAGAATTCTTTATTGGTCAAGTGTGATTGGACACACAAGGAATTTGTCTTTGGTGTATATGCTCTCAGTGTACATAAGGAGAATAAAATACATTCATCAAGAATAAAAAGATACAACACTTAGTGATGGTCAAGGTTACTAATAAGCTATCAAATCGTACTAGGAAACAAATAAAAACAATATAAATTGAAAGATACAAGCAACATGGTTACAGTAATAAGTGGGAAGAGATAGGTACTAGTAAGGAAGAGAAGAATAATAGTAAAACAGTCTTAGTAAATTATTTGACAGTGTTGTGGGAATTAGTTGTTAAGCAGAGTGATGGCATTCAGGGAAAAACTGTCCTTGTGTCTAGTTGTTCTGGTGTGCAGTGCCCTGTAGCATCGTTTTGAGGGTAGAAGCTAAGTTAATGCCTCTTCTTGCAGCAAACCTAAAATCTGATTTAGAAGTGTTTTTAAAGGGCAACAAGTTGGACAGGAGCTAATAAAATTCAAAATTGTGGGCAGACTAATGATTTCTTACAATTTGAGATATAAAGTACGGTAGCATAATGAAATAGTACACTTTGATTCTCCATTGTGAAGTCTACTCTATATTGTGCATAAGAAATTATAGGCAATCCTAATAACAGCTGCTTTACTGTGTTTCCTTTTTCCCAAACTTGATTTAAACACTTCATATGAATTTTTAATCAATAGAGCTATACTGTAGTATCAGATGCAGTGCTGTACTTAAAAACAGAATAATTGGAGAGAAATGTGTAATAAAATGTAAAATGAAACCATTTATTATGCTTACATCTCCAACTGTCATGCTAATCAATTTCGTAGCAATGCTATATAAATCTGAGGATATTTATTATAAACTAATGAAGAAAAGTAATTTAGAAAAAATTGTACAACAATAAAAAGGCATAACTTTATGGCTATATCATCTGCTCATAAATTTGGCTAAAATAACAAAACTAAGATCTGACTGATGAGACAAAATTAAAAGTTTAGCAAAATAAAGAAGTAGTATACATTAAAATAAAATAAGTATTACTAAATATCAACATATTAGCTTGCATTCATAAAAGATGAAACTCATTGTTAATTCTTCTATTTCATTAATAATACACCTTGGATGTTGAAAAGAAAAGCTACAAAATAGTCCAAAGTAAGCAGTTAAAATACTGTCAATGCCATTGCAAAATTAAACTTTGTACAATTTTTTTTCTTCAAGGTAGTCTTATTTAACAAAAGAAGACCTTACTAAAACTGCTGTAAATCATCACCTTGCTTGTTATGTATTACTAGTATAATTAGAGTTGAGGTACTTTTATAATTATAAATTGAAGTATATTTATTTCTTCTAGAATTCTAAGCCGTATACCTTAACGTTGTAAATGTCAAAGAATAACCAAACATACTTTTGTCTTATTTCAACAAGGCTAATAAAAAATTACAATTTCTTTCCTCCTGTAAGCATATGGGGCCCCATTTTGTTGGACTTCACAGCATATATTTGATGTCAGTATGCAGTAGAAAGGGACGCAGTGGCTCAGTGGCTAAGATGCTGAGCTTGTCAATCAAAAGGGCAGCAGTTCAGCGGTTCGAATCCCTAGTGCCGCATAACGGGGTGAGCTCCTGTTACTTGTCCCAGCTTCTGCCAACCTAGCAGTTCGAAAGCACGTAAAAAATGCAAGTAGAAAAATAGGGACCACCTTTGGTGGGAAGGTAACAGCGTTCCATGTGCCTTTGGTGTTTACTCATGCCGGCCACATGACCACGGAGACGTCTTTGGACAGCGCTGGCTCTTCAGCTTTGAAACGGAGATGAGCACTGCCTCCTAGAGTCAGGAACAACTAGCACATATGTGTGAGGGGAACCTTTAGCTTTTACCTTTACCTTATACAGTAGAAAAGGATTTTGTACTGTTGCTCCAGACTGGGAATGAGAAAGATTAGAAAAACAATGCAAAGGTGGATTTGTCCACCATGCTTTTATTTATTTTTCCCCTGTAAAGAAGGCATTTGTTTTTCTGTCTTAGTATCAAGATGCTTTTAATTTTTTTTAAAAAAAGTATGTATGTATGTATCTTTGTATGTATGTATGTACAGTATGTATGTATGTATGTACAGTATGTACGTATGTATTTATGGTGGTGTTTCTCAATTTACTGCACTGTGAAATGTGGCAGGCTCTTCATCCTCAGCAGTCTTTCTAGCTAGTCAGACTCCCTGATCTGAAAAACAACAACAACATACAACTTGGCCGTCATTTCAAGTGGTCTCTCCTAGGAGGGATGTGAAAGCATGGGAAGTCAACCCTGAACAAGGATATTCCCTTCTCTTTGGTCCTTTCACAATTAAGGTAAGTGCAAAAACTCAGAGTCCAATGATGAGACCATCTAGGGAAACTCACTTCTTCAAAAAATAATGAAAAACAATGAATTTCTCATCAAATTGGTTTTTAAAAAAGCAACAGGAGATATTTAGGGTGCTATATCTGATTAGTTTAGTACAACTTCAATGAACTTCCTAAAATGCCCTGAAGCAGAGGTGAAATCCAGCAGGTTCTGACAGGTTCTGGATAACTGGTAGCGGAAATTTTGAGCAGTTCAGAGAACCAGCAAATACCACCTCTGGCTGGCCCCAGAGTGGGATGGGAATGGAGATTTTGCAATATCCTTCCCCCAGGAGTGGGGAGGGGATGGAGATTTTGCAATATCCTTCCCCTGCCATGCCTACCAAGCCACACCCACCAAGCCACACCACACCCACCAAGCCACGCCCACAGAACCGGTAGTAAAAAAATTTGGATTTCACCACTGTCCTGAAGTGATGTAAGATCAGCAATATGGGGGAAATGTTTAAAAAGGTGATTAATAGACTTGATCATTTGATGCTACATTGGATACTACTCAAAGGATTGCTATGGCCACCTGCATCTAGATATCTAGCTATAAATGATATCTAGCTATTATCTATCTATCTGTACTGTACTGTAATTTCAGGGCGCTATGCTAGAGTTTATAAGGAAATTCAAGTTAATGAAATTATTTTATTTGGATATTTCCCACTACTGTCAGAAAGCTCTGAAGAGGCAGAAAATTTTGGCACTGCGACTTAAATCAAATCTGTCTAGAATGGTAGATTAAATATCTAGGGACAAATTATAACTTTGTAGCTATGGTAACTATCACCCTTGCTTGAATTGGTACCAATCTCTGTGTCTTTTATAAGTCAGCAATAACTAGTTTGCTCACATCATCATTAGTCTGAATTAAATTTATCTTTACCCAGCAATGTCCAGTTTTTCACATTCCTACAGGTGAAATGTGTTGGCCAGAGCAACAAAATCTCTGTTTAAGAGTGGAAATAAAAAAAGAATAAACAAAATAGAAATTCCTGGGTTAAAAGAAAAGCAAATGAAATAAGGAAACATTGTTAAATGATACCAGATTATCGGCAGTTAAGGATATCAGACAAAGTATAATCGATTATCAGACTAAATCTTTATCTCTATAGCCCTCCTTCCCACTCAAAGCTTTGCCCTGAGTTATTTTACATGAAAAAGAAGACAAAATGTAGAGTTAATAATATGCATTATTTTATCATAAATGAAGGCACTCATGAATGAACAACACATACTTTTCTGTATGCTTTAATTTCATGTTAAAATATAAATCTAATGTAAATATCCTTTTAATCCAAAAACAGCTGTAAAATCTAGCTAATTCCTGTTAGAGTCTTTGATAGGAATAAGAAATTGACCATTTGTATCTCAGAAAGAATGCAACGTCCATTATTTGTGCACATGCTGTTCCTAATATAATTTCCAGGTGATACAATCTATGTATGTATATCATTATTTACTAATTGATTCACACATGGATTCTCTCACACCCTTTATGTTGTGGCTCTGTTACCTGAGCCTGTGTCATTGGCAGGAGATGACTCCGAGAGTGAAGGAGAGGAGTTTGCAAGGCCTCCCTCTCCAGGACCCTCCTCTCTGGCAATGCCTTCGGTGTCCGCCGAAGGGCAAGAGATAGGGCCAGGGCCAAGCACGTCCACGCAGCCACAGGTGGACAGTGATGAGGGTAATGAGTCTTGGCTGGATCCTCGGCAGCGTTGCAGAGATAAGCACGCGCAACAGAAGAAAAGGCGTGCCAGAGATTAGGCTGAGTCACTGGACCACACTCCACAGGGTATAAAAGGGGGTGAGGTGGCCATTCAGACTCTGTGATGGACAAAATTAACTACTATCGAGTCACATTGCATCTTTGGAAACAACATTATCGGCCTTGGATTTATTTTATGAACTGGACAATTCTTGACTGTGGGTATTTTGTTTATTGAGTAAAAGTTCTTGGAAAGCAGCTACTGGGTTGCTGCCAAGCGTCTTATCAGAAGAATTGGTTGTCTGCCAGTTTATTTAATCCCTGGCTGTCTGTTTGTATGTGTGTGAGAGATGGGGACAGAACACTTTATCACTTTCCTATACCACATGCGCATGAATTTCATTCCTAAAAAAAACTAATACCAATAACATTCAATCCTTCCTTCCTTCCTTCCTTCCTTCCTTCCTTCCTTCCTTCCTTCCTTCCTTCCTTCCTTCCTTCCTTCCTTCCTTCCTTCTGAAAACATCTCTCTAGTGAAAATTAGACTTTTCAAAAACTTGCATTTATTTATTTATTTATTTATTTATTTATTTATTTATTTATTTATTTGTCATCAGGTACAAGGAAACAAGTAACAGTATAGACATGGACACATGAAAAAAAATTGGCACAAATAAATAGGCAAAACATAGTCATAAACACATAGAATGATTACATATAAATGGGGACAGTAGGATAGGGACAGTAGGCATGCTGGTGCGCTTATGCACGCCCCCTTAGGGACCTCTTAAGAAACATGGAAGGTCCACGGTAGACAGTTTAAGGTAAAAGGTATGGGGATTAGCGAGACTAACAACAGGATCAGGTAGAGCGTTCCAGACATTTACTACTCTATTGCAGAAGTCATATTTCCTACAATCAAGATTAGAGCGAATGACATTGAGTTTGAATCTATTGATAGCCCTTGTGTTATTACGGTTGAAATTAAAGTACTCATTTACAGGCAGGACATTTTGGTAAATAATCTTATGAGCTAAGCATATGTCGGTACAGCTCTGCAAGCAGTTAAAAGCCTGGTAGACCAGTACCTCTGCTAAATCCTAAAGAACTGTCACATGACCATCAAACCATGCCCACAAAATAAGCCATGCCCACAGAACCTGTAGTAAAAATTTTTAGAACCCACCCCTGGGTCACTTATTACTGAAGTGGTTGACAAAGACTTCATCCTTATGCTGTCTGTCTCCTTGGTTCTATTTTCTTACATAATTTTAATTTTTTATTGTTTTTCTATTTATCTTTTTAATTTCTATTTATCTATTTATCTTTTTATGATATGTAAACTGTCCAAAGTTGCCTTAGTGGGGAACGGGCATCATTTAAATTTGATAAATAATAATAATGTGGTTGTTGAAACTGAGCATTGCTATATCTGCTATGCCTCTCTAATTTTGTTACCAAAATTAAAGAGTGGTTAATCTCATAACTA
Organism: Pantherophis guttatus; assembly: GCF_059756535.1. Classification (NCBI taxonomy): domain Eukaryota; kingdom Metazoa; phylum Chordata; class Lepidosauria; order Squamata; family Colubridae; genus Pantherophis; species Pantherophis guttatus. The sequence continues at coordinate 67,663,471 of NC_142070.1, read as the reverse complement.
TTAAGAAGTAACTCTAGGAATATCCTAACAGACTCCTTTTATTGACACAAAAGTCATCAGAACAAAGGGTCATCTTATTCCACATCCATAATCCCTCGGTCCAGATCCTTGAACTGCTTCCTACTAAAGGGCTCCAGATTGTAGATATTATGGATTATGAATATTTTTTCGCATGCCTTGCTGCAGATAAACAGTGTAGAAATTATTTTGGGCAGATCAATATGTGCAGTGGGCCTGCTCCCTGACTTTTCTCAGTCTATCCTCTAAATTTATTTGTTTATTCATTTATACTGCCAGATTCAATATCACTTGTAGATATCTTTAAAAAATTAAGTTGCCTTTTGAAATGGGCCTGATTTGGAACAGAACAGAGATGCTATTCAGCAGGTTATGACAGGTTCTGGAGAACCGGTAGCGGAAATTTTGAGTAGAACCAGCAAACACCACTTCTGGCTGGCCCCAGAGTGGGGTGGGAATGGAGATTTTGCAATAACCTTCCCCCAGGAGTGGGGAGGGAATGGGAATTTTGCAGTATCCTTCCCCTGCCATGCCCACCATGCCCACCAAGCCACACCCACAGAACCAGTAGTAAAAAAATTGAATTCCACCACTGGAACAGAGGAAAGTATAATAGCAACATCCAGATTTATTGTAGCCTTTACTGATGAAGAAAGTATCTTCATAGATAAAGGATGAACAGGATTGAGAGACAGTGATGGAGGAAGTTATCGTTGGAGAGACATTTTAGTTTACTACTTCAATATGGCTGCCATTTGTCTCTCATATTCATTGCAACTTCGCTATTTTCCTGTTCCTATACATATAATATTCCTGATATGGCGCTTTCTCTTCCTGCACCTATTTGTTGTATCAAGAGTAATTGGGCCTTCAGAGCAGCAAATTTCTAAGCAGTTGTAAAAAGAGATAATGGTCCAAATTGTTCTGCTGCTTTGTTCAACAGCTATGAGGAATCATTCTAGAATAGAACCTAGCATTCCTTCTCTTCAGTCCTTTTCTGTATAGCTCTAATATGGGGGCAAATCAATGCATTAATGTCTCATAAATTACTGATTTAGATCAAGGAGGCACTGCTGTGCATATTATTTATTACTAGATACCTGGGGTGGGCTGCTGGGAAGTTCGTAGGGGTTCGGGAAAACCTCTAGCTAAGATTCTGTGCAGTTTGGAGAACCTCCAATCCCACTCCTGGCTGGCCCCGCCCTCCCTATCCCTCCCAGAAGTCCCCATGTGGCCCATTTTGGATGCAGGTAAGTGCAGGGCATGTGCAGAGGCTCAAGGAGGGTGAAAAACAGGCTTACCAGAAGTTTGGGAAGGCCTGTTTCCAGCCTCCAGACAACCTCCAGAGCCTGGGGAGGCTGTTTTCGCCCTCTAGAAAACCACTGCTGTGGTGCAGGAAGCCGACTAGGCCACACCCACCATGGCCATGCCCACCCAGCAACCGGGCAGAGAGCCTCTTGCTAAAATTTTTGAAGCCCACCCCTGGTAGATACCATATTGGTACATATGCCAGAATTTGTAATACGCCACAGACTTTGAGCAAAGGTGAACAAAGTTAAAGTTTCTAGAATCATATATTGCCTTCTACAGTAACTATATTCCTTCAGGCTGTGGTTTGATTTCAGATTTTTCCTTTAGATGTGGATCTAGAAAAAATGTCTGAGCCATGAGAAAGTTATAGGAGGAAATTATTCCCATGACATGCATATATTTCACAGATGGGATTTGCCAATTACTTCCACTTAGGATGAACATTCTTTTTTTTTCTTTCATTGTCTGACAAAAGAGTTCAGAGCTCAAAGCAAGCACAGATTATATATTTTTAATAATTCCTCTATATACCTTTCTGTTTCACAAAAAAATCACTAGTTATCAGAAAAGCTAAGCTTTTACAAACATAAAGTCGTGAGTTGCAAATGGCTTTTCAGTTGGCAAGAACTCAGATACTTCTTGTCCCAGTATAAATTTTTAGGAAACATTTATACAAATTTCTGTCACTTGACAATACTGAGATGAATGTTAAACTAAATCCAAATGTATGAATAGTTTGTTATGGAGATGGGGGGAAGGACTCAATTTTGAACAGAGAGAGAATAATTTAAGAAGGAAACATTTATCTTGATATGCTATTGCCTGCACTCATAATACCATTTCTGTACTCCAAATGTGGGCTCTTCATGAAAATAAAATCACTGCAGATTTAATTAAACAAATCATTCTGCAAAGAAGTTTTACTATTGCTAAAAACCTTCAACTAATTGACTAGAATCCAAATATTTGATGAGCTCTACAATATAATATTACTTCATCAAATTGGAATAGGCAAGAGTTCTGAACTAAACAGGAAATTGTACCATATGAGCAGTATTTATTAATTACAATAAAACTGAGTATAATATGTACAAAATATGATCTAAATAGATATGGGCTTGATGTTAATTCTGAATCTTTATTTATTTAGCTTGAGATATTGGTACCAGTTTCTCATCTGGACAAAATGTTTTTTGACCAAACAAAATATATCATATGCCAATCTTAATAAGAGAATATCCTAGCTACAATTTTTTTCTCTAAGGTATATTTTAATCTCCTCTATTTACAGAAGAATATATTGCATGAATTAGCATTCCTCTGTATCCAGTGGAATTTGTTTATTTTATAAGGGGAAGGAGTAGTTCTGTAGCTATATATTCATATAAGGAATAAGGTTCCTTATATGATTTATTTATATATACTTTGAACATATAGGTAAGTCTAATAAGTCAATGTACTAATAAGGCTAATTTACCAGAATATATAGCTACAGAACAACTACTTCCACTTACCAAAAAAAAAAAAAATACCACTGGATACAGAGGAATGCTAATTCATGCAATATATTATCCAAAAAATACCTGTTTCTGTAGAAAACTAAGCTGTTTTCACCAGTGAAGAGAATTAGGATAAGCTTTAAGTTAGAGCAGTTTTAGTTGATTAAGCATGGAAGAGTTCATTTATACTTATGAAACTGACTTTTTCATGCTGTTTATACATTTAATGATTTCATCATTCTTCTGTAGAATTTGACATCAAAGATTACATTTGATACCCTTAGAAGCAATTTTTATATGCAAAAATAATTAAGTGATTTTATTATTATCTTCACTGCATTTTTACTTCTCTGGAAATCCATCAATAACATCATTTGAAAACAGAAAAAGGAATATAAAGTTATATAGACCATTTCGGAATTTATTTTTAGATTGCTCTAACCAATGTTGCATTTAAGGGAGCGGTCTGCCAGTATGTGAATTTATGTTTCAGTTGTGACTGATGGGAATCTTCTGTTGTTGTTGTTGTTGTTGTTTTCGCAGTATAGTCCATTTTATGTGATCTCCTATCCCAGTACTAGCTAGATCTGACCTGGCTTAGACTTTTAGGATCAAGTGCCACCTAGCTGTAGACTATGTTAAATTAAAAATATTCTGATAGGCATTTCTTAGAATTGTGCTACTTATGTTCTTATTTATATATATTGTTAAACAAAAGTCCTGAGTTCCAAGAGGCTCCATTTAAATAGTCATTGTAAAACTTTTGAAGAGGTATTAGTTTAGTTCTGAAGAATTTAAACATTCTTTAAAAATTGAAAGTGATAGATGAACTTCCGTTAATTGAATACAGGTTCAGCAGTCTAGTCTGTTTTAAAAATTAAGGCAAAAGACTAGACAGTATGTTATACTCCTGCACCCAAACACTCCTATGTCAGCTCAAAATCTGCTGCAGGGCCTAATTGCTCAGCCCAATCATCACTTGCCATTTCTGAAGGATCATTTGCAGGCTGTTATAATTCAGCTGCACTCTTGCCACGATAGCCTTTCTTCACCAAATACTGTGTAATGCAGACATGAGAAACTAGTTCAAGGTTAAAAGTGAACGACATGACTCTTGCATTCTGAATTCCTGGAAGTATCAAACTTATTAAGCTAGATAAGTCTAAGACTTCCAGTAATTCAGAATGCAATAAGCATATAAATTGCTTTTGTTTTTTTAAAAATAGTATTATTATGATGATGATGATTTTTGCAGATTTCCAAGACCAATTTAAGCTGCTATAACTCAGCTGGTTTTTGTCTGTGTCTTTTGAAATGTGGGCAGCTTGTATTCCTTACACAAAACTATCTTCCATAGCAAATTTCATATTGATAGGACAAATCATGTGTGAGGAATGTATGTATCATGAAGAGAATGTTTGTGGTTTAGCAGAATGCCTTGCGCTTACATTTTACAGCACTTTTCTTGTAATTTTACAGTAAAGAGATAAGTGCATAAGTGTTAAGGACAGCCAGAATATTCAATACAAGAGAACATTTGTTAAAGCAAGATATTATATGCTCTCTTCAGCAGTTTTACAGGGTAGATAGTATAGTATCTGTTAAAGGAGCAGACTTTCCGTGGTGAATCGAGAGCAATAGAAAATATTAGCCATGCACTTTTATGTTGTAAAAATAAACGATGACAATAGTGTTAAATATATTATAGGCACTTTACTGAAATGTTCAAGTTGCTTTGTTTTGCATTTCCATATTTATTTAAAAGATAAAGGCAGGAATATTGCTTATAGTCACATAGTGGCAAAATTCTGCACAATTGTAAGACATGTTTGCTACTACATAAGTAGAATAGAATAAAAACTATTGTCACTTTAAATGTACACTAATCAGCATACATTAAAATGAAATTTCCTTGCATTCAGCTCTCAGCATAGCATAGCATAGCATAGCATAGCATAGCATAGCATAGCATAGCATAGCATAGCATAGAATAAAATTCTTTATTGGCCAAGTGTGATTGTACACACAAGGAATTTGTCTTTGGTGCATATGCTCTCAGTGTACATGAAAGAAAAAAAAGAAAAAAGAAAAAAATACATTCAAGAATCATAAGATACAACACGTATTGATAGTCATAAGCAATCCAATCATACTAGGAAACAAACAGAACAATATAAATCGTAAAAATACAAGCAACATGGTTATAGTTATAAGTGGGAGGAGATAGGTAATAACAACAGCAACAACAGTTACAGAGTTGGAAGGGACCTTGGAGGTCATCTAGTCCAACCTCCTGCTCACGCAGGAGACCTATACTAGGGATTCGAACCACCGAATTGCCGACCTTTCTGATCGACAAGCTCAGCGTCTTTGCCACTGAGCCACCTAGCCAGGTCCTAATAGGAAGGATGAGAAGAAGAATAGTAATACAGTCTTAGTAAATAGTTTGAGAGTGTTGTGGGAATTAGTTGTTTAGCAGAGTAATGGCATTCGGGGGGAAACTGTCCTTGTGTCTAGTTGTTTTGGTGTGCAATGCCCTATAGCATCGTTTTGAGGGTAGAAGTTGAAACAATTTTATGTCCAGGATGTGAGGGGTAAATATTTTCACAGCCCTCTTTTTGACTCGTGCAGTATACAGGTCCTCAATGGAAGGCAGGTTGGTAGCAATTGTTTTTTCGGCAGTTCTAATTATCTGTTGAAGTCTGCGTCTGTCTTGATTGGTTGCAGAGCCAAACTTGACAGTTATAGAGGTGCAGATGACAGACTCAATACTTCCTCTGAAAGAAGTTGTTTAAAAAATGCTTTTAAAGCCTCTGACGATCCCAGCTGACTTGTCTGATCGGCAGAGGCTTTTTTTCCTTTTAAAAACATTTTTTCTATAACCTCTTCGCCCGAAGAGGTTGTAGAAAAAATGCTTTTAAAAATTAAAAAAAAAAGCCTCTGATGATTGTACGGCTCAGCTGGGCAATGGGGGGGGCAGGGATTTTTGCTACGGGTTCTCCGAACCACCCGCCTCTATCGCTACCGGATTGGGCGATCCGGTCCGAACTGGGAGCACTTCATCCCTGGTGTGCTCATGATAGCAAACTTTTGTTGTACTCTAGGGCTTCTAATTGTTTATTCTGGCAGTTCCACATTTGTCCATCTTTACTTAATCATATCTGCCTCTTATTATGATCTTGTGGGGAATGGGGGAACAACAACCAACGAGAGCAAGGAATGCAAACACATGGCAAAAATAGTTTGTCATTTTTATGTAGCATTTTCAGACCAATGGCATAGAACTATGTTGAATTTACATGTAACTGCAAGCTTCTGATTATACCTTTGTCTGGACAACTCCATTCAGATAATCAGCAAGTAGAAAAAATGTTTGATCTTTTCTTATCCTTGTTAATGTGGTCTGGCAAGTAAGAAAGCTGTATATTTCAACACATAATTCCAGAATCCTTTTTTTTCTTCCCCTTTTCCAACCATCTTAACTTTTCTTATCTCTCACGCAAAGCAATTAATCATCCACTGGTTAGTTTCATATGTTCAGAATGTCCTAACGTGTTCAATTTCAAAATTATTCTTTCTGAAATGAATTGGTTGACATGAATAAGGAATAAGGTTTTTCTCTCTTTTCCTTAAAACTTCATGCAAGGAAAATAAGTAAACCTAAGCCAGATTTTTTTGGAAAACTTGTTCAGTCTTTGTTATAACGTAGCTGAATGAGAGAAATGTGCCTTTTTAATATGGTTGAATGGGGTTTAACACAGGGGTGGGCCTCAAAAATTTTAGAAAGAGGTTCTCTGCCTTGTTGCTGGGTGGGTGTGACCATGGTGGGCGTGGCCTAGTCGGCCTCCTGCACCATGGTGGGGGGCATTTTTGCCCTCCCCAGGCTCCGGAGGCTTTGCTCAAACCCCCCGGAGGGTGAAAATAGCCTCCCCAGGCTCCGGAGGCCCTTCCCGAACTTCTGGTAGGCCTGTTTTTTGCCCTCCCCAAGCCTCCGCCTTCCCCAAGCCTCCTGCATCCAAAACGGGACTACTGGGAGGGGCGGGATGGGGGGTGGGGCCAGACAGGAGTGGGATTTGGGGGTTCTCCAAACTGCACAGAGGTTCTCCCAAACCCCTGCAAACCCCCAGCAGCCCACCCCTGGTTTAACATCAATAGATTGACATAGAAAGAGGCATCCCTCTATTCAATGAAATTCCTTAAATGTCTATGGTACAACTTAGAGTAAATAATGAAAAGTTAGAATAAGGCTGAAAGTGGATCAACAAGAGGGGGGCATAAGTAGGAAAACTAGGGCATGGAGTTGTAAAGAGAGATATGGGGAAGAAGTAATGTAGAAGATTCTTTGTGCAGTTGTGCTAATACTAAAGTTAGAGACAGACAGTGCTAAGAGTTAGGAGAAATACTTGGATCTGATTACTAGATGTTCTGAGCTGGGAAATCTTGTGTCCTGGAAACTGGATGAGAGCAGAGGACTGTGGAAAGAATCCAGAACAACAGAACTGTGGATTCATAGGAATACACTGGTTTTCTGAGGTCAAACCAACCTCTGCTTTTCATCCAATTTGGGGTTGGGATTATTTTCGTTTTAGCTTTACCAGTTTGCCTTAGTACGAAACATGCAACATAGCAGCAATTTATTAACTAAGCATCTGCCTTAGCAGTCGATGGCACAATAACCTGTTTGCTAAACTCCAAACTCTCTAACAAGGTTGAATACTTCTGACAGAAAGCATGATTCATGTAACTGTAATGAACACAGACAAAACAAAAACCGTAGTGAAAATTAGACCCCAGAAAAAATAACATACAAATCCTGAGGCCTACTTTTGTTGTCTTTTTTCTCTCTTGTTTTAATTTCATACACTATTGCCTATCCTTTTTTTTTTTGTTTGGTATAAAGTTAAAAAAAATATATCTAAAGTATGTAGAAAGAAGCAGGAAATGAAGAGATTAAGTGACCTATTATGGCTCCTTGATGAAAGATTTTGAATGCAGGGGAATACTTATTTTGCATGATAATTTGGCATTTTTTTATCTGTGTATAGCAGATGTTGCTTACAATTCTGTCCCATGCAATTACATTTTATTGAATTCACGAGAGACTGTCTTTTTTAACTTCCATTTACCAGATTTTCTTGTATTTCACAAATTGCCATCACTAGAATTATCTGTCCAAACCTAGGAAGCTAGAATACAGAATTTCTTTGGGGCAGAAACAGGCGTGAAAGCCAGCAGATTGTGCAGGTTCTGGAGAATCGGTAGCGGAAATTTTGAGTAGTTCAGAGAACTGGCAAATACCACTTCTGGCTGACTCCAGTGGGGTGGGAATGGAGATTTTGTAATATCCTTCCCCCAGGAGTGGGGAGTGTCGGGGTGGCAATCCCATTCTGCTTTTGGGTAATTGCACCTTGATTAGAGAATGGATCGTGACCTTCTCTTGAAGTATACTTGAAAAAAATAAACCCCGAAGATATATTTTCTAAAAAAAAAACTCATTTATTTGTTATAAAGAAAATAAAACATCTTACTAATCTAATTAGTTACATCTTGGCAAAGCTTTCCCGGCCACCTCTCCTGGCCAGAGAACAAACAAAGATAGAAGAAAGTGAAAGAATGTGGACATGCGCAGTTAGCTTAAAGATAAGAACTTGGCAAGCTACGGTAAGTCTTAGAGTTCAAAAATAAGAGCTCATCTGGTAAATACAAAAACGCAGTGACAGGGAGGGAATGGGGATTTTGCAGTATCCTTCCCCTGCCATGCCCACCAAGCCACACCACACCCATCAAGCCATGCCCACAGAACCAGTAGTAAAAAAAATTGGATTTCACCACTGGGCAGAAACCATGTTGTACCATTACAGGACATGCTGGTGGGCAACCCAAAAGTTAATGCGTAAGGCAAGGATAAACTGAAATTAACTTCAGTTTTAGAAATTGCAATTAATTCGTAATCAAGTATAATTAAAATAAATAGCTTATTATAAAATAATTACTGTTCAGTCAGGTTTTGAGGAACTGTATCTTATTTTTGCATTGAACGTTGCAATTCATTTACAATTTTTTAGAAAAATCTGGAGCTACACTAAATTTTGTCCGAAGCAAAACATTTGTATCACATGTACCACATTTTTTTAGTCCATGTGTGATATAAATGTTTTATTTCAAACAGTTGCCTTGTGAGACTTTCTTCAGTAGGTCTTATTTGCTGTATTTTTCGGTGTATAACACGCACTTACCCACCCCCAAACTGGGTGGAAATGTCTATGCATCTTATACAGTGAATGTTGCTGAAGCCCCGCCCACCCACCAGCCCCCACCCTGATGGTCTCTGCCTCACATCAGTTAGCCTCCTTTCAGCAAACAGCAAACAGCCTGGTCAGCTTCAGCACAGCCTGATTTAGCACGAGCAGCTGATTGGCGGTTGGATCTGCCTCCCGGAATACCACCTATCAGCTGTTCCAGGCCGCGGGGATTGACATCACCCATTGCCGCTGTCACCACCCATTGCTGCTGCCACCTATTGCCGCCTCAGTGCACCCCATTTTCAGCCTCTGCACATTCTGTTTTCAGCCAGTTCCAGGTGGTGGGGATAGGTGACAGCAATCCCTGCTGCCTGGAATAGGCCGAAAGTAGGGTATGTGGAGGCCGAAAATGGGGCACGCTGAGGCGGCAGCGACAATGGGCAGTGACAATGGGCAGCGACAGCAGCAATGGGTGATGGCAATCCCTGCGGCCTGGAACAGCTGATAGGTGTATTCTGGGAGACAGATCCAACCGCCAATCAGCTGCTCGTGCTAAATCAGGCTGTGCTGAAGTTGACCAGACTGTTTGCTGTTTGCTGCAAGGAGGTAAATTTCTGGGAGGTAGAGGCAGAATTTTTTTTTCCTCCCCAAAAGCTAGGTGCGTTTTATAGTCCGGAGCATTTTATAGTCCGAAAAATATGGTATAAATCATTTAAACAAAGTAAGTAAATATAATTAATTCATTTATTTTTAAAAGTTATTCTTTAAAAATATCAGTGAGAATCAATGGGTATCATCTTCAAAATCTTATGTTTGGAACTGTGGCATACATGGAATTCAGTATTCCGTGGCTTACTTTATAATGGCTTGTTTGTTTTGTTTTGAGGTTTTGGTAGCTTTGGACTTAAATGAATGTACCCAATCTCCCAATTATGGCTTAGCATTTTGTGTGAACCACTATACTTTGTTTAAGAAACCACAGCTAAAAGGAATCTTGGCTTAGCGTTTTGTCTGTGTTTTAATCTGTATTTTATGAAATATGAGAAATGTCAAACATCTCATCCAATTTGTTTATATATGCTCTAACTTTAGTGATGATTCAAGCATGGTTATTCTTTGTTGCATAATATTGGTAGAAGGAGCTGATAATAGAGCACAGAGAAACATCCAGTATGTCTAATCAAACCCATTAAGATTAAAAATACTAGATATGTAATTTTGTGTTAACATCTAGTTTAAAGATAAATATTGATTGTGTAATGTCATGTTAGTAGGGTATGAGATAAAAGAATGATTATAGTCCTAGTTTATTCTAGAATTTAAATAGCTATATATTTAGAAAGTAAATATCTCATTATAACACCTCTAATTAATTAGAACAATTTTCCTTGATAAACATCAGCTTTTATTTGATTGATTAATTGATTTGATTTGATTTCTATAGCCGCCCATCTCAGCAAATGATTCTGGGAGGTTCACAATTCAAAACATATATTACAATTAAAATATTAAAAACAATAAAACAGTGAATAACAGTAAACACTTTAAAATGTCTAATTCGATTTAGCGACTAAATGACTTCAGAGTAATATAATAAATAAGTATGTGCAGACTTTTCTGTTAAGTCTGCTTAAGGTGACCAAATTTTGTACTTGGTTGTACTGTTATTTTATCAAGGAAATATTTAATTATGGCACAAAATTATAGCATGGCAGAAGACGTTTTAATATTGTTTAAAAAGGTACTGTTACAAAAGATCAAAATAATTTGAATAGAAACAGTTCTTTTAGATAATTGTTAACAAAATATGAGGATTTGTCTTCCTTCAAATGATATTACCATTCCATTTGACATACCTACCATGTTTCCCTGAAAGTAAGACCCTGTCTTATATTTTTTTGAACCTTGAAATAAGCGCTTGGCCTTATTGCCATGCGCTCAAAAGCCCAATTGGGCTTATTATCAGGGGATGTCTTATTTTGAGGAAAACAGGGTAGTTATTTTTTTTTTAAAAAAACAAATTTTATTTCATAGTCAGCATACATCATAAACAAAAAATCAATCATATTGATCCCTCCAATCCCCCCTCCTATCCCAACCCGCACCCCCCTCCCTGGACTTCCCAGAACAAATACAGGGTAAAAACATTTAACAAACCTTAATAAAAGACCCCACAAACTAACTATCTATAGATTTATCTATCACTTGTACTTTAACTCTCCTTGTTCAAAACAAAATATAACTTTTCTTGCTTAAAGGTAGTTAATCCCAATTAATTCAACAATAAACAAAACCAACTTGTTCCTCCACAGTATAACATTAATGTTAAATTTAACATCCAAAAGAAAGTTTCTTTTTTAATCCCTTTTTTAATTTTGAAGTAATTTTTAGATATAATCCATCCAATCATAACCATAGAGATCATATCCTTAATAAAAATTAATCATGTCTTGAATACCAATACAATCATAAATAAAGATTTTTTCAAAACCAAACAAATCATATCCTTAATAAAAAATTAATCATGTCTTGAATACCAATACAATCACCTCCACAGAATAATATTAATGTATATAACCTTAAATTTAACATAATCCATCTAATCATAAGTAAAAAAATTTCAAAACCATACAGATCATATCCTTAATAAAAATTAATCATGTCTTGAATACCAATAAAAATTTTTTTTCAAAACCAAACAAATCATATCCTTAATAAAAATCTTGAATACCAATACAATCATTCACCATGTTATCCTGCCTAACAAAGAGGAATAAAATTCTTCCACTTCCATTTCCTCCTGGTTTTTTTCTGAGCCTTCTTCTTCTGCTTTATTCCACCATCTTTTATTTTTACAAGCTTTTGTGTATTCAACTGTAATTTTATCTTCCAATCCTGTGCAGCTCGCAAAGTAATTCCTTTTAAGAAACACACCTCTTTAATTAGAATTAAAAGTCCATTTTTATAAAGAAATTGTAATGTTCCATTTCTAATCCTTCTTGATATCTTGAAAATCCAAGCTTCTCCCGGCACTTTTCCTCTCATCTGCATCAAAACCTCTGGATAGATCTCTCTCCATGTCTCCGGATTAACCTCCTTCAAGCCCATCAGCTTATTCATAATTTGGGAAACATCCTTTCCATGTTCCTCAGGCGCTTTTACTTGAATTACTTCTTCTTCCTCCTCTTTCAACATTGCAACTTTATTATCAATTTGAGTAATAAACTTCTCAAAGATCTCATCCAGTCTTTCCGTAAATGATTTTTGCCATGCTTCCAAAAAATCCACTGTCAGTGTTTGTACACTTGCTGAATTCTGTGCTGAGAAACCTCCATTCTCTTCAAAAATCTTTGCCTCTGCCATCTTTTCTTATGCTGCAAACTTAAATTCATTCAGCAAAGCTTCAAAGTACTGACAGCTATAACGACCTTAACAAGCGCAAACAAGCTTTAACAATCACTTTCTTCTTAGACTTCCGTTCTCTATCAGCGCCATTTTGGATCTCTTTAAAACTTTCACTTGAATCTGAAAGGACTCATTATTCATCAGAGTTAAAGGAAAGAAAAATACTTGCGAGAAGCTCTCCTGTTTTGTTCTGCCTGCGTAAAAATCGAATTGCACTGATTCACTTAACAAATGTGCAAGAAACGTCATAAAATGGGGCAAACTCACTTAACAAATTTCTCACTTAACAGCATAAATTTTTGGCTCAATTGTGGTTGTAACTTGAGGACTACCTGTACTTTGGAAAGAAAAACAGGTACTCTTAAGCAATATTAAATTGACAAATGTTGTGACTTTTATGTTTATTTTAATGGACCCCAGGCAAACAGAGAATAAAATTCCTGAATATTTTGGATTTTCCCTTCCCAAGATCTTTGTTTGTCTTCCTGAAGGTATACTTTAACTGCAAGCAACACCAAAAGGCATAGAATGGTTTGAACATTAATTTAAGCATTTTGTATAAGCAGCATCAAGTTTTAAATCATCCATGATTTAAAAAAATAAAGAAATGAGACCTATTTTTTTTTTTTTTGCCAGCATGAAAATGTAGACAAAAATATACTGCCAGCCTTTTTCATAAAAGAAATCATGGACCAAAGGTGTTTCTATGCCAAGAATGCATTTGAAAATGATCAAAAAGTGCTTCAGAATGCTAAGACACTGAGCTTGTCGATCGAAAGGTCAGCAGTTCAGCGGTTCGAATCCCTAGTGCTGCGTAACGGAGTGAGCTCCCGTTACTTGTCCCAGCTTCTGCCAATCTAGTAGTTCGAAAGCATGTAAAAAATGCAAGTAGAAAAATAGGCACCATCTTTGGTGGGAAGGTAACAGCATTCCATGCGCCTTTGGCATTTAGTCATGCCGGCCACATGACCATGGAGATATCTTCGGACAGTGCTGGCTCTTCGGTTTTGAAACAGAGATGAGCACTGGCCCCTAGAGTTAGGAACGACTAGCATATATGTGCAAGGGGAACCTTTACCTTTACCTTTTACATGCAATATAGGAGTCTTCAGAGACAATCTACAGTGATGCAGTCAAACAAGTAGTGCAAACGTATAAAGCAGTTGATTCTGAAAGTGAGACAAATCACAGCTTTGCGCAATATAATTGCAAGATATAATTAATTTATCATAATTTAGAGAATGATTAAGCAGTTGGCCAATGTCAAATATGGACTGTGCAGTGTACGTTAGTCTAAAGGGAAGCTAAACAATTTCAAGGAAAGCCAAAAAACTGCCAATAAACTGAATGAGAAAGAAACTAAGAAAGAAAGATGAGAAGCCGATTGGTTTGCGGTTTTTGGATCTAGAAGAATTATAGTAACATGTTGTACCCCAAGAGAAATTTATGCTTGCAATATTAGATTAATATAATCAAACTTTAACAAAATCCATGGGTCTGAAGTTGTTGGCTGAGAAATATATACCACAGAGTGCAATAGACCATGTGTGTGTGTTCACATTTCGAGTCCTGATTATTATTATTATTAAAAGACATACCTGACTATCCTTCTGTGATGACTGGCATGAAATTCTTTTTTTAAAAAAGTTTTTTATTAGTAGTTCAAAATTAAAAACATTGGACATAGATATGACATCACTGGTCCCAAGCATCTTCCAACACTTTAAACTAATACATAATATATTAATCAGGGGTGGGTTCTAAATTTTTTTACTACCGATTCTGTGGGTGTGGCTTATTTTGTGGACGTGGCTTGATGATCATGTGACAATTGTTTAGGATTTAGCAGAGGTACTGGTCTACTAGGCTTTTAATTGCTTGCAGAGATGTATTGGTCTATTCATTTGTTTTTGGAGGCACTGGTCTACCCATTTATTTTTGCAGGCACCGGTCTACCCATTTATTTTTGCAGACACCAGTCTACTCATTTGTTTTCTTTTAACACTGATCAGCTGTAGGGCGGCCCTTTGAAGCCCCGTGGCAAGAGTTTAAACAGTTTTTTTCCCTCTAGTCAATAGCTGGGGGGGGGGCAAATAAAAGGTAAGAATAATGCAGGTTTGGTGGGGGGGGCGGGGGGCAGAACCGGTTCGGTGACATCATATCGTCACTGCTACCGGCTCAGTGAAACCGGGCTGAACCGGGTGGAACCCACCATTGATACTAATGATAATATAATAATATATTCCTTAGACCTTATACATTATTTAAACATAGTATAATAATAATAATTTATACCTTATTCCTATACAATTATACATATCTATACCTACATGTAAATATCTATACAATTCACATACATATTTATCTATAATAATATATATGATTCTAGTCTAACACTATACATTTGTCTCGGCTATCCTCCTTTTATCTAACCATTCGTAGAATTTTGCCCAGATTTTATAGTACAATGTTTCGCTTTTATCTTTGAGTTCCAAGGTGAGTCTATCCATTTCTGCACAGTTGAAAATTTTTAGTAGTATTTCCTCTTCATTTGGGATGTCTCTCTCTTTTCACTTATGCGCAAAGGCTATCCATGCCACTGTAAGTATATGCAGTAATAGATAATTTATGTCTTTCTTGTATTTGCCCTCTGTCATTCCCAAAAGGAAAAATTCCAGTTTAACTTCTATGTTTATTAACAAAATTTCTTCCAACCAACTCTTTTTTTAAAAAAATTTTTTAAAGTTTTTTATTTTAAACACATTAAAAACACATTAAAAATCAAACATATACATACAACAAAAAGTAACACAAAAAAGAAAAAGAAAAATATCACTTTTCTTTCAGCTATACATATACATATTCCAACTAACTCTTTATCAGATTCCAATATTTTTTTGCCTTTGGGCATTCCCACCACATATGAAAGAAGTTTCCAGGAGCCACCTCACACTTTCAACATGCCGAAGAATTTCCCTTATTGATTCGTGCTAATCTTGTGGGGGGGGAGGTGCCACCTATAAAACATCTTATATAAATTTTCCTTATATGAAGTTGCTAATGTGATTTTTAATTTTTTCCCCATAGAGTCTGCCAATTGTCCAAATCAATACTATGACCAAAATATTTAGTCCAAGTTATCATCATTTCTTTGACTTGTTCCTCAATCATGTCTTGTTCAAATAAATAGCAATATAATTTACTTATGGTCTTACCCTTCCTACTTAGTAAAATATTATCTAATTCTGATAATTCTTGCTTTATACCCCATTCCTTTTTGTCTTTGCTAAATTTAGAATTTAAACTGTGAAATGCAGGATTTAGTTTATACGAGACATAACAACAACAACAAAATCAGTGAAATTCCACTCTGTCTCATATGTCTATACTTATAAAATCTGGAGCATCATCAGATGATCTTTGATAGAGTTCACACAAGTGTCAAAAGAGTGAGCAATTGGATGTGCCACAGTGGTGGTGTTCAGCCGGTTCTATCCAGTTTGGGCAAACCGGTAGCGGCAGCTGTGGGAGGTTCTGCCCACCCACCCGGATGTAATCACATCCCATTTATCCATGTTTTTGATGCTCTTGCGCATGCGGTAGCAAAGGTAAGGGAATACCACCCCTGATGTGCTACCATTACTCAGGATATTTTTGCAGGTTTGGAGCTTATGTGCTGTGTAGCAACTTTGATCCTGTGCTGTAACATTATAATTACTTATTTAGCAGGGCAAGTCTGTTGAAGAAATGCTAGCAGTTTCAATTTAGAAATAATTAGGATGATAACTAACACTTGATGAATGATGGCTAATTAGGATAACAGCTTAGTGCTGTAAGAAACATGGATTTAATTATTCTGTGATTAATAATTTGGCAGTTATATTTACCTTGGTTTAGCTAAATGCTTGAAGTTTTGTTTTCTTGTTTCTTTTAGTGTATATTTTCATTATGGTACATTTAAATTACTCACTCAATCAATCAATCAATCAATCCAGGGTTTTGCTTTGGTACTTTCCTATGAACTGCATTTTTGTCCTGTGATTTCCTGGTGGGGGACTTCATCTAAGACAAGACAGAACTGCAGTTCTAAGATTCTGCATGATTTCCATGATTAGTTCATTCTGTCTTGGAGTATTTTAACACAACAGCCTCAACTCTTGTCTATAAGGCCATGTCTCAGACAGCTGTTATATCTTTTTGGCCTGCCAAATAGGTTTTGCCGTCTGGTAAGTTTCATGGGACACGGTGGCTCAGTAGCTAAGATGCTGAGCTTGTCAATCGAAAGGTCGGCAGTTCAGTGGTTCAGATCCCTGGTGCTATGTAATGGGGTGAGCTCCCGTTACTTGTCCCAGCTTCTGCCAACCTAGCAGTTCGAAAGCACGTAAAAAATGCAAGTAGAAAAATAGGGACCACCTTTAGTGGGAAGGTAACAATATTCTGTGCACCTTTGGCATTTAATCATGCTGGCCACACGACCATGGAGACATCTTCGGACAGCGCTGGCTCTTCAGCTTTGAAACAGAAATGAGCATGGCCCCGAGAGTCGGGAACGACTAGCATTGTCTTTGGTGATACTTAATGGACTTTTGCTGATAAGGACTGAAATGATGAAGTTTTTTAAGAATGTATTTATAGATAAATGGGATATGGGAAGAGATCATTTGATGATAAAATAATATGTTGTTTATACTAATTTATTGTGTCTTTTATTTCTTTTCAAAGTTTTGAACTGCCTATCTCACTGAAAGAGAGTCTCTGGGTGGCGTACAATCAAATGTTAACATATCAAAACAATATATGAAACTTAGAGGAGAACAAGAAGATTAAATGCTGTTAAAATTAGTTAAAAAGTGAAGGGATGGCTCTTGGGGCACCAATCAGCCACTACATTCTCCATGCAAGGCTGCACAGCTATGTTTTGACTTCTTTTTGGGAAGCCAAGATAGTGGGGGCCTGCCTCCCTTCCAGGAAGAGGCTGTTTCACAGGGTAGGGGCAACAGCATAGAAGGCTTTTTATTGTAATTAAGGGAAAAATCATTTCTTTGTTGTTTTTCTTTTCTCCACTGTATTCTTATACTTTCTTTCTTTTCTATTTTTTCTTTTATTTTTTCACTTTGCGTTAGTTTTTATTTTTATAATTGTATTTTTAATAACAATTACTACTATAAAGAATACTATTTAAATGCAACTTGTATATGTTTCTTTAAAAGTAACTCCCATTAAATTATATATGACATATATTCAGATTCGTGGTTTGGGGCTGTTTAGCTGAACTTAAAACTCCCTGAACTTAATCAATATGTTTCCATTGTTACACACATTTCACTTCTACAATAGTTCTGAAAACTGACTTTTACTTTCTGTCAGTATAGAAGAAAAGTGGGGTTCTTTCTTTAATATCATGGACGTAGCCTTCCTTCCCCTCAACTCCTCCCCCAATAATATTAGAAGTAGCTAAACCTGGAACCCAGTCTCTGCCAGATATATTAAAATTTGGGATACAAACATCTTGATAACCACTGAATAGCAGCAAATAATCTTTGCTGCTATCTAGTGGATAATTGGATTTCTGTTAGAGTTTAGGCTTAGCCTGTTCTCAGCATTAAGAACAAAATATTTAAAAATAACCCTAGGGCCGTGATGGCAAACCTATGGCACCCGTGCCACAGGTGGCACGTGGAGCCATATTGGTGGGCACGCGAGCTCAGCTGATTTTTGGGTCTTTTGGGACCAACAGAACTAGGGAAACAGGCTCTTTCCTGCCTCCGGAGAGCCTGGGGGAGGAAACCCATTTTTCTCTCTCCAGGGGCTTTCTAGGAGCCCGGGGAGGGCAAAAACGGCCTCCCGCACAAGGCCCTCCAGAGGCCAGAAATGGTCCATTTGCCGACTTCCAGTCCCACCTCCGGAGAGCCTCTGAGAGGGTGGGGAAGGCTGTTTTCACCCTCCCCAGGCTCCTAGAAAGCCCACCGGGCCCATCGGGCCATCACGTGCCAAAAGTGGGGGGACCACGGGGGTCGCACACACATGTGCAGGGAGCGAGGCACATAGAATTATGGGGGTGGGCACACATGCGTGCTCCCCCCACTTTTGGCACGCGATGGCAAAAAGGTTACCCATCACTGCCCTAATGTATGGAAATCTAGCAACTCTAACTTTGTCCAAAAAAAATTTTAAGAAAAAGAAGTAGAAAAACAGCATACACTGCTATTCTTCTTTTTATAAATCTCCTACCTTGTAAACAAAATATATGTTTTGTAAAGGGCAACACATAAACACACACATATTATATTTTTAAATCCAAGCTTTGCAAAAAGAAAAGCAAACTGATATCAATTCCGTTTTCTGTAAACCTTTCAAAATTTGGGTAGAACAGTAGGGATTATTTTAATTGGTTAGGTACTTTTATTTAATGGTGATCAAATCAACCTCTGCAAGTGTTATGTTGACCTCATAAGGCCATCTTGCCAGCCATTGTACAGCTCTGGTAAATAATTTCTTTGATTGCAATCAAAGCAGTTGCAAATGGAATCTGCAAGTAATTAGTTTAGTTGAGAGCGTGAAATGTTAAGATTCCTTTTTTCCTTTTTGTCTAAAACATATCCTACTATTTTGTCAAGAGTTGGAACGCAGTAAAAATTTGATCTGTAGCAAAAACACCATCAAATTTACAATAACCAGATCTCCTTGAAAACAACTCTATTGAAACTCAATTGTAATAAACAAGGAAAGTTTCTAGCTTTACATGGATAGTTATTTTACAACACAATTTGATTTTTTTTTAATGTTAAAAAGAGAGGAGAAAAGAAATGAAAACCAGTTATGTTATTTATCCAGAGTTTGTTATGATTCAGAAGCAGTTGACATATAGCTCCCATTTAATTTACCTTTAGTGCTAATATGTTGATCAAGTAAGTGCAAGTTAGGGCTGTTTCAGATTCAATTCAATTCCCCAAAAAATGATATAGGACAGTCAAGAGAAAACCTCTTTTCTTACTGCACTGAATTAACTTTTGAAAGTCATTGCATCCACATAGTAATGGCCACTAGCTTGGATTTTAAAATGAAATTAGACAAATGCATGAATTTGGAAACTGAAGAAAAGCATGTCTCTACATAATAGTTATGAGCGAAGAATAGCAAGAGATGGATATATACTCACCTCTTGCTCAGAACGTCTCTGAGACATCCGGTTGGCTTCTATAAAAAACAGAATCCTGGACGGACGGACTATTGCTTGATCAAAGTGACTCTTGCTTTCTTTTGTTTCTATAAAGTGTTTGGGGAGCAACAGTGGGTAATTTTATGAAGTAGCCCTTGGTGCCAGAACTTTCTAAAGTTTGAGACTGTATTCAGAGGTAGGTTTCAGCAGGTTCTGACCAGTTCTGGAGAGCTGGTAGTGGAAATTTTGAGTAGTTCGGAGAACCGGTAGTAAAAATTCTGACTGGCCCCGCCCCCATCTATTCTTTGCCTCCAAAGTTTGTTTGTTTGTTTGTTTGTTTGTCATATTTCTATGACGCCCACTCTCCAAGGACTCTGGGCGGCTTACACCAAAGACAGTATACTAAATAGCATATTGCCCCCAACAATCTGGGTCCTCATTTTACCCACCTCGGAAGGATGGAAGGCTGAGTCAACCTTGAGCCGGTGAGATTTGATCCGCTGATCTGCTGAACTAGCAGTCAGCTGAAGTAGCTGCAGTACTGCCCTCTAACCACTGCGCCACCTCGGCTCATAGTCCAGTCTCAGCTAATCAGGAGGGAATGGAGATTTTACAGTATCCTTCCCCTGCCATGCCCACCAAGCCACACCCACAGAACCGGTAGTAAAAAAATTTGAAACCCACCACTGACTGTATTCCATGACTACTCTGACTCTTTGTGTCAGATATTTTATTTATTTATTTATTTAGTCAAGCATGTATTAGATAACATGCTTGTTATCTTTGTGGTTGTGGTTGTGGTTGAGGTTGTTGGATTGGCATAGAATTTCGAGTTGCTGGAAGTTCGCTTTTTGGTCTTGAATTTTTGTTTTCAAGAGATGCTAAACGTGTTTTTATGTTTTTAAGGGATGATAGTATAGTTGTTTCTATGTTGTTAAAGGATGTTAGCTGTGTTTCCATGGCGTCGAACCTATCAAACATGTCACTAAATTTGTCTAATTTGGGTTTGCATGATGGATGGAGATTGGTAAGTGAATTTGGGGTTGTTTGTAGAAATTGGACTACGTTTTCGGTTAATCCATCTCAGCATCTACTTCTGTCCTACTATCGCAGCACCATTGAAAGTGTCCTGACATATGACATTCTTGCATGGTATGGGAGCAGCTCTGTAGTGGACAAAAAAGCTCTACAGAGAATCATTAAAACTGCCCAGAATATTATCGGACTCCAGCTACCAGCCCTGGATGACATCTTCGAATCTCGCTCTTTGAGAAAGTTGCATAACATTCTCAGAGACTCTTCCCATCCTGCTTACAATCTTTTTGGACTGTTGCCTTCTGGCAGAAGATACAGAACAATTAAAACTCGGACCACACATTTTCTGAATCGTTTTTATCCCAGAGCTATAATTGCATTCAACCATGAACTAAAGGGCCACCATCAGTGAGCTGTTGGACAGTATTACTTGGTCTGTTGTGAAGATGTTTGCGTGGTTTAGGGGTGGGGAATTTGTGGTGGGTGGGAGTGTGTTTGGGTATTGTTATGTGTGTTGGACCTGGTCTTTGGGTGTTAAGTGAATTTCGTTGTATGGGTATACTGTGTAAACACGTACAATGACAATAAAGTTATTTATTTATTTATTAATGCCAAGCATAAGTGGTGGGTGTATTTCAAGGTATTCTCATTCGTTTTGGAGGAATCTCTACATAGAAAGCATTTGGAGGGGTCCTATGTGTCATTGGTAGATATGTCTTTCTTTTTGATTGTGCCATTGATAGAGATATCTATCTTTTTGCTTGGTGGCTTGGTAGTGGGATTTTTTCTTGGCATTGTAGATTTATCATGCAATCAATCAGTTAAACTGTAAATATGCTAATCATTTTCTGCTGCAATATTGCATGCTTTGTTATAGAGAGAGAGGGAGGAGGATAATATGGAGATAAATGATGGCTTCCCTTTTTTCCCCATAATTGTAACAGTTCCTTGATTTTCAACTGATTGTGCAAACACAGATTAACAATTTCACAGCGTTTTGGGCGTTTATGCCATATTTTATCTGGCAGAGTCTCTTTAAACTGATTGATCCTTTTTCATTCCAGCCCACATTTTGAATTATGACCCAAGATTCAGCAGCATAGTCCCCCACTGTATTGCAGTTGCCATATAAATAAAATATGCACATTAAATATCCTCTGGAAAAACTTCAATAACTTCTGGAACATCGTAAAGGAATGAGAAAGTCCACTTTATGGGAGAAAGTATTCTACAAACTAGGACCACAAATCTACTGCAATTGGACGAAGCAGTCTTGTGAATACTTAGCTCCTAAAACATATTAGGATTTATTGATCAAAAACACTTGAATATAAAGCCAGAAATGCAAAAGAAGCTGATGAAGACCACACAACATAAACTGTATGTGTTCTGGGACTAATATCTGTCAATGGGATTGTTTTGTACCAGCTCATTGTCACACACTTTTTTGTTGACCAGTGGAGTAGGAATGATTGGCTTGTTAGTACAGTTAATAATACAGATATTATTTTGATTGCAAAGAGATACTTTGCACTCTAACTATCTTTCTCATCTTCTATTTATTTTTAACATTCTACTGACATTTTTCATAGTTGTTATAATGTTGGTGCGCTTATATGACGTTAGTTGCTTTAAAAGGGGACACGGTGACACAGAGTCTTAATGATAGCCAGAAATGATTTGCACTCCGGTGGTATCAGCCCAACTCCTTGAGATTGAATGAGCTTCTATTGCTCAATGCCTAGTTTCTTCACTCCCAGCAGTTCCAAAGCATGCAATATTGCAAGTAGATAAATGGGTACCACTTTGGGGGGGGAGAGACAAGTTGCATTTATTTTTGTGGAGCACGAAAGGCAGCACTGGATCCAAGGCATTGCAACAGGAGGTGCGGAGAAACCAGCGGAGGAGCCTACAAGAACCAGCAACCTGAGCTCCCCAATTAATTGGTGTTAATTAAGTTGCCTCCATGCCAGAGGTAGTATTCAGCAGGTTCTGACCACTTCTGGAGAACTGGTAGCAGAAATTTTGAGTTCGGAGAACCAGTAAATACCACCTCTGACCCCGCCCCCATCTATTCTTGCAGTAACCTTCCCCTGGAGTGGGGAGGGGATGGAGATTTTACAGTATCCTTTCCCTGCCACGCCCACCAAGCCATGCCCACAGAACCGGTAGTAAAAATTTTTGAATCCCACCACTGCTCCATGCAGTATACCAAGAACTGATGTGCAAGTGCCAAACAGAATGAACTAGCAATTTAGGCGGTCAGGTCTCCATTGTATCTAGCAGGTGTAGATTTCCCTGACATTGTATGCCTTGTGCTAAATAAGTTGTTGTTTTAAATTCTGGTTCATTAAATATATTTAAAATATGGGTACAGTGTTCATTATAAAGGCATGTTAGTTTTCAACTCGTGTTCTTTAAAACTCAAGAGTTCCTATAAGGTTTGAATTCAGAAATATATTTCTCACGTAGATGTATGTAATATGAAATAAATATATTTTTTAGTTTCTGATAAACCAACCATTCCGGTTGCCCGCCAAACTGTTCGGAAAAATATCATTGCAATATTTGGTTTTACAAAATGAAGACAGAGATATTATTTAAAGTTCAAGATTTCTAGTGTTAATTATGAAATTCAATTTGCCCCTAGAGATAAATCCAAGTAGAAAGCATTTATATTTAGCTTCCCATGGAATTCTCTGTTGGAACCAAATACACTGAAACTCTGTGAGAGCATCACAGGGAAAAAAAATTGTGTGGGTAAAACACATAAGGGATTTGTCCTGTGCAGGCCTATGAAAATGAAGATCAGCTGTTGAAGGGCACAACTTAGCCAACAAAATATTTCAAGGATATGTGTTCTACACATTCTTACACATTTTTAAAATGTAAAACTTTAAAAATCTCCTTGGTGATCCTTTGAATCAATGAAATGTATTTCTGTGGTATATATCTTTATATGCAAATGTTGTTCCTTTATTGTAGAAGTGCTGTTTCAATCATTTTTAAAGTATATTGAGTGAGCATCACCATACATGCATTTTCTAGTTAAGATAAAAAGTATCACAAGTACTTTTCTTCTACTGAAGAGAAGACAAGCTTCCATATTGCACCATCTGCTAAGACTTCAAATTGGAAAATGAGGAAAAAATTTAAAAAGAAAACCCAGAAACCTGGAAGTGCCAGGAAGTTTTTTAAAAAAACCTGATAAAGTTAATATCCAAATTAGTAAAGATATATATGGCAAGAACTGAATCTCCAACTGAGTGTTTTCTTCTTCCGCATTCTTGCGGGTAGTTCTACTAATTGACATAGATAGTTACTTGATTCTGGCAATAATTTTCTTCTCTGCAAATGGGTGGAAAAGCTGTACATATTATTACTGGAAGGTATTATTTTGCATCCCTGCCTTCAGGCAACACATCTTGATTTCTTGATTAGTAATATAGAAAAGACTTCTAGCCAGCACCTTTTTTCTCCTATACAGACTTCATAGTTAGTTTACTCAAAACACATAAGCTAAAAAAATAAATAAATAAAAGAATTAAATAAGTGTGATGGCTGTAATCCTTCTATGTATTAGCAGGGCCACTGCTGGCATACAAGGTAGCCTTGTATAAAACTCTTTATTAGTAACCCCTCAAAACATTTGTTTAATATCAAAGTTTATAAAATATAATTTGTAAGACCCTTCTGTCAGTGGTTTGGTGGCCAATTAGGTTTTTAGGGTTGTGTTTGTTTTTCATTTTATCTTAAACAAAAAATAAGAAAAGAATACAGAAAACTAATAAAGAAAGAAACAAAGAAATACAAAACATACAAGAATAGAATATTTCAGACATGCATAACATATTAAAAAATTGGGACCATGATTCATTACAATTATCCATTATAAAAAACATACAAGAATACAAAACAAATATTAGACATGGATATATATCAAAAAAATTGAGACCATCATTCATTACAGTTATCCATGATTGACCCAGATCAGTGTTTTTCAACTTTAGCACCTTTAAGATATGTAGACTTCCACTCCTACAATTCCCCAGCCAGCCATGCATGTTGGATTACTTTCTTTATCCAATAAATGAACAAGCACCAAACTTGTTTTCGCAAATATTACTTTTGTATAACAGCAAGGCCTACCAGAAATGTGGTACCAGTCATTAACAAAGACATAAAATATCCCATCTATGTAATTTTCAAAACCAATGTAAAATATTTCATATCACAGTTCTGAAGACTGATAACTTCAGAATGCATGTGAGGAAGTTTTTTTGTAAAAGACAAAATAGTTTTAATACATTGTCTGAAATGTAGTTTGACAATTCTATTTATATTCAGCGTTCAAATTTTTGAAGCATGAATTTAGTTACTTAGAATCTTTGGAATACTGAGACTCTACACATAAATATGTTGTTCTCTATAGTCTTAAATAAAAAAACACAATTATCCTTGTCTTGGGAATTTTATTAGTGCCATAAAGTTTTTTTCTTTAAGCTTAGGTAAAGGTAAAGGTTCCCCTTGTACATATGTGCTAGTCGTTACTGATTCTAGGGGGTGGTGCTCATCTCCGTTTCTAAGCCGAAGAGCCAGCGCTGTCCGAAGACGTCTCCATGGTCATGTGGCTGGCATGACTAAATGCCAAAGGCACACCGAATGCTGTTACCTTCCCACCAAAGGTGGTCCCTATTTTTCTACTTGCATTTTTTACGTGCTTTCAAACTGCTAGGTTAACAGAAGCTGGGACAAGTAACAGGAGTTCACCCCGTTACGCGACATTAGGGATTCAAACCACTGAACTGCCGACCTTTCAATCGACAAGTTCAGCATCTTAGCCACTGAGCCACCGTGTCCCGATTCTTTAAGCTTAGTGCCATAAAAATAAATAAATAAACATATGGAGCAACAATTATTTAGCCTTTTCTCCCTTCTCCTTTCATCAATCCAATCCGTGTCTCTCAAAATAAACTTTGCCACTGTAGTCACTGAAGTCATTTTGTATTTCATCTGACTTTTCTGTAAGCAAGCGTTTCCATTTTCAAAAGGAAATAAAATATTAAAATGATTGTCAATTTCAATGGATAGCATTTAGTTGAAATTTACAAATGTATAAAATTAATAGAGCATCATTTAAAAAGTAGATGCCAACTTAATAATCAATTATATGAAAATCAAATGTCTTTAGGAACATCAACATATTAAGTTGGCCATGTCTTGTCCATGTTCCTTTTTCCATAAAAGATTTACTTAATCCTGTACGGATCATCAATGTTCATTACAGCCACATGATAAACAAATAATTATAATTTCGTTTAAATCCAGAACCTGAAAAGAAACTTTAAAAAAAATAAAGATTTGCTTACTTTTGAAACAAGATACCTGAGAAACTTGCATTTGATTGGATAATTCAATTATTGATTTTCAATTTCTTTCTGGAAAATAATCTCTAGAACAGTGATGGTTAACCTTTTTGGCACCGAGTGCTGAAACAAGCGCGTGCGGGCACGCCAGAGCACCAGAACCGGAAGAGAGCAGCTGGCTGTTGCGCATCCACGTGGCAGCCAGCTGGACTTCTGGGTTCTGTTGCGCGCATGTGCAGTGGCCAGCTAGTTTCTTCTGGGTTCCGGCGCAGTGTGCACACTAGATAGCTGATCTTTGCATGAAGACCAGCTGGCTGGCGCCCATGTGTGCACCAGAACCCGAAAGAGAGCAGCCAGCAGATGTGCATGCGCATGACGGAACCCAGAAGACCAGCTGGCAATGGCACACGTGCCCACAGAGAGGGCTTTGTGTGCCACCTTGCACGCTTGCCATAGATTTGCCATCACGGCTCTAGAATGTAGCGATTGTTACAAAGTCTTAGCTCTGGTCTTCTATAAGGCACCCAGCTCATGCTGCGAAAGTTTAACCATATCGTTAAGAAACTGTTGGGAAATCATATTTCATTTCTGCCCCAAATACTTTTGGAGAATCCATATAGCAAGAGGACTTTCTTCTAGAGAAAATTAATTCGAGAAAAAAAATTACATTCCTTGTATTTATTCCTCTTACGTCCAGTTTTATAGTTTACCTTTATACTTACAACATAAAGGCTTTCCATTTCCCTGCCAAAATATAAATATGGCTTTCTATAATGAAGTTCATAAGTTTCTTCCAAACTAAGTCTTCCAGACAGTTTGCAGAGGATGCATTAAAAACATATGATTGGTTTGAAGGCCATAACTAATTTGCATAGTTTGGATATATGTAATAGCCATGTTTAGCATATCATTTGTTAAATGTCTAGCAGGGACCAGAATACAACTTGTGTGTCTCATGGTTATAGGCAGTGGTGGGATTCAGCCAGTTTGCACCAATTCGGGAGAACCGGTTGTTAACTTTCTGAGCAGTTTGGCAAACTGGTTTTTGGAAGAAATCATTAGGACAGAGAACCGGTTGTTAAATTACTTGAATCCCACCACTGGTTATAGGGATTCCAGTTAAGAGCTGTTGAACGGTGTTAGGAAAGAACTTCAACCAACCTTTAAAGCTTAGTATGAATTTTGTAGCAACCCAATCTTAAAGAAGTGGTATCACCCCTTAAATGTGGTAGAGTGAAGACAGGACTGGAATCAAACTAGATCCATAATAGGGATGTATCAGCATGCTTGGTGAACCCTAAGGCATTCAGCATTATCCTGTCCCTCAAAATCAGTCCAAAGAAGATTTAAGTATGCTCCACGGTTGCCAGGAGCCACAGAATGTTAAGAGCTGGAAGAGAAAAATGGAAAACTGAAGGGGCGGAGAATTGGCTAGTAGATCTTGGAAGACTAAGCTTAGCTGATGGAACTGTGAACAGGAGCAGATCTGCTAGCAGTTAGGATACGTGGAAAACATCTTCCTGTAAACTCCAGTTCTGAATCTGGAAATCCTGAGAGACAAAATTGTGTGCTTTATTTAAGTGAAATAAACATGTGCCTAAGTGTCTTTTGTTTAAATAAGTGGGATGTGGAAGTGTTTAACTTTGACCGGATTGTGTTTATTCCATTTAAAATTACTTCATAAAGAGTGAAACTGTTTTTTTTTAAATTAGAGAAAAAAAAATAAAGCTGGAACTTCAGAATTACTGCTTTTAGTTTTCTCTGGTATGATACACAATATCTTTCATGATTCTTAGTTTTACGTTGTCATCAAGCACTGACGTTGCTTTACAACCATGAAACAAAACTAAAACATACATTTTAAACATAATTTCATACAAATTCCAACACATTTGTCTCAAGTGACGTTTGTTTTATACTTGTATTTAGAATATTGTATTTATTGTATTATCTTGTATTTAGAATATTGAAAATAAAAATTAAATAAATAAAATGTATTTGATGGCACACAATATCAAGCTGTAACCTATAATGCCAGTAACAATTTATAAAAAGTTTATAAAAGTAGTAATTTATGGACATGGGGAAAAGGAAAAAAAATTGGGAAAAAACCGCACGCCGACCCACATAAGATTGACTCATTTCCATTATGCTCTCACGCTAAGTGACTTCATATTATTCAGTCGGTCCTTGGAGACCTTGTAACTTATACATTTGAATAAATAAAAAGTTCACATTGGAAAACCTGGCACAAAAACAGATTGGTTTGTTTCAGTGAATGCCATTTTTTACTTTGCACATTTAAAAAAAAATAATTGTATTAAAAGTTTAAAGATAAAGCTAATATAAAGCAAGAAAGAAGAAATGTTGTTTCTTTAGCTTTTTTTCTATACAGAGATGTTTCTTCCTTTATACAAATTTGAATATTGATGAAATTATTATTATTATTATTTATTAGATTTATATGCCACCCTCTCTCTGAAGGACTCAGGACGGCTCACATCAACGAAACAATCCCAATAAATGCAAATTAAAACAGACTAAAACAGACTAAAAATCAATTTAAAACAGTAGACCATCAGTCCTGGCTAGGGCGTTTAAACAAAAATGCTTTTTGTATGACTGTGCTGCCCATTAATATAGTTTCTCCCTCTTGTAACATCAATATTATTTTCTTTTTTCCCTTTTACATAATTTATATGCTAGTCACTTCCCTGGTTTATTTGTAAATTCTTTTTTTTTTTACATAGTTCATTTTTATTTCCATTCCTCTTACTGTTAACATAAATAACAAACTTAATTTGTTGAGAAATACTTATCTTCTTGGCTATTATGAGGGAGATGAAAAGTTAAGAAATTATATATGTGTGTATGTGTGTTTGTGTAAGTTTATATATATCACATTTTATTCACATTTAAATACAATTTTAAGCATATTCCCACTTGCTATATATATATTAAAATATTGAAACATATAAGTTAAATATTACAAATATATGCTGAATTATATTATCAAATAAGGAAAAACAGAGGCCAAAGGCAAACAAGAGAAGAAATTGTCACAATATGGAAACAGAAAAATAGTTGTCCCTTAAGTCAGGGGTCTCCAACCTTGGCAACTTTACGCCTTCCCAGAATTCCCCAGCCAGCTGACAAGGTTGGAGACCCCTGGTTTTCAACTTGGAAAAAAGAATTGTAAACAAAAATATTTCAATGAATCTGTGAGTTTCTTTGAGTAGCTTCTTATTAAAATAAACCAATAATATTAATAGCATCACCAAATCTGTAGATCCAATGTAGCATTATGGAAATCTTTAGCATTTTATACAGTGCAAATACTTTGCAGCTGTAAGTAAATTTAATAAAATTCTAAAGTAATGTTTTCAATCTTTCAATGTCTTTAATGCTTCTGATACTACCTTCTAAAATCTTTGCACCTCTGATGTTTAAGATATGCCATTTTTAAATGGTAAATCTGACTTTCTTAATGCATGGCTGTGTGTGCACTGCTCACTACATGCATAGCTCATCTTTAAGTATACATGTAATATGATATCAGTCTTTAATATGTATTTGAAATAATGCATTTTGCTACCTTTTTGAATTGATGAAAACATACAATTCAAAGTCCAAAGAATAATTATGTTATTAATTGTACATTTATAAAATACAGATTCATCCACTTGGGTCCATCTTTTGCAAAAATAGAATTTGTCTAAAAATAAAATTAGGAAGCACCAGGATTATATACTTGGAATTAGCCATTCTCAGCACCTCCTCTTTGAATTCTATCTCTTTTTTTTAAGATGAAAGGGATTTATTTATACTTGAATAGAACAGAACAGAATAACAAGAGTTGGAAGGGACCTTGTAGGTCATCTAGTCCAACCCACCACCCAAGCAGGAAATCCTACATCATTTTTGACAGATGGCAGTCCAGTCTCTTCTTGAAAGCTTCCAGTGATGAAGCTCCCACAACTATTGAAGGCAAGCTGTTCCATTGGTTGATTGCTCTCACTGTCAGAAAATGTATCTTATTTCCAGGTTGAATATCTCCTTGATCACTTTCCATCCATTATTCCTTGTCTGGCCTTCAGGTGCTTTGGAAAATAGTTTGACCCCTTCCTCTCTGTGGCAGCCCCTCAAATATTGGAACACTGCTATCATGTCTCCCTTGGTCCTTCTCTTCACTAGACTAGCTGTGCCCAGTTCTTGCAACCGTTCATCATACGTTTTAGCCTCCAGTCCCCTAATCTTTGTTTCTCTTCTCTGCACTCTTTCTAGACCCTCAACATCTTTTTTATAGTGTGGTGACCAAAACTGGATGCAGTATTCTAGGTGTGGTCTTATTAAAGCTTTATAGAGTGGTATTAGTACCTCATGTGATCTTCATTGAATCCCTCTGTTAATGCAATTTAGGATGGCATTGGCTTTTTTGACTGCCACTGCACACTGTTGGCTCATATTTAATTGGTTGTCCACTAAGATTCCAAGATTCCTCTCACAGTTACTGCTATTAAGCCTTGTTTTTAGTTGCAAAGTCGTATCCAACCCATTGCGATCCCATGGACAACATTCCTCCCGGCCTTCCTGTCCTCTAACCATCCTTTGGAGTCCATTTAAGCTCACACCTACTGCTTCAGTGACTCCATCCAGCCACCCCATTCTCTGTCATCCCCTTCTTCTTTTTCCCTCAGTCTTTCCCAGCATTAGGCTCTTCTTCAGTGAGTCCTTCCTTCTCATTAGGTGGCCAAAGTATTTGAGTTTCATCTTCAGGATCTGGCCTTCTAAAGAGCGATCAGGGTTGATCTCCTCGTACTGTTGGGTTTTCTTGAGTAAGTGTAAGACTCTATTTTCAATTAATTTCAGTTCCCAGAATTTTTCGCCATTGGTTATACTGGTTGGAAAACAATAAGGCTTGTAATATGGAGGAAACCAGTTTGCACACATCCATGTTAGGGAAGCTGATATTTCCACTTTCTCACAAAATTTTTGGTTCACATTCTGTTCTCAAGCTGTCCTCCGCCATAGTTCACTTTTCCAACATAACATGCAGCTGATTATATAGATATAAAATGGCTAAGCATTCTGTAATTCAGGCATGTATTCTTGCAAACATAGAGATGCTTATATAATATTTTGTCTTCACCGAGACTGAAGTACACCGAGGAGTCTTTGAATAAGCACAAATACACATACTGGTAAGTGAGATAAACAGAGGGAAAATTTAAAGTAATTAAAAACACATTGGTAATGCACTTTTTAAAAAGAAAAGTCTTATTCTTTAATCCACCCTTCACTCATATTTCCAGGATGTTTATAGGAAAGAATAGAACAATTAAAATAAAGGAGAAAAATATATAAAAAGGCCACTAAAGTAGCAGCACAAAATGTAGAATAATACTAACATTTACTTTTTGAAGCATGCAAAAAATAAAGGTGTTTAAAAAAAAAAAAAGTTTTAGCGGAAAAAAGGTCATATTATGTGGGGACCAGTGATGGGTTCCTCCCGGTTTGGTCCTGTTCCACCAAGCCGGTAGCAGTGACGATATGACATCACTGAACCAGTTCTGCGCCCCCCCGTGTTATTCTTACCTTTTATTTGGCCCCACCCCCAATCTATTGCTGCCTCTTGAGTCCCAGCTGATCTACTAGAAGGAAAAAAGCTGTTTAAACTCTTGCTGCGGGGCTTCAAAGGGCTGCCCTACAGCTGATCAATGTTAAAAGACAGTGTGCTGGTAGACCGGTGCCTCCAAAAACAAATGAGTAGACCGGTACAGCTCTGCAAGCAGTTAAAAGCCTGGTAGACCAGTAACTCTGCTAAATCCTAAAGAATAAATGAGTAGACCAGCGCCTGCAAAAACAAATGAGTAGACTGGTACAGCTCTGCAAGCAGTTAAAAGCCTGGTAGACCAGTACCTCTGCTAAATCCTAAAGAATAAATGAGTAGACCAGTGCCTGAAAAAATAAATGAGTAGACCAGTGCCTGGAAAAATAAATGAGTAGACCGGTACAGCTCTGCAAGCAGTTAAAAGCCTGGTAGACCAGTACCTCTGCTAAATCCTAAAGAATTGTCACATGACCATCAAGCCATGCCCACAAAATAAGCCACACCCACAGAACTGGTAGTAAAAAAAAATTTAGAACCACCCCTGGTGGGGACCAATTAAAAAATTTGCAGGAACGCCCCCATTAAGGTTTTTTCTCTTTTACCACATTAGATTGCAAATAAAACATGTAGGACAGGGGTAGGTTACCTTTACTGCCGGTTTGCAATGGGATCGCACAGATCACTGATGACGACATCCGTGATGGTGGGCGGGGCCTCCTGCCAGTTTTACTACCGGTTCTTGTGAACCGGTCCGAATCGGGGGCAACCCACCACTGATGTAGGAGGTCTTTTACAATATTTAACTCTAATGTACATTATGTGCATATAGATACAAGGTACCTCAAATACATTATTTATTGGGAAAAGAGTTACTCTATTAGCCCAGCAAACATCCTGAATTTATTTAAAACTAAAATGTAGTGAAATCCTCATGTAAAGCCCTGCAGAAATATGGTATATAACTTTTACAATTAAGCAGACCAACCAAGTACTGGAAGATGGATGAGCTGGACTCTCTAACCCATTAGAGATCACGTAACTCCCACTTAAGAATCATCCCCGTTACCCCTCTTACCTAAATGAGGAAAGTAAATAATAAATGTTTTGTTTTTGCAAAGCTTGGCTAAGAAGATAAAGCTCCTTTGTTGAATCAGTAATAAAGGCTCCTTTAGACAGCTACCGCTAAGAAGGACAATATGTTTTGCAAGCATGGTATGTACTTCAGCTGGACATAAAATGTCTTCAAAGAAAATCAATGTATATGACCCAATATCATTGTGTTCCCATTACAAACACGCCTGTCTCTCAATTACCAAGTGTCCTATAGGGACCAAATTAGAATTCCTTAAGAGTAAAGATAACGGTTCCCCTCACACATATGTGCTAGTCGTTCCCGACTCTAGGGGGCGGTGCTCATCTCCGTTTCAAAGCCTAAGAGCCAGCGCTGTCCGAAGACATCTCCGTGGGGATGTGGCCGGCATGACTAAATGCCAAAGGCACACGGAATGCTGTTACCTTCCCACCAAAGGTGATCTCTATTTTTCTAGTTGCATTTTTTTACCTGCTTTCGAACTGCTAGGTTGGCAGAAGCTGGGACAAGTAACAGGAGCTCATCCTGTTATGCGGCATTAGGGATTTGAACAGCTGAACTGCCTACCTTTCGATCGACAAGCTCAGTGTCTTAGCCACTGAGCCACCACGTCCCTTCCTTAAGAGTACCTTTATTTATTAAGAGATAATTAGATTATTTGTTCAGAAATACTTTGATTGAGAGAAGCATTTAAATTAAAAAGTACATCTTAGAAATATTTCTGCTGGGTCTTAGAGTTTTGACCATTGCAAATGCAGTCGTCAACATTTTCTAAACTAGAGTATGAGGAAAATAATAATTTGTGATTATGGTATAATCTTCATGAAATCTCAATGAAAGTTGAATGTCCTTTTATGCCCTTCATATGACCTAAGCAGAATTATTTACATTTGTAGTCAGTTTAGGATCTTGTAAGGAACAAGCAATATGACAAAAATAAAGGATTTAGTTATGAATCCAGCTCTTAGTCCATACAAGAACTGGAACTGGCAAAATTATAGAGATCAAGGCCGTAAATTTAGCCATTCCATGAATCCAAGTGGCTGTCATCTAAACTTAATTTAGGGTCTAGAACACACAAACACATTTTTTCCCAACAGAATATATGTATGCATGTGTTTATGTATTGCTCATTTATTACATTTGTTAAGGCCAACCAACTCAAAAAAAAAAACTGTGTTACAGCATGTCCTACAGTAAGGAAATATGGCAATCTCTTGTTGTTTCTAGGAGTTTACTACCTCATTAATATTTCTAATTTTTATGTGTTCAATATTTCTTAGAAGCAACGCCATCGCTGGCTTTCTTTACAATGTTATGAATGCCTAGAGTCATCTTGGTGATTCTGCAACACTTTCTGTTCATGGATGACAGATTCAGATTGTTAGGATATGGTTTGAGCCTAACAAGTTGTCCAGGCAATATATGTGTTCTGTGACTTTAATATGAATATGTATTGTGTGACTTTAAAGTTTTCCTGCTGATTCATTGTAATGCTAAGTCATGCTGTAATTAGATAATCACTGGTTGTGAACGTATTTAAAAAAGGTACTGTAACATATTCAGTTGATGATAAGCTACCATTGTGTGAGGAGTTGCTATCATTGTGCTATCATCGGTTGGATGGATCTGCTACCATCATGGTTTGTGAACCAGAGTGAGTTTGTTATTCTAACCAACTACTGTTTGTGTGGTAAGAAGCTTTCTGTATCACTGGACTGATTTAACTGGTAAAGACTTGGATTGATTTAAAGACTATGAGATTGTTTTTTCGCTATAAAGTAAACTTTTGATAAACCAGTTTGTACATCTCTTATTCATTGCTCTCAGCAATGTTTCTCTGTGCTCTACACTCTGCTGGTTCGTAACACAACAACAATATCCTTAACACAGATATTTTTTTTTCCAGAATAAATTGACTGGGAAGATGTTTAAAAAATCGGTCATTTCTCTTCTCTTTTGCTCCTCTATATTTTTCCATTTTATTCTCATGCTCTTGATATCCCTGGAATGTTGATTTCTATGTAGGCCAAAAACATTCTATATACTACTAAAACTCTTGGATTTCTTTGATTGCTGGTAACCTTCAGTTAGGTGGAAATGGAAGACATAACGCAACGATCCCTGAACCAAGATAAATGCGCTAACTTATAGAATGCTAGATCCCATGCCACCCACCCACCCCCTTGTGAATAAAATTTGGGAAAGTTGTTGCTCCTTCGGTGCCACCGTGCTGCCACTGTGTTCAACAGTGCTACATTCAACAGACTGTATTGCTGCAATCATGTAACGTTGTTTTCAATGTTCCCTGACAGTTTACCACAAGTTGATAACAAAGGAAGAAGGAACTAATATACAATAGTGGCCAAAATTATGGACATATTTTGGGAAAAGTGTATTTTTGAGGTTTGATGGCTAATAACACCACTTTTTGGGGGGAATTTCAAGGTAATCCTATTCCACTGCTGGAATGGCCTGGGAATAGCCCAGACCTTAATCCAATTGAAAATCTATGGAGCCGACTAAAGAAACTTGTTAGTCAGAAGCAACCAAGCAATAAAACCAAGTTAATAGAAGCAACCATTCAATCTTGGTTTCACATTATAACAGCTGAAGAACTAAAAGACTTGGTTCATTCTATGGGAAGACATCGTAAGGCCGTAATTCATGCTGAAGGTTACCCAACTAAGTATTAACTGACGTGATAATTTTTGTATATCTTGTTTTTTCTATGGTGATAATTTTTGTATATCTCGTTTTTTCTACGTGTTTCACTTTTCTTCTTTCTACTGTAACTGCTATTCTAATAGAAAATCCTTCATAAAAGTTATTGCATTACATTCTTGATTAAATTATCTTTCCATTGATATATAATTTTATGGTACTATTCCAAAAAAAGTGGTGTTATTAGCTAGTTTTATAAAATACACTTTCCCCAAAAGGTTTCCACAATTTTGGCCACTACTGTAATTACCATCTTTGCTGAGGGCAAAGATAAGGGCAAGGCAAAAAGAGGAAGAAATTATAGAGACAATACTTCAGTTAAAGGATCAAACTATATAAATTGGAAGGAATAGTTTCTGGCAAAAAAAAAATATTATTGGCTTTATAAAAATAGCAGATGTCGAGGGAAAGGATGCCAAGATAGCTAACACAATCTCAGTGGGAAGCTATTGGCATGTAAGTTTTAATGACTGACATGACTATATGAAAGAATCATGTTAGCTAGGAATCCAGTAATGTAGATGATACTGCTGAGAGTAATATTCCCAGGAGAAGAAAGAGGGAGAGGAGTATTTAATAAATGTATACAGATTGAGCATTGTGGCATGAAACCTTAAACGGTTCAGCTGAAGAAATTAGAATTTTTAAGTCCTTAAGCAAAATATAAGTTCAGGTGTCCAAACATTTCTACCATAAAATTAAATTAGGAAATGGCATTACATAGGTGAGAAAATATTGGGGTCAGATATGAAGTTCTTTTTCTTTTTTGCTTGTTGCCATTCATTCTACCTTGAAAGGGCAGTAACATATAAAATAGCAATCTAACTGTCTGAAAGTGGTAGCCAGAGGTAGTATTCAGCAAGTTCTGACCAGTTCTGGACAACTGGTAGCGGAAATTTTGAGTAGTTCGGAGAACCGGTAAATACCACCTCTGACTGGCCCCGCCCCCATCTATTCTCTGCCTCCTGAGTCCCAGCTGATCGGGAGGAAATGGGGATTTTGCAGTATCCTTCCCCTGCCACACCCAGCAAGTCACGTCCACCAAGCCATGCCATGCCCACCAAGCCACGCCCACAGAACTGGTAGTAAAAATTTTTAAATCCCACCACTGGGTAGCATTGTGGTGAAATATGATGATTTCATATATGTAAGGTGTTTATGCAGGAAAGAGAAATTTTGAATAATTCAGTGTGTAGAAGCCACGGTGAATAGGAAAAAATAAATCAATAAAAAATAGAAATTACTTTTATTCATACAAGTCTTGAGTTCTGGTTTTTCATCCATCCATTTGCTTACTAGAACTTCCTACTATGTTTTATGGTATTTTGTTCCAAAAGGATCTTTTACTCAGCAGCAGATGTTTAATGGTGATCAGGGGATGAAAATTAAAGATCTTATGCAAAAAACACTTTTTGCTACCTCCATAGTCACCAATTATACCATTTATACACCACGGAATATTATATAGTAATTAATATTATATAGTAATTGATATTATAGTAATATCAATCATTAGGATCCATCAATGAACCTTAAAGGAACACTCTTGTATATTTATTTTAAGACTTTAAACATTTCTTTAAAAATTTCATCTTTATAACTGAAGCCAGTCAATTCTGATACATCTTTTTAACCTTCTTTTAATATACATATTTTAAAATTCACTTTCAAAATATTTTACAAATTTTAGGAATTACTCAACTAATACAGACACACACATATACACACTTTCTCTATATAAAACTAATCATTTTCAAACCCATTTTATAAGCATAAAACTAAATATTGCAACTTTCTTTTAATTGCATGGGTCAAACCAATAAAAAAATCCAGCCTAATTCCAATTAACCTATCAAATTTTACTCACTCCTTCCAGCATTTTCTCATAAAACATCTTTTTCTTCTTCAGAATGTCTATTAACTAAATACGAACTTTTTCTCAGGAGATTTTCTAATAAGATTTTTAAAATAATATGTCAACATTGTCAATTTCCATTTGAATTGTGAAGTGGTAATCCCAAACCTGGTGTCTTGAGAATTGTAGATTTACTTGCAACTCTTCTTTCAATTGCAAAGAAGGACTAGTAATTAAACCATCTTTATAACAGGAACTGTGGTAACAGATTTATATTCCAAAATTACAATTAAGACTTAAGTCCTTTGTTTTGTCAAATGCTTGTGGAGAATCCTCAGTGATTTGGTAATTTTCTGCACTGGGTGGAATCTATGGAATTATTCATCTTTTTTTTTTTAACTGCTTGAGTAATTTGTTCCTCTTGCTCCTATTTTGTGACATCTTTGGAATATAGTTGATCTCTAAAATACATTGTCTTATTTAAATACTCCTCCAAAATAATTCTTACAATCAATGTTTGTGATTAGATGCCATTGCTTCATCTTCTGTTCTTTCGCTCCCTCTTGTGGTCAAAGAACAAATCTTTTTTCAAAGCTTTTATGTAGATCAGCTGGTATCACCTGACCAATCAGAATCCATTAAAACTCTAAGATTTTAACCTCCCATAGAAAACAATCCAAAAGTGCAAATTATAACTCCCAATGTCAAATAAAGATTGCAAATTCATGAAAATGATAAAACGAAACCACATTTTTTTAAATCCTTATGTTTCTTCATCCAATTGAGAAAGAATAATCATCATTTTGGGTCACCTCTGGCCATCCTCCTTTACCTTCTCCTCCTCGTCCAACAACAATGATGTCCCCAAAGTTGCACAGACCTTCAAAAAAGCAAGAGGCATGACTTACTCTCCATTTGAAAACTAAATTCCAAAACAGCTGCTTTTTCAACAACAAAGTAATTGTAGCCCTGCCTCCCA
Organism: Pantherophis guttatus; assembly: GCF_059756535.1. Taxonomy (NCBI): domain Eukaryota; kingdom Metazoa; phylum Chordata; class Lepidosauria; order Squamata; family Colubridae; genus Pantherophis; species Pantherophis guttatus. Next base: position 67,625,177 of record NC_142070.1, on the reverse strand, counting down.
GCTTATGGACATCTCCCCGGGCTAATTCTAAGTGCCAGTTCATAGTCTTCTTGCAAATTACTGATGTATGGAGAGGTAGGATTTACATACTGTAGCAACCTGTTCGCCCAGCACCGGAAATGTGTGCGCACACTATCCGCGCATGCGTGTGGCATGACAAAACATGGCAATTCGCTCACGCGTACCATCCACACATGCAACATCAAACAACACAGCAATTCACTTGCACATGCCGCCCACACATGCGTGTGGCATCAAAAACACAGCGATATAGGAAGGGTTTGCGCCCGGGCGGGTGGGCAGGCTCACCCAGGCCACCCACAGGTCTCCACTACCGGTTTACTAGAACCAGTCCAAACCGGCTGAATACCACCTCTGGCTGTATGGAAGATCTTGAGCAGTGAGTCTGGGACTCTCCCTAATCCAGCATAGTGATATAAACCTAGGGAACTCAGTTCCTTTGTTTGTAAATTTAAAAAAACAATGTCAGCTGGCGGCCCCCAGGGGGAGAGCGTTCTCTGTGGGAGCGCCGACCCTCTGGAACGGTTTGCCCACCACGCTTAGGACAGCCCCCGACCTCCTCTCCTTCCGCCGCGAACTGAAGACGTGGCTTTTTCATCAAATGGACTGACCCGTTGAGGGGGGTTTTTACATTGTAATAATTTTAATTAATTTTAATTGGATTTTAATTTATATTTAATTCATATTGTTGAATTTTTATCTTGTAAGCCGCCCTGAGTCCTTCGGGAGAAGGGCGGCATATAAATTGCAATAAAATAAATAAATAAATAAAATAAATGTACCTACTCCGAAAGAAATCCTATTGAATTCAAGAAAATTCCCTTTTAGATAAGCATGTGTATTAGTTTTGTACTGTATGCTATTGTCCTCATGGCTTGGGGGGAAATTTTTCTGGAAATATCTGGATGTGCAGTGTTGAGAACCAGATGCTGGACTAGATGGACATTTTGGTTTGGCCAAAAAAGTATCTTATTATATTCGTGGAACTGCCAACCTCCATAGCACATCTGGTCAGCGTTAATTCAGTTCAGTTTTCCTTATTTGCATTTTTGTACTTTGAGATGGAATATCACTCAATTATAAGTGAAAGTTTCAACATATCTAGATATTTAACACATCACCTCAAAATGTCTATTGTTTTGGCTCAAAATATTGCTTGTTTTAAAAAGAAAAGCCAAAATGTGACTTTATATCTCCGACTGGCAGCATTCTATATTATAACCATTGCAGTTAATTATTTTCAGTATTTTTTTTTTTTTAAATCTAGGTGTTGCACATGATTTATAATTTCCTGTGGAAGTAGTGATGCCCAAAGGGAGTCTGTAAAAATATGTTATTTGGCCTTTTTGGGATGTAAAAGAAATTGCCAGCATCCCTTTGAAGCCCTGGAAATGAACAAAATGTTCTTGACATTAATCTTGAAAATACGTTATTTTACATGACCAGAGTGTACCACAGGTAGTTCAGGATACATATTTCTTCTGCAGTGAGACAGTTGGCTTTTTTTTTTGCCTATTAACACTATTAGACTGAAAAAAGCAAAAAAAAAAATAGTATAAAATTTTATAGGAAAGGTCATTACAGTATGCAGTAGGGACTGCTAATGCTGGATTTATGGTATTTTTAAAAGTACTATACATTAACCATCCCAGGGAGGTTAATAATTACTTAGCAGAATTGAAACTGCTAGAATTGTGAGCAGAGTGTATTAATTTTTATATAATAATTGAGAGTTTAAATGTTTATAAAATGGAAAAATCACAAAGTCCCTATGGGATCCCAAAGATACTGTAAAGGTTACTTCCAAAGTTTTTATTAATGTGCAACATATTCCAAAATCCTCATGAAGTTCTAGGATTACATTTGTTTTCAATCCAGGCCAGAACCCACAGGAGGTTACTTCTTATAGACCTATTTCATCACTTAACCTAGACTATAAATTATATGTCAAACTATTCCCTGTCTTAAATGAATTATAGGTAATATTATATATGAATTTGGGTTTATTCCAAAAAACAAAAATGGCTAGCACAGTCATAAAATTATTAAATATAAGATATTTTGTAAAAGTAATTATTTTTTCCTATTTATATGCTCTCTCAATATATTATAATCCTTTGATTTATGTGGAGGGGGCTATTTCTGAAAATAATTTTGAAAAATTTAAATTTGACAACAATTTTTGGACAATGATAGATCATACATATGCATATGCATATACATACACATACACATACACATGCATATACACATACACATACACATATACCTATACCTATACATATACATATCTGTGTTCTGACAGACAAGCACAACTCAAAACGCACTGACGATGTCTCCTCAAATGGTGATGAAACATTTGCAACCAAATTGCCAAGCTCAGACCTCAAACCAACAGAGATAGGTAGGTAGGTAGCAGTGGTGCAGAGGTGGGTTTCAGCAGGTTCTGATCAGTTCTGGAGAACCGGTAGCGGAAATTTTGAGTAGTTCGAAGAACCAGTAGTAAAAATTCTGACTGGCCCCGCCCCATCTATTCTCTGCCCCCAAAGTCCCAGCTGATCGGGAGGAAATGGGGATTTTGCAGTAAACTTCCCCTAGATTGGGAAGGGAATGGAGATTTTACAGTATCCTTCCCCTGCCACGCCCACCAAGCCATGCCACGCCCACCAAGCCACGCCCACAGAACTGGTAGTAAAAATTTTTGAAGCCCACCACTTTAGTGGTGGGTTGCCCCCGGTTCAGATCGGTAGTAAAACCGGCGAGAGGCCCCGCCCACCACCCTGGATGTCGTAATCAGTGATCTGTGCATGCGCAGAAGCAAGGCACACTCACTTCGCTCACACACGCACGCTATCCCGTTGCGAACCGGTAGTAAAGGTAAATTAGAACCCATCCCTGGTAGGAAGGTAGGTAGGTATTTAGATGATAGATAGATAGATAGATAGATAGATAGATAGATAGATAGATAGATAGACAGACAGACAGACAGACAGACAGACAGACAGACAGACAGATGATATAGATATAGATATACATATATCCTATAAATATTTGGAATTTCTACTTTTAAGAGTCCTAAACAGAGAAGTCCACTACCTCCCCTTCTATTTAATTTAGTTGCATAAACAATTTAATGTTTACGGATGACCAGATACATCTAAGTGAACATAGAGACCAACTCTACTTATTAAACTTATTTACAGATGAAATGGTTCTCACTCCGTCAAATCCAGTACATTCAGTCTATTTAAGTCTATTTAAAGAATTTGAAAATTTATCTCTGTTATCATACTGATCAATTAATTATCAAAAACCTCAATTTATTTGCACTTATATGTCCCCCCAATACAAATAATATCTACCATTTTATAAATATATACAGTCAAAACCTTTTAACATTTAGGGCTCAAAATTTCACCTTCCAATTGTTTAAAATTAATTATGGGATAGTATGGAAGAAAATTAACAATAATATGATATGCTGGTATAAGGTTTCTTCAGTATCTCAAGCCAAACTCGCTCTGTCTGTATCTCAACTAACAATTGGCAGATAAACATTGAAATGGTGTGTTTTAAATCATCACAATTTAAAATTAATAGAAATATTTTATCGGACAATAGATATACAGGAACTACCGGTATATTATCAATGACCATAATAAGATGATATTTGATTTATTCCGGAAGATTCAGAAAAATGATGAATTTAAATAGAAAATAGTACTATTTGAATAAACATGTAAGCTCCTTTCTCAAAAATATCTGCACTGAATGAAGAAAATAAATGATGCATTTATTAATTTTGTTTAATTAATGAAAAACAATGAAGTAATATTCCAGTGGCTAAAGAACAACATTAGGGGTTTGGATCAGTCATTTTTTCATTAACTTAGCCCAATATTTTTGGAAAAGATTTCTCAAATGAGAGATGGGTATAGAGGGAACAACATCAGATAAGACTCAAAGTAACACCACCTTAATTACATTACATTACTTCATTACTTCATTTATTTCAATTACATTACTACAAGTCAATCATTACTTCATTTATTTCAATTATATTACTACAAGAATTACTTAGCAGACTTTCAAGATCCTATTTCAATACTTCACTAGCCATAAGTATTTTTCCAGAAATCCAAGGAATTCATGTTCTCTGAGTTTGCATGTCTTGAAGGATTTGACAGTTACTGACATTCAACGGAATCTAATGTAGTAAGAATTACTCTATGAATGCGGAAGGATCCTGACAACTACCTACCAAATCTGTGCAGGGTTTTTGTTGTTGTTGTTGCCATTAGTTTCTTCTTCTTATGACAGAAAGAATGAAACTGGCTCAAAGGTAAGACTCAACCTAAGATGACACTAGAACTCCCAGTCTTCCAGTTTCTACCTGGTGCCTTAACCACTACGCCAAACTGGCTCTCAATATAGTATTTACTCGTCAAAAATGTAATGTAGTATTTCAGCTTTAAAGGTGGTTTATAGGAAAAAGAAAAAAAGAAGAGGGAGAAGACATTATTAATTACCTAATTAAATGAGTGTGCATTAAAATATTTTAAGTTTATTTAAATTGAATGAAGATAATGTAAAAAAAAAATCTAAATATATTAACCTGAAACATGTCAATTTTTCAACTTTCAATTTCCAAACATTAGGAGTGGTCAAAAGTTGTGACGTTCCTTGGGGATTGTAAAGATATTTTGGTTATGCTTGGTAAGCGTACTTTTATGATTTTACTACATAAAATCATAATCATTTTTAACATTTTGTTTGTTTCATTTACATTTCTAAACTTACACTTACCACACACTTTTAAACAATCCTAACCTTCCTTTGGAATACAGAACTAGTGGAGATTGCTGGAAAACAAGTTCTCCAGTGTATATTACAGCTATATTCTAGTCACACTTATTAAAGGAGATTAATATTATTGTCACTGTGAGCAAATGACTGGAATGTGAAAACTAAGCCTGGTAGTGGCATATATCTTTATTTCTCTAGACACTGTGGAAGGAGAGAAAGAGAGGATCAATTTTAATTATGGAAAATATGAATATTTTGAATATTCAGCCATCCACTTAGCTTGTAAAGCAAATTTGTTCCTAGTTGTCTGTCATCAACTGAACTCAAGGAAACAAAAAGCAGAAAAAGATAAGCCACAGAAGATAGAAGAGGAAAACAATTCAGCCCAAGATTATTTGTCAGAGCAGTAAATTAAATATTTATATTATCACTGTGTCTTTTAAAAATGTATTTATAAAAGAAAAAAAAATCCTAAAACAATATAAACCCATATAACCAGAGATAGTATTCAGCAGGTTCTGACCAGTTCTGGAGAACCGGTAGCAGAAATTTTGAGTGGTTCAGAGAACCGGTAAATATCACCTCTGACTGGCCCGCCCCCATTTATTCTCTGCCTCCTGAGTCACATCTGATTGGAAGGAAATGGGGATTTTTGCAATAACCTTCCTCTGAAGTGGGGAGGGAATGGAGATTTTGCAGTAACCTTCCTCTGGAATGGGGTGGGAATAGAGATTTTACAGTATCCTTCCCCTGTCACACCCACAAGCCACGCCCACAGAACCAAGCCACGCCCACCAAGCCACGCCCACAGAACCAGTAGTAAAAAAATTTGAATCCCACCACTGCATATAACATAAGTAAAGGTGACTAAACTTGTTTTTGATAGCAAATAAAACTTTCCAGTTCAATTCATTAGAGTTACATAATGTATATTATATTTACTTTCCCCTCTCTAAAATAAATTTTTGCACTTTTTTTTTTTTTTTTTTTTTGCTAAGGGTATCAGGCAGAATAGCTTTAAGACACAATAGAAAGGCAATATCTGTCAATAAAGCAAAACCCAAATGATAACATTTCCAGAGCTGCTAACTGGAAGCAACAATGAAAATTAAATACATAAAATATAATTATATTTTTTATTTTTATATAAATGTATATACATTTTACATAAATATTTTTTAATGTAGATGATCCTCCATTTTTCCAGCAGTTAGAAGCACAGCATAACTGGACAAAAGTAGACAAAGGCAACATCAAGGACATCAAGATGACATAGATGTCAATGTCATAGATTGGGGTTCCCAATCCCTGATCTGAGACCCAGTACCCGGTCAGAACTGGGTCATAGATGTGGTAGGAGAGTGTGCACGTGCATGCACATGCAATGCTGCATTTGTAAAAGCGGCACATGCACACACGCACAAAACCATCTCCTTCTCTCTCCACCCCCCCCCCTGCAGTGCCGTCTTCACCTGTCGGTCCACCGAGCCGGAAAAATTGGAGACCACTGTCATAGATCAGTCAGTCTGCTTCAATCCTTCTGGACACTGAATTAAGGCATTAATGATGCTTTCAGATATTGATTCCCATTCCAGTTTCAAAGAAACTATCAGAACAAAATAAACTAACCAGAAGCTATACCGTTGACTTATCCTAGTCCTGGAGATAAAGACACCCAGCTTTCTAGGGGCTTTTTCCAAATTCCTGATTTTTCAATTTTTTTTCAGAACATGAAGAGAAAATGGATATCTAGACAAGAGATTATGAACAAAACATGGCTGAGCTGCCTAGATTTATATGATAGCCACAGCTCACTTATTTCATTAGAGCACCATATTTCCACTTGCATGAACCAGGTTATGATGACTCACTTCTCCTGTAGGAATATATCATAGTGTAGTGTATCCAGAATGATCCCCAAGATAGCTAAATTGAACATCCAGTTACGAGGACACTGACATACTGCATAGAATCTTTATATATAATTACATGGATCGTGTATAAATGTTTACTTCTATTCTGTCATATTCTTATCATATGCTAAATAATAATAATAGTAATAGTAATAGTAATAATAAGAAGAAGAAGGAGAAGGAGAAGGAGAAGAAGAAGAAGAAGAAGAAGAAGAAGAAGAAGAAGAAGAAGAAGAAGAAGAAGAAGAAGAAGAAGAAGAAGAAGAAGAAGAAGAAGAAATCGTGTGTTGTCCTGATTGTAATTGGAGCCATAGGAGCAATACCCAAAGGGCTACCCCGCTATTTAGAAATTTTAAATTTGCCAGACTTGAACATTTTGACTCTACAAAAAAACCACCTTACTCGGAACAGCTTACATCCTCCGACGATACCTTAACAGTTCCTAGGTCTTGGTTAGGACTCGAGCTGCTGAGCTATTAACCAGCCTCAAAGGCTGTGAATCTCACTAAAGATTAAATAATAATAATAATAATAATAATAATAATAATAATAATAATAATAATAATAATATAAACCATTAGCACCAGTCAATGGCATTTGTGATGTATTTTTGAATGTTCAGTTTGACCGAGTTTCATGTTTAATGAATAAAGTAAATAATAATAATAATATTGTACTAAAAATGCAAAACGAAGAAGAACAAATTTAAATATGGCATGGATAGATTGCAAGAAGGCATTTGACACATTATCCCACAGCTAGATTGATGCCTGTCTGAACAACTTTGGAATCAGCAAAAATATTTATACATTTTTGAAAGCAAATATGCAAAAGTGGAAAACAGTTCTAACAGCAAATGGGGAGAACATTGGTGAAGTCAACATCAGACGAGGAATCTTCCAAGGGGATTCACTTTTGCCACTACTGTTCAACATCGCATTAATTCCACTGACAATAATCCTACGAAACACAAACCTGGGCTACCAAATCTCAAGCCAACACGGCAAGATAAACCATCTACTATACATGGATGACTTAAATCTATGTGAAAAGTACCACTGAACTTGAATCAATACTCAACACAGTTCAACTGTTCAGCAGTGACATCAGAATGAACTTTGGACTTGAAACATGTGCTATACTATCCATGCCATGAGGAAAAATGGATAAAATAGAAGGAATAGAACTGGGAAATAGAAGCATTGTGAAAGCATTAGCAAAGGATGACAGTTACAAATACCTTATTGCTTTATTGTGCCTGGCATATCGTACCTTATTAGTCACTTTTTAAATTTCTTATTTTTAACATGAGGTGTGCGAGGAATTTTAAAAGAATATTATTATAAAACAAGACAGTCTGGAATAATCCTGGATCCGGACCAAATGTTTCAGGAAAAGTGAGCTATCACAAAAAAATGCACATACATTGTTATAATATTTCAGCATTATTACAGTACTAGTACTACAGTACAGTACTACGCAATTTCATTAAGTGAAGTTATCATCAATACGAATTTAACTTCAGATCAAAAGCACACTGAAGAACTATGGAACTTGGTAAATATGAGAGATACCTTTACCATGTGAAAATGAATCCATTGTGTTTAGAGTTTGACACGTACTAATTTCTCATCATACATTCAGGGGTAGGCTGCTGGAGGTTCACAGGGGTTTGGGAGAACTTCTAGCTAAGACTCTGTGCAGTTCAGAGAATCCCCAAACACCACTCCTGGCTGGCCCCACCCTGCCCCTCCCAGGAGTCCCTACATTGCCTATTTTGGATGCAGGTAAGTGCAGGGCATGCACGGAGGCTCCGGGAGGGCAAAAAACAAGTTTGGGAAGGCCAGAAATGGGCCTGTTTCCAGCCTTCAGAGGGCCTTCGGAGCCTGAGGAGGCCATTTTCAGCCTCCTGGAAGATCGAGGAAAGCCTCCGGAGCCTGGGGAGGGCAAAAATGCTCCCCCCCGCCATGGTGCAGGAGGCCGACTAGGCCACACCCACCCAGCAACTGGGCAGCGAACCTCTTGCTACCCACCCCTGCTTACATTGTTTAAGCAATCTCACTAGCATCTCCAGCAAAACCACCCCTGAATACACAAAAAGTAAAGAAAGCAACTCCCTCCAATTGTGCTTTTATAATATTTTAGGAGCCTTAGAACACTTTGGTCTTGATTCCTTGTTCTAATATTAATTGGGATAATTTTAAGTCTCCACGCATCCTTTCCCATTCCTTTAGATGTGTGAAAGTTTAAAGATTATCTTTTGATTTCGAATATTTCACAACTTTCCTTCTCTTTGGTCTAAAAACAATATTGTTAATCAATAAAAACGTTAACAAAACTGAATAAATTTCTCCCCTTTACGATTATTTTAGGTAAGTACTATATAGGTGTGTATGTGTTTAAATAAATTTAATAAAAATATTCCAACAGGTCTGTTAAAGAATCTCCCTCTTGATAGTTCTACCAGATGTTTTATAAAGCTAGACACAAGACCATTTGGCTTTTTCTCCCTCTCCAGAGAAAAGAAAGAAGCTGGCTTGGATTCAGAAGATTTCAGAAGTTTGAGATTACGTAGCCGAGGCATTCTTTAGCATCATGTTCACTCAACAAGAATTGTGGATTCTTCATAAGCAATCCCTTTTCTGTTTTTTGTTCTTTCCCTTTTTAGTCTGATATTCAACACATTGCAAAAATATTTCACTTGATTTATTATTTATTTATTTCAATATATTTATACCCTATCCCCCCCCCCTTTTTTTTTTTTTTTTGCAGAATCTGGATGGGCTACATGGTCAAAGTAAAAAAAGAGAAAAAAATCCAGTATACAAAATTAAAACTGTTATCGTCTTCACAGTATTGAGCAAAGGGTTTTAAGGCTCTTTGTATCCCTATCACAGGCAGTGAAGGCATAACCATTATCAGCATTCATTATATGAGAACTAAAATACGTTTATCAGCTACGTTAAACATTACGCTTTAAAAGATATTCTACAACTGAGTATACATAAAGATTAAAGAGTGATGGTTCAAGGACAAATCTTTGCTAACACCATACTGATTTAATCCATTAGATATCATTGGGGCTATGACTGATCCTCACTTTAGGGTTGCTATAAAGTTTACACTTCAGCAGCAGCTATTGTTTATCAGTGTTGATAGACTGTAGTTTCTTCTACAATAGCTCTATGAAGAAACAACTGAAAACAAATGTAAAGTCTACAAAAGGCACATAAAGTGAATCTTTAGATCCATGAGATGTCACGATATCACTGCTTTTCCTATGATAAATCATCCTCCTGTTCTAAATCCTGCTTGCTCCACTGTAAGGACATCATTGTCTTCAATCCAACCATAACATTTCTCATATAAATATTTAGCTCAGATGTTACTGATTACATTCAGGAGATGGGGCATTAATTAATAGGGATTTTCTTCTGCCTTTTTTAAAACTTTGATGGTCATGCCCCAGTCTTCTGGTTTGTGTGTGTTTGTATGGAACATTTTTTTCATATTTATCGACCAACCTCCTGTTATTCTTTGGGCCCAGCAATCGATACTTTTTAAAATTGTTTAAACTTGTATTATAAGATAAAAATAATACATTAAAAACACAGATATTATCTGGATATGATGATAAACTATAAACTGGAAATTAATAACACTTTGTTGTTAGTTGCAACCCCATGGACAACTTATCTCCAGGCCTTCCTGTCCTCTACCATCCCCCAGAGACCATTTAAGGTTACGCCTACTGCTTCAGTGACTCCATCCAGCCACCTCATTCTCTGTTGTCCCCTTCTTCTTTTGCCCTCAATCTTTCCCAGCATTAGGCTCTTCTCCAGTGAGTCCTTCCTTCTCATTAGGTGGCCAAAGTATTTGAGTTTCATCTTCAGGATCTGGCTTTCTAAAGAGCAGTCAAGGCTTATCTCCTCTAGGACTGATCAGTTTGATTGCCTTGCAGTCCAAGGGACTCGCAGGAGTCTTCTCCAGCATCATAGTTCAAAGGCCTCAGTTCTTTGATGCTCAGCCTTTCTTATGGTCATTAACACTACAATAATTTTAAAACTTTAAAGATAAGGAAAATATCAGTATTAACTATAATTCTAAGGTGTTACGGTGTATTGAACATAAGGTTGCTTGAATTGTACAATTAAACAGAAGTGTGGTATTGATAGACCATTGCAAAATGCATTTAATTATTTTGTAATTCAGTTAGGATTTCTATCTTGAACTTGATTCTTAACATTGAGGTATCCATGTATTATTATTTATTTTTGCTTATGAATATTTGAAAGAGAACAAAAAAAATTACTTTTAAAGACCTCAGTAGGAATAAGAGGCTTTCCTGTCCTACAATTGCTCAATTAGTTGTTTTGATTCTTGGTAGATACAGTGGACCATTGTGGAAGCATTTCAGAAGTTATTGTGTCCTCTAATAAGATGCTTGATTATGTTATTTTGTGGGATATAACAATTGAAAGTAGGTTTCACACATAATTGCTATTACATGGGAATCAATTTTTGTACCTGGGTTTTGTAACGCATGACAGCAAAATGTGCTTGAAGTTTTCAATTTTGCAGCCTCAGTCAATTGGAGCCAACTTTCTCTGATTGCTTCCTTTTTGTTAAAAAAAAAAGATTTCACAATCATATTGATATAAAATGAAATTAATGTTAGAGAAACTCCTTTGTGTAAATATAACTAATAAACCTACTTAGTCTGTACTCCTGGAATAAGTTAACCATAATCCCTGGTGGCACAGTGATTATAATGCAGTACTGCAGGCTAACTCTACCCACAACCTGGAGTTCAGTCCCAATGGGGCTCAAGGTGGACTCAATCTTCCATCTTTCTGAGATCAGTAAAGTGAAGACCCAGATTGTGGGTGGCAATATGTTAACATTGTAAAACACTATGGGGCGGTACAATGGTGGTATTCAGCCAAGGGGTGGGTTCTACTTACCTTTACTTTGCAATGGGGCCGTGCGTATGCACTCGCTTTGCTTGCGCAGAAGCATTCTGATGACGTCGAGGTCAGTAGGTGGAGCCTCCCTCCATTTTTACTACCGGTTCTATAGAATCGGTCTGAACCGGGGGCAACCCACCACTGATTCAGCCGGTCCTATCCGGTTCAGACGAACTGGTAGCAGCAGCTGCCCAGATATAATCACGTCCCATTTAACCATGTTTTTGACACTCTGCACACATGCACGTGCTCACATTTGTGAACCAGTAGCAAAGGTAAGTGAATACCACCCCTGTGGCAATATATAAATCTAAATGCTATTGCTATTGCTATCTAGATCTAATTGGCCTTACTTTGTATTTTACAAAGGGTAACATGCATAACGTTGCACTGCTAAATAACTAGATATACCATACATATTGCTCTTTAATTCAGAAGGAAATACTTCTACCAAAAAACATACAATAGCATATCCTTAACCAAAAAGTGCAGTACATTGTGAATTGTATGCATCTAAGCACTCCCAATATTTGTATCTTATTTCAGATCAAGGAAGAATGGAGAAAAAGCTGCTGGCCAGATGTCCCTGAATATTAACTCCCAAGTATTTGAATTTTAATTACAATATTTCCATACCACTTTAAAAGAATATAATTTGTGTACCATGCAAAGGAAGGGGGGGGAGCCAAGGGATGAACAAGAGATGGGTGTGTGTGCAAAGCCATCAAAGCAACTACAAATTTTCAGTTACTTAGCTCTTAAGAAAAAAGAATCAGTAGATTAGTAGTAATCGACAGTAAGTAACATTAATACCGTGTTTCCCTGAAAATAAGACCCTGCCTTATATTTTTTTGAACCCTGAAATAAGCGCTTAGCCTTATTACCATGCAGTCAAAAGCCTGATTGAGCTTATTATTGGGAGATGTCTTATTTTTGGGAAAACAGGGTAGTAATAGTACCAGCTCTACTTACATGCCAAGCTGATACATCTTGAAAAGGAGCTTGCAAATCAAGATTGAAAAACAAGCTCTGGGTTATTATTCCTCCCTTTTGGGACAAATCAGTTTACCAGCATGACTTTACTAGTCTGTCTCCTTGAGGCCACCATTATTCCCAACAACTCCAACTTTTGTAAAGAAAGGACAGGTTGAGCTTTTCAAGAACAAGAGGAGCAAATTATCAGCCCTAGAAAAGGTGATTAGACTTTCAGAACCCAGACAAATCTCATTTACCTCCTTTCTATCACCTTGTGTTGCTTTCCTAGAATATTGCAGGATGTCCAGCCAAGTCTAGAGACATAGAATTCATTCACTGTTTGACTAATATTTGATTTTAGTTTTGATTTTATTTTATTTCAGGAAACATGGCTGAGAGAGGAGCTAAAGCTAGAGGGACATTATGCAATTTTGTTGGATGCAGTTGCTTCTCCATTTGGAGGTCTCCCAAGGGGAAATTTGGCTATATTAATTTCCATCAAATTGAAAGCACATTGCATTAAGCTCGACACATTTAAGAATGTGGCAGTATCAGTCCTAGTTTGGCTATATTCCTATTCCCTTTTGCCTGATTAAACATATACATACTTCCTTATAAAGACACCACTTCAATATTCAGGTTTAAAAGATAGCATGTATCATTTGGGAACAAACTATCCATAAAAATTGGCTATCAGAAGAGCAGATTTTAACTCAAGATTAGGATCAAATGATCTTTAAAAAAAAATGCCAAAACTATTCTCCAAGAAATCACTCAACGGCATCATTGGATCAACACCAATGTGAAGATGGGAATGCAATTTTGCAGATTTTTGTTTGACACAAGAAATTGTTCAGATAGATGAGAAAACTCACATTTTTGTCAGGTTCCAAATCAAGGATGGATACATCCTCTCTTTTGACTTTTACATTCTCTAAAAGGCCTCAAAGTACCTAATTGGTGCAAAAAAGTCACCAACCCCACCAAAAAACTCTTAATGCATACAAGGTTCTCTTTCAGAAGGAGCATTACAAAATTTTTGTTCATGAACGATAGAAGTGATGTATGAGACTTAATCATGCAAAAGACTCTCCTAAACTTTGGCCTTCAGTTGTGGGATCAGCCACAATCTGGGGAATTATTTTCAAGATTTATATGGAAGGGAGGATTTACAAGATGCTAGGATGGATTTAGGGGAAGAGCATCTGCTGGCCACTCCAGTTTCAGCTCCTGAAGTACATAAACTAATGAATTAAAACTTCAGCAAAGCTCCAGATGTGGATTTAATTTGCCTTGAACTGATATGAACCTACTTTGTGGGCTACAGTTTTTCTCTTACATTTTATAATACAGCCACATTTCTAGACACTATAGCACAGCCATAATTATTCTTAACCTGAAATGAAGGTGGAAAAAAAAAAGATAATCTAGCAATCTAGCCACATACCATCCATTAAGCCTGCTTAATATAATTAATAGGTTCTATGGCTAGACATCTTTATTGGAACTTTGTAGGCAGGCTGGAAAAAGATAATCTCATAGCAAAGGATCAGGAAGTGTTGTGGAAGATCATTCTGTGCAGGATCAAGGACTTGATCTAATTGATTGAAATTGAATTGATTAAAAAATATGCAGTCATTTAAGTTAGAATCTTTTGTCCTATTTGTGAATCTCAGGCAGGCCTCTGTCTCCATTTCTTCTCTCTTTGGAATAAACTCAAAGCATATACAATTGTTATATTATATGTTATATTATAAAAACACAAGTCTGAGAGTGAATGTCACTATAGCTGGGTTAGGGTTAGAATAGAATATAACTTTATTATGGTCATCGACCAGCAATTGACATACAATATATTAAAAATAATTGTTGTGACCCAGGCCCAAGTAGGTAGTAATTGACGCGAACAGTTCCAAAACAAACAGACTTTATTAGAACAGCTGAGAATTATCTCATTCTCAGCATAGCCCAAACTAAATTAAAGCAAACTCTTCATAACACAAATTCTTCAGCCTAATCACTGACCTTGGTATAATTAGGCAAACTGCCAAAGGCTTCTCTTGGCAAAAATTCAAAAGCAGAAGACGCCAAAAGATAAGTGCAGCAAGACTATCAACGTTGTTTTCCAACAAAGAGCCCAAGAGCCTTTGCTGGTCTTTTAAGCCTTATGAGAGGGGCCAATCATCTCTTGGCCCTACTCCCGAGTCATCCTCTTTGCTTTAGCTGCTCCTGCCTTCTGGCAGCTCTTCTCATACGTGCAGTAGGAAGAGGCTCCTCCTGTTCTTCTGCCTCTCTATTGTCAGCCTCTGGAGGCTCCGGAGTCCGCACATTACTCCCCAATGGCCCTGGCCCCATCTCTGCCTCTGACGCAGAGCCCTCATCCAGGCCTTCCCCAGCCTCCAGGACTGGCCCTTGTTCTTCCTCAGCCTCATTGCTGTCCGACTCCTCTGCCAGCTCCGCAGGCTGCTGGCGAACCACAACAATAATACTGACATTAATAATGAATAATAACATCCCTGTTATGAAAATACAAGATCTCAAACTGTTAGGATCACTCCCTAATTTAAGTGAGTGGAGAGTGGATAAGTATGTGAGTAAATGTATGTGAGAAATATAAGAATTATTCCTGTAAAAGCATAACCTGAGTTACGCCATTTTAAAATCATGTTAAGGCCTTATTTTACCTTGTATAACCTGATTATATAATTTAGCTGACATTTAAGAACATGAGAAAGGAACTGTGTAATTCCTGTGTTCTTGAGAATATGTTTATCTTGCAGGAAATATGCTCTTGGGTCAACTTGCCCTCATTAATTAAAGGAAGTACGCAATTGGTGTTTTTGAGGGGTATTTCTGTTGGGAATTGGGGAATTTCCAGGGTGGATCATGTACTACATATGTTATATAAGATGTTATGTAAGATCTGAAACTGATTCCCAAGGGACTTTATTGACGTGTATTCTGATGTTCCTGAAGACTATAAAACTCGTGTAATGTGTTTTATTTCCGTCTTTCCTCTCCTCCAGAGGGGAGGGCCCTTTGCAAAGAATAAACTCTGTCCTCTTATTTTAGTCTCTGTCTCTTTAAAACGGTAATGGGGTTTTCCTGTCGATCGCAATGTATTTTCCAAAAATTGTTATAGATATCTCAAAAAAATTGGCACAAGTTGACAGCTATAATTCTGTAACCAATTTTTTTTCCTGTGGACATTGTAGTGACAGCTGGGTTAGGGTTAGGTTGCCTACAGAAAGAGAATTAAACAAGGATGTATTTTGGCCCCAAATATTTTATTTAATTATTTGTATTATTGCAATAATAGATGCCTTAAGCAAAAAAGAATTCCATCCCTTGAAATTGCCTAATAGATTTATATCTATACTGCTTTATGAAGATTATGCTGTTGCAGACACCAATAAGTATGAGCTATAGGAGCACTTGTTAATTTCTGTAGGGAAAACCTCATTACAGATTAATTATGAGAAGTCAGATGGTAAAAAAATTCTTCAAGACTCTTGAAGAAAATAGAATTCTACAATTACCTTGTTTTAAATGCTGGGTTTTGTTACATTATATGCTATATTATTCAGAAAATGGGATATTCATATTTCTCAGGCTGCTCTAAATACTCAGAGGAGTTCAGCTGCAACTCCCTCTAGCAAAGCAGGTATAGTATGCCATCTGCTTTGAAGATTTTTGATGCCAAGACACATTTGTAAGTGGAGCACAGTGAAATCCAAATGAGTGAGAAACTAGAGACAGTTCAAAAGGGCTTGGCTTCCTAAGGAAGTTATTTCAGGTAGAGTTTGTCATGTACTTATGACCAGTCATTTTGAGACCATTAGAATTATAACAGACTTGAAAAAAGCTAGTTACAACCTCTCCTTGAAGTTACAACAGACAACCTTCTCAGGAAACCTGATTGCATTGAGTGCTTCAGAAACTTGCATTTACAGCCAGCTGCAGTGTCCCAAGATCACTTCACTGTGATTTCTGAGGTTTTAATAAATTGGGGGTTCTCAAGCCAAGTGCTGATGCATCTGGAACAAGATCAAGATTCTTGACATAGAATTACAAATAGAATAAACCAATATGCCATTTAGACTAGTTCAAGTGGGAACAGCAAATTATATTTTAAACAAGCATCATATCTGGTCCGATTTACAAATAATACATTTTGTAGGGCTTTTACACTATTGTGGATCTTACAATGAGCAATGTTAGAGAATAAATACTGCAAAATCCTATACTGAAAGACTTTGTACAAATTGGGAGTATTGACTCATGGGATCACATTTTCCTTGTCTTTAATTTTTACTGAGATACAAAGATTTACTAACATCTTTTCTTAGTTTGTTTCTATGTCTGTCAGAAATCTACAGCTTTTGGGGGTGGGGGCGCAGTTAAAGATCCCAAGATAATTCTTGATGTTGCAATATTTGAATTTGTGGCCTATAGATTTGTGCTGTTAATGAACACAATTCTTATTATGCATGACACACTGTACTTTCCATTACATGCTATTTTCTTTATGAAGTCTGGGTCTTTGATTGACTGTATTTTATTTGTTACTTGAGGCAATAATGCTGGATTCTGCACTATTTTTCAGGACCTTGATTACAGCAAAAAATATCATTTTAATTCAATCACTTATTTCTAGGACCTCTTTTTCTTTCCTGAAAGATTTGCACCAGGTCATTATCTTAATATCAATGGTAATATTTTCCATAAATATTTATTCAATAAGTTTTTATTCAATCTAATATGATCTCTCATCATAATAATTATTGTATTATGATGGAATGACTGGATTATTGTGGATATTAAGTTCTACAATTCCTAGAAAAAAGCTGTTTCCTTAATTACAACGCATACCCAGATGCAATCATTGCTCAGAAGTACATATTTATAGACAAGGAGGAGGCAACAATGGAAATAACAGTGATTGATGAATTAAACCAGAGGGGAAAGTGTATTAAGAGAGTTGGAAGATATGTTTGAAAGGGAGAAAGGGGCCCAGGTAGAAATATTGGAAATTAGACAGGGTAGAGGTGGGAGAAATACCTAGATTGAATAGTCAAGAACCAGTTATAGATAGAGATAAAGATCCTAGAGAGGAACGTGGGAGCCAAATTTTAAAAAGCATAGCAACTAAAGTATTGAAGTGGGCAAGAGATGATGGATAGATTATTTCTTTTCTTTGTCATTGTTCTGATTTGCATTCCTTTTCTCTCTATATTATTTTTCCTATTTTTTAAAGCTAGGTGGCATGATTAGAAGCTAGGTAGGATAGAAAGAAAATGTTTTTCAGTAAAAGGTGACATGATTAAAAGTTAGAATAAGTGATTGAAATAAGAGAAGGGGGAATGTTAGTGTAGACACTGTTATATAATAAAATAAAAGTAACAATAAGAGAAAACATGGAATAATGGAACAATGATAGATTGCAACTTATTATAATTGTGTATCACTATTAGAAATACATAAATTGATCGAATGTAATAACTATGACTAATTTTACTAGTTTTATTTGTATTAGAATGTATGATACTCAGGTGCCACACTGTTCACGCATTGATGTGATATGTTTGTAAAAAAAATAAAAAAAGATAAATAACTTTAAGAAAAAAAGAAGTACAGATTTATTGAGAGAAGTCCCTTCCCCTGTGATGGCTGCATAGTACACACTATGATATATCAATGTTCTCACATCTTTTTTGCATTTTGTGCAAGCTTTTTGATAAGATTTGAATCTCTATTTAAGAAAGAATTAAAGGCAATAATTCTCTAAAAATTTCATTAAGCTTCAGGAATGAGCTTTAAAATTTACCTTATGGTATTTGAATTTTATTGTTGCTGGCATATTTTTAAGATATTCCATTCCAGCTCTCCAGTCCAAACCCTTTCAACACAATAGCTTTACCTCACTAGTGTTGATTAGACAAATACACAGTTTAAGACAGAGAGCGCTATTAATCATCAAGAATAGTGTGAAACATTGTATGATATTCTACAGTAGTGGCCAAAATTGTGGAAACCTTTTGGGAAAAGTGTATTTTTGAGGTTTGATGGCTAATAACACCACTTTTTTTTTGGAGTTTCAAGACAATCATATTCCACTGCTGGATTGGCCTGGGACTAGCCCAGATCTTAACCCAATTGAAAATCTATGGAGCTGACTAAAGAAACTTGTTAGTCAGAAGTGGCCCAGCAATAAAACCCAATTAATAGAAGCAATCATTCAACCTTGGTTTCACATTATAACAGCTGCAGAACTAAAAGACTTGGTTCATTCTATGGGAAAACATTATAAGGCCATAATTGTTGCTAAAGTTTACCCAATTAAGTATTAACTGATGTGATGATAATTTTTGTATATCTCGCTTTTTCTATGGTGATAATTTTTGCATATCTCATTTTTTCTACGTTCCATTTTTCTTCTTTATACTGTAACTGCTATTCTAATAGCAAATCCTTCATAAAAGTTATTGCATTATATTCTTGATTAAATTATCTTTCCATTGATATATAATTTTATTTTTTTATTTTTATTTATATTTATATGCCGCCCTTCTCCGGAGACTCAGGGCGGCTTACAATGTGTTAAGCAATAGCCTTCATACTTTTGTATATTTTATACAAAGTCAGCTTATTGCCCCCACAAACTGGGTCCTCATTTTACCTATCTTAGAAAGGATGGAAGGCTGAGTCAACCTTGAGCCTGGTGAGAATTGAACTCACAGTAATTGCAGGCAGCTGGAAGCTAAATACTACCTTTGAACAGTAGCATTAGTCTGCTGTGCCACTCAGGCTCTTATGGTACTACTGCAAAAAAAAAGTGGTGTTATTAGCTAGTTTTAGAAAATACAATTTTCCCAAAAGGTTTCTACAATTTTGGCCACTACTGTAGATCTCCAAGTGTGTTTCTTCTTCCTTTCTGGATGAGAAAACAATGTGTACATCCAGAAAAAAAGTGCCAGGAAAAAAAAAACCTTCAGCTTCAACCACAATAATACACAACACACAATAGATACAAACTCAAGGTAAACTGCTCCAAACTCGATTGCAGAAAATACGACTTCAGCAACAGAGTGGTCAATGCCTGGAATGCACTACCTGACTCTGTTGTTACATCCCCAAACCCCCATAATTTTAACCTTAGACTGTCTACTGTCGACCTTACCCCGTTCCTAAGAGGTCTGTAAGGGGCGTGCATAAGTGCACCAGCGTGCCTACCGTCCCTGTCCTACTGTCCTCTTTTATTCATAACCATCTCATGTATTCATAATCATGTTTATACTTATATCTGTTATCTCATACATGTCTGACAAACTAACTAACTAAATAAATAAAATAAAATAAAGGATCTTCAGATTTTCCATTTTCTCAAACACAGTATGACTGCTCTTTCTCCTTAGCAAACATGAAATGTCGACTTCAGACAGAAAAGGGGCAAAGTTTTCTACACCTGGTTAGTGTTTTCCATAGAAAAGAAGTT